>NC_141350.1:26210795-26595795 GCF_057382095.1 Aulonocara sp. 'chitande type north' Nkhata Bay | reverse complement strand
TGGTCAGTACCAATAATAACTTGAAAACCTTATAGTACCACATTGTCCCAGTTCAGCACTCTGATCCAATCATAGCAGATACCTTTAAAAGGGAGTTCTTCTTGTCCTTTCTTCTGGGGGATTGTCTGGTTATTGTGGTTCTCTCGGTAATGTTGTAGGGTCTTGACCGTCCAATATAAACTGCCTGAAGACGACTGCTGTTGTGAACTGGTGCTATAAAAACTGAACTGTATTAATCCTAGCCCTTTTTTGTTATTAAAGTGAAGTGCAAATGAAAAGGAAATTACAAAACGCAAAGTTCTCAAACGGGACTTGAACCACAGTCTCTTGCTTTATCATCTTATGACTTATGGCACTACCACTTCTGTGAAGAGAAGTAGAAAGCAGACAGGTTTGTTTATTATCATGAAATTTCTTCACAGCAGGCTGGAGTTGGCTAACATTGGCATTTATGTCCTGCATGGGTTTAATTGTACCCGAAGATCTGTCAGGCTTCCTGCATGCACCATAAAAATGGTGATAAAGAAATTCAAAGACACTGTCAACACGTCAGGTTAGATGAGAAAATTTTCCACAATTCAGCACAGAAGCTGAAAAGTGCGCCAGATACAGATGAACCCGTTTAAAAAATAACAGCAGTATTAACATTTGTCTAGAGTTTTCATCAGCCTTTTAATGTCATCATTTCTGGCGTTGAGTTTAAATAAATTAATTAATCAATTCATATTAGAGTTTGACATGTTGATGTACGTTCAATAATCCAGGTAATTAAATACCAGAACACTGATTCAGTTCATCTGGACACGATGTTTTCAGTTCTGTGTCCAGTTATACGCAGGACAGAGAGGATGGACAGGAGCAACAAAGAGAGAGACAGAAGATGCAAAATTAATGGCTCTCAGAGTGACAACTGCATCTTCATGGCAAGTACCATGCTGGCAGTCGGGAAAACACCAAGATCAGTGTAGTCATTCTGTGAAGAGAAAAGGACTGTGTTTTGGTTTCTTTGTGTAGCAGTCATGCTGACCTCTGCATTACAAGTTTACTGCTCATCATACCAGCAAAACATGGAGATTTACCAGCCCAAATCTGCTGCTGCATACATACATTGTACCTTTTCAGTCCTTTCCTAAACAGTGTAAATTCTTTCCAAGTGTAATAACTTCAAAATAGGTTTTGTTTTCATCTTAATGTGGGTTTTTTTTTGTTACTAACAGTTAATGATTAGAGAATAAAATATCTTTTTGGACAATAATGGATTAATATAATCACTACTACAAATCCTGAGTTTGAATTTAAAAAGAAAAATTATAAAAGTGCCTGTGATGGCGCTCAGAGCTCCTGAACCTGAGCACAGCAGCTGTGTGTACCAAATGACATCTGTCTCATTAATAACGTCTTGCAGACAGCTTGTACCTCCATCAGTGCAAACACAGAAACTGTATTCTGGGCTAACACTGGTGCTGAAATGCAGGAAGAGGCTGTCTTCGTGCTATGTGCACCTCTTGTTTAGCCTAGAAGCTAGAAACTACATACAAAGATACACTAGCTTTACATTATGTATGAAAATCAGATTTCTTTCCTCTTAAACTGAATGATCTTCCACAGTATTCTATGATATGCACAAGTCGTCTTCACTGGTCTGTACATATTAGTACATGACGAATCACCACCCTCATGAATCTTCTATTGATTTGTCCTTGTTAAAAGATACAATTTAAAAACACATTTAATTGAAATAACTTTATTTTGGAAAACCTCCCAAATAACTTGAGAAGACAAATACTTTACACTTTGAAATTAGAAACAGGTTTATATCCCAGACTGAATCCAATGTTCACTCTTTTATTTTATTTTTTTAAGTGTTTTTACCTTCAGGCTTTGTAAATTAATGAGTTTCTGGACATTAGACCTTTAGAACTGGAACAATCTTTCCCCAACAAAGACATAATTTTTCAGTTTAAGATCAGAGTCCATGCCTGTGTTGGGACTTCTACAATACAAAACACATATCACCAGAATTCCCATTCTGAAATTCTATACACATTCCAGGCCAAGGCTTTTGGAATCTGCTTATGAAAACAATCACAGCAGACAGCTTCAAGTTTCATTAAATTCTTCCCTTTACATTTCAGTTAACATCCTTGGGTTTGTACAAACACGCCAGTATGATAAAAATGACCAACTTAAAGTAGAGGTAATGTGTCTTCCCACAAACTCTCCCAGTGGACTCTCAGGAGTTTATTTCTGTCTGGAGGTTATAATCACCAGGGTAAGGATCCACTTTCCTGAGCTTCCTCAGTACCACTCAGGTAACAGCTTGCATTCTGGACAAAGCATCCACACCATCCAGACTCTGAACGGTAGCCGATAAACATGAGGTCCCAAAAACCTTTGATCCACTTACAGTCGAACTTGTACTGTTTTGCAGCAACATTAAAATCCTTCTAGTTCTGAAAACCATTTAAAATCCTTGCATCCTGTTTCTTCACAAGCATTAATAAGAGTAATTTATATTTCATACGTATTTGCTGAAGTCCTTTTTTTACATTCAAACTGGAGCAAGAAGGAATAGTTTCCATTTTGATGAGACCCCAACCGTCCTGTGGTTGAATTCACTGTTGATGATCACAGCAGGCATGAATAATTGCCTTTCATCACTACAGGCGTGGCCAGTACTGTGACATGTCTGTTTCATTTCCTGGAACTTGAACTGGAACTGAGACACCAGGGGAAATCAAACCTGGTAAAAGAGAGAACAAAAGCTTTCAGTGGTGAGCCATTAAAAGCGCCACATGTCGTATAACAGGTGTGTTAGAATGACTGCAAAGGGGCAGGTGCAAATATGTTTAACACAAAGTCATGACCAGGTGAAAGTCTTTCTGTTCTATACTGATGAGAATCTACACTGTGTGTCTACACAGACATTTGGTGCTGATGTTCTTGAACACGGAGGTCAAAGAAAGCCTGTCTGAGGTCCTAATGTTGTTAGTTAGTGTGAATTTATAGAAAGAAAACACTGAACCTCGTTTCAGCATTCGGAGTAAGTCAGGACAGTAAATATATGAATTTATCTTATATGCTTATGTATAAGAAAAACTCTGAGAATGTTGGGACATATAAAATGTCAATCAGATCAATCAGTTTGTTGATGCTGCATATACCAGTAATAATCTGTCACAGCAGATAGCTGTCTCCCCGAGCCCTATTCTGCCCAGCTAGCTCTCATGCCAGTGCATTGTATAATGTTGTTTTGGCATATACCATTTGCATTCAAGGTGTCCTGTGGACCAGGGATATATTGGCTATAAACAGTTAGGCATGTCACATACACTTTTACTTTCACTCACTGCTTATGTTTAAGCACCAAAACTTACTTAATTGGGTTTGCACAGTAAAATAAGTTATTTAGGTTCAGGTAAAGCTCATTGTGAAGAGTGTAAGTAAAGCCCTTCAGAAGTGTAACAGTACACATTTAAAAATGATGGTTAGATGCCGTGAGCATGAATGATTTAATTCAATTTAATTTATTGAACTGAATTAAATATGAGCACACACCAACAACAAAACACCATTACTGGACACCATGATGTTGACAACAGGGTGTTCTCTCCATGCTCTTACTGTCTCTCCACTATGTCGAAGTACTTTCTCCTAAAGAACTCTTTCTAATATTGTTAGGTCGTTACTTTGCAGCATAAACATGCGATGGGTGTTGGTGTATGTTGCTGATATGTAAATAAAATGTAACTAAATTGAATGAATTTGAATTGAATTTAGATTAACTTAATTGAAATTGAAATTGAACAAAAATCAACAAAAAGCACTTTGAGCGCTCAAGTAAAGTAGAAAAGAACCGGTTCATTTATTATTTAACTACGTTGTTATGGTCAGTCAAATAATTCAAACCCAGACTGACAGACATGACAGGCACAAAATGTTTGTATGTCTGAATGTCTGAAACCTGTAAGATCAGAAGGGATGACATAAAGTGCCATAAAGGTGCAGCTTCATAACTTCCTACCTGCTGACGACGTTGCAGACGATGTCATTGATTGGTTGATGTGTGGCTGCATGTGTGGAGGAGTATATGTCTCATAACTTCTTCCATTTACAGTGGGGCTGGTGGGCAGCATGCAGGAATAAGAGGTCTGGTTGGATGTCTGAAAACATAAATTAAAACCCCTTAAAAAGCAGAGTTTTATATTCCAATGTAATCAACTTTTTCTGGTATGTGCCAGTAACCACAGATGCAACTGAGATGACACGTGAAAATACTATTTTTCTTATTTTATATAATAACTCTTTATGATGCTTTTATTGTTACCCCAACTGCAGAAACAAAAGAATTTTCCAAATATGACATAAATATTGTATTTCTTATTCTTATTTGTTGTTATTCCTAACTCTATTGGGTTTTTTTGTTGTAATGTGAGGAATTACACCAGGACTTCAGTTCATTTCCTTGACAATGTCACTTTTATATCTTAACGCTGGTCTAGGGTAATGAGACACTGATCCTACAGGTTACTGCAGAATGGTTGCCTGGTTTGCTCTGAGCAGATGGAAATGGTGTTTACATAGTGCTTTGTTATCTTACTGACCACTCAAAGTGCTTTAGATTTGACCATTGAGCACTTTATTCTATGCGCTTGTTGCACTCTAGCTGCCTTACATGCATAGCGAGCACAAGACACATGTCTTCAGACGGAGGGACTATTCAGTTAAATCCAGAGGAAACCAAAGCAGGCACAGGAAAAACAACCACCACAGAGAAACCCTTTAGCCTACATTATAAATTATAACCCGATAACACAATTGCAACATTGTGCACTTTACTTTCCTAGCTCGGCAATCTAAATTTGTTTTCAATCAGTCATTCTACTTTATAAAGTTACTTTTGAAGGAAGAAGAAGGTGTACTTTATTGATCCCCGTAGGGAAATTCCTCTCTGCATTTAACCCATTCACTCAGTGAAGCAGTGGGCAGCCATTGGGCGCCCGGGGAGCAGTGTGTAGGGTATGGTACCTTGCTCAGGGGTACCTCAGGGTAGCTGTTCAGGGGAATTGAACCCCTGACCTTCCGATCATGGGGCCACCACTCTACCTACTGAGCTATCCCTGCCTTTTGCCAGCAAGAAATCCGGCAAAGACCACAACCTTCAAACGCTGCAAGATGTACAAAGCATCCCGCCAGAGGGTGAAGGTGCAGCATTTTCACAGCTCTATTGTGGTGGACAGAAACTGAGCCTAAATGTGAAGCTTTCCATTTACTGGTCGATCTGTGTTCCTAACATCTGTCAGTCAAGCAAGGCAAGCAGTGTGTGCCCAATAAGACAATGTAAAAGCAGACATGAAGTAAAACCTACCAAAACAAGAAGAAACTTTTAGTCACTTCTTGTGTACATTCACTATGGAAGCCTTGGTAGTAAAGCTTCAAAAATGAAGAGTGGACTATCAACTGACGTTGGGTAAGGTTTGACAAAACATGCAAAAGTGACAGGCTCCAATACATATTTGTGAATTAGCACATTGATGGGACAAACTAATCTACCATGCTAAGTGCTTTTAAATCTCCCTGAAGATATTGACAGGTAACCATGCCACATATGGTTAATTCAACTGTAATCTTTTGGTTATTATCTTAATAGGGTTTAATATCTGTTTTTGAATAAAGGTGTAGACCTGTTTTCTGAGCTCATTAAAATTATTTAAAGAAGACAGACTAAAAAGATACTTTTATAGAATAGTGTAGTGAGGGTTTTTTCCTATGATGGTTTTAGTATTTAGTATTTTAGTATTTATTTATTTATTGTCATTGTCAAGAACAATGAAATTGCGTTTGGGGCTTCCATACAACCCAAAAAAAAGAAGAAAATAATAAATACCCCTTAAAACCCAAGTGTACATATTTAACCCAGTGTGACTCCAATGCAATAAGACAATCCTTAGCAATAATGTTCGTAGAAATTCAGACAAAGACCTGAGAAACATGACAAAATACAACAATGCAACCCATTCAATATTATTGTACTGTGAGATATGATATCAGATATGATAGTTATCTATTTAAGAAAGAGGGGGGGGGGGGCAGGAGGGGGAAGAGAATAAAGATATGATGCACCAATGCAGACCAGTTCATTGCTATTAAGAAGTTGGATATGGTTATTGTCCGTGAGAGGGGGGCAGAGAGTTCAGGAGCCTCACAGCCTGTGGATACAGGCTGTTGGCCAGTCTGGATGTTCTGGCCTGTATAGACCTGTACCTTCTCCCTGAGGGCAGCAGATGGAAAAGGTGGCGCGCAGGGTGATGTTGGTCCCGCAGGATACTGTGCACCCTCCTCAGACAGCGAGTGGGGAAGATATTACTGATCTCTGGCAGACTTGTTCCAATAATTCTGCCAGCTTCTTTGGTCTGTCTTGCTGGTGTGTATGCATGATGCATATGACTGAGATCTGCTCTATGCTATTGGGTTGGCAAAAAAGAGCCCTAGGTTTTCCAGCGCCTTTATGCAAACTGTTGACTATTTGTATATTGTTCTATCCTGTAATTTAATCTTACTTGCATAGGCAGGCTGGCAGCCATACTGAAGCTGGGCATTGCTGGGAGGCTATAGCTGTTGGACAGAACTGGATCTGACCTTCCCAGCATGGATCCTGATGAAAAGGACACTAGATAGACAAAAATGGAAATATGGATAGAGCAACAATGTGAAATTTTAACAATACTGGAGGACATCACAAGCAAACCATTTATGCAATCAACAATCACTGTCCAAAGTATCCAAGTATCCAAGCATAGTGGGGCTGGACAGCACATACCCAATATGATGGGAAAAGTAACTGCATAATAAATGTAACTGGACTGCTAGTGTCTGACATTACAGGCCCAGATGAGTTTCCTTTAAACAATATTAAAAAATACTAGTGTGAGAGAGAAAATATACATTTCATCTAAAATATGTTCACAATATAATTCATTGACAAACTACTATTGTTCTTCTCTGCTCCCTTGTTGTATGTCTTATAGTACTACCAACTGCTCATGAGTGGAATATCCTGAAATCACTGGTGGCACTGTGTATATGATCATGTGCATGTATCTACAAACAAAAGAAAAAAAAATAGAAACAAATTCATAAAAGACATCCACACATGAAAAAGGCCCAGATGGACTTTGTGTGAAGTATTTCTTGAGTATCTTTGTCAGTACCTGGTGTAGTAGGCTGTGGTAGAGGCTGGTAAACACTGGTGTTAAAGCTGCTACTGATTGGAATATGGTTTGAAGGGTTGGACACCTGACGACGTTGATTTCTCAGCTTTTCCTCTCTTCTCCATTTTGCTCGTCTGTTGGAAAACCAAACCTGCATGTAGCATGAGATATAAGAAAAATAAATCACTGATCATAAAAAAGACAAAAGATTGTAATCACAACATTTCAGTAGGGTTTAAAGGTTATCCTTTAATTTCTTTTTTGTTAGTCATTTCTTGTTTCCATAAGTATACTTTTGCAAGTGTGCTTATGGGAACATCAAAGAAAGAAAGTCTGTTTCTATTTAAACTTTTGGGAAGACTGCTTCAAATGATCTTCAAAAATTCTCCAGCATGATACAGAATCTATTTAGTATTTAGTTGTTTGAAAACCTTTCCATCTGCAGATGATTTTCCTTACTGCTGAATCCTTTATTTTAAGTGATTGAGAGATTTGCTTCTTTTAACTGAATTCCTTTGAGTCTTCTTTCAATCTTATGGGCTGACACTATACACAGACAAGATGCTCCACTTCTAATCTTGAAGCCCTGATTCAAATTATATAAGACGTGTATATATGTCAGTATAATGATTTAACCCATTTATTTAAATGTCATTTGTAAATACTCGTTTGTTTCAAGAAGGTCAAATGCTCACACGGTAAAAAAGGCAAACATTTCCATGTGACATAATTTTTCATCTTACTGTACACACGTTCTTTGTAAACCTAAAAAAAAAAACCTAAACATCAAGCATACCTGTATTCTTGCCTCTGGAAGGTCTATTTTGTTGGCGAGGCGTTCTCGGGCAAACACATCTGGATAGTGTGTCCTTTCAAATTCTAGAACAAAATAATTTACACATTATGTTGAATGATTGTACTATTCAGAGGTGTGGACTCGAGTCACATGACTTGGACTCGAGTCAGACTCGAGTCATTAATTTTATGACTTTAGACTTGACTTGAAAAAATGTTCTAAGACTTGTGACTTGACTTGGACTTTTACACCAATGACTTGGGACTTGAATTGGACTTGAACCGGTTTACTTGAAAAGACTTGATATTTTACCCCAAATATAAAATTTTACATGCATATTATATAGAGATTGAAAATGTGACGTCATTCACGGGTAGAACCGCAAAGGATTCTGGGAACTCGTGGCAAGCGGTACTAGCGCACGCAGGCTTTCAATTAAAATCAGTCACACAGCGATAAAAAGAAACACAAAAATGTCAAGAAGCCGTTGTATTATTAACTGCAATAGCCGGTCGCATGACAGCTACGGGAAGCCGACGGGTAAAGAGATCGGTTGTTATCGGATTACGTCGTTGAAGAGAAATTGTTCGAGCCATGTTTCCGAAGTAACAAAGAGGCGACGGATGGCCTGGATTGCAGCCATTCAAAGACAAAATATAACGTCCCAGAACACTCCAGCTCACATGTTAGTCTGCTCCAAGCATTTACACGAAGGTCAGTCTGCTGTTGTAGTTAATACGTCATTTTTCTTAACATAATTGGTGATATAGGTTACAAGCAAGTCTGGCGCTGAACAGAAATTGTCGCGCTATGCTCCTTTATTTATTGTGCATAAATAGTGAATTGTCCTGACACAATATTGCGTTTCGCTTCTGTTATTATGGTTCATTGACAAAAACATACTTTTATTCACAGGATAAAACAGTTGTTTTGTATCACTAATTGCCCAGTACGATTACAGCATACAGTATTATTGTCACTGCTACATTTCTGTGATGCTACCAGAAATTATTTCCACTGCTAATTAATTACCATTGAGCTCAAAGGTCCTATTAATAAACGGTTAACGAATGTGTATTTATGACGACGATTTGTGAGACTGGTAAACTTATGACACGTACGATGGTCTTTCGTTCTACACGGTGCGTTTCAAGGTCCTGCACCCATCCGTCGGTAAACTGTACCTGGGCTTGTTGCAGTGACCTGAAGTTACTAAACTTCATGAGTGTATGCACTCACTCCAAGAACCGTATAATTATAAATATGCATATAAATATGCTACGATGAGATAGCTGACTTCATCTAACTAGCAAATGTTTTCCAGGCTACGTTGGTGATGCAGTTTTTTTTTTATATGTATGATATTTTTGTCATGCGATTTTAAAGCCGGTCCTATAAGCGCATCCAAGAACAACATGAAGCTTATCTCAGAACTGTCGGTGAAAATTATTCTTGGAGCTAGGTTTAACTGAGCTGCATTTTAAAGAGGTGCAATTTCACAATTTGTGTATATTTTCTAAGTTCACTATTTTGTCATGTGTTGAGAAAAACACAGATTTAAAAATTACATGGTCTAATATTTACATTTAGCATATAACTGCAACATGCTTTTCTCTCTTTTTTTTTTTAAAGACTCAAAAGGACTGGAAATTCAAAGTTTCAGACTTGTGACTTTACTTGGACTTTTACACCAGTGACTTGAGACTCGACTCTGACTTGCCTGACATTACTTGAGACTCGACTCTGACTTGCCTGACATTACTTGAGACTTGACTTGATACTTGAGGATAAAGACTTGAGACTTACTTGAGACTTGCAAAACAATGACTTGGTCCCACCTCTGGTACTATTACACATTAATTACACAATACAGTATCTGTTTTGGGAGGGCCCCTGCTTCAAATGGACTGAAAACATTTGAAAAAGCTATTGCACAGCCCTTTTTAAAATCTTATTGACCCCTTAAAGCACCTTTGCACTACATTTACCACACATACAGAACACTTTGCAAATCAGTAGATGTGAGGTGAGTGGGAGTAGTTAATAACACAGGTCCAGCTCATTTGTGATCTGACAAGCAAAACAAAAAAAAAAACCAGTTTAAGCACAGGTTTAACACTTTACAAATGTTGCTCTTTGGAAACCTCATGGCAACACAGACCAAGGAGCAGCAGCAAGAAAAATAATATGTTCTGATACAAGGGTGAAGGCTTCAGACGGACACTGAGAACGACTGTTCTCTGAACTGTGACAGGTCAACCACAGATGTGCCTCTTTGTTGGAAACCATTCTGCCATAACAACACAACTGTAGACCTTTGTGAAAAAATACACATTTAGCCCAATTTACAGATTTGATTTAAATAAGATTATTGCAGCTGTGCTATGTTCATAAATGCACACATACCCGTCTGTTGCTCTCTCATTAAGTCTAATATTTCAGCAGAAATTACCTCCTGAAAGATATTTTCCCCAAATCTACAGGGAGTGCAGAATTATTAGGCAAGTTGTATTTTTGAGGAATAATTTTATTATTGAACAACAACCATGTTCTCAATGAACCCAAAAAACTCATTAATATCAAAGCTGAATGTTTTTGGAAGTAGTTTTTAGTTCGTTTTTAGTTTTAGCTATTTTAGGGGGATATCTGTGTGTGCAGGTGACTATTACTGTGCATAATTATTAGGCAACTTAACAAAAAACAAATATATACCCATTTCAATTATTTATTTTTACCAGTGAAACCAATATAACATCTCCACATTCACAAATATACATTTCTGACATTCAAAAACAAAACAAAAACAAATCAGCGACCAATATAGCCACCTTTCTTTGCAAGGACACTCAAAAGCCTGCCATCCATGGATTCTGTCAGTGTTTTGATCTGTTCACCATCAACATTGCGTGCAGCAGCAACCACAGCCTCCCAGACACTGTTCAGAGAGGTGTACTGTTTTCCCTCCTTGTAAATCTCACATTTGATGATGGACCACAGGTTCTCAATGGGGTTCAGATCAGGTGAACAAGGAGGCCATGTCATTAGTTTTTCTTCTTTTATACCCTTTCTTGCCAGCCACGTTGTGGAGTACTTGGACGCGTGTGATGGAGCATTGTCCTGCATGAAGATCATGTTTTTCTTGAAGGATGCAGACTTCTTCCTGTACCACTGCTTGAAGAAGGTGTCTTCCAGAAACTGGCAGTAGGACTGGGAGTTGAGCTTGACTCCATCCTCAACCCGAAAAGGCCCCACAAGCTCATCTTTGATGATACCAGCCCAAACCAGTACTCCACCTCCACCTTGCTGGCGTCTGAGTCAGACTGGAGCTCTCTGCCCTTTACCAATCCAGCCACGGGCCCATCCATCTGGCCCATCAAGACTCACTCTCATTTCATCAGTCCATAAAACCTTAGAAAAACCAGTCTTGAGATATTTCTTGGCCCAGTCTTGACGTTTCAGCTTGTGTGTCTTGTTCAGTGGTGGTCGTCTTTCAGCCTTTCTTACCTTGGCCATGTCTCTGAGTATTGCACACCTTGTGCTTTTGGGCACTCCAGTGATGTTGCAGCTCTGAAATATGGCCAAACTGGTGGCAAGTGGCATCTTGGCAGCTGCACGCTTGACTTTTCTCAGTTCATGGGCAGTTATTTTGCACCTTGGTTTTTCCACACGCTTCTTGCGACCCTGTTGACTATTTTGAATGAAACGCTTGATTGTTCGATGATCACGCTTCAGAAGCTTTGCAATTTTGAGACTGCTGCATCCCTCTGCAAGATATCTCACTATTTTTGACTTTTCTGAGCCTGTCAAGTCCTTCTTTTGACCCATTTTGCCAAAGGAAAGGACGTTGCCTAATAATTATGCACACCTGATATAGGGTGTTGATGTCATTAGACCACACCCCTTCTCATTACAGAGATGCACATCACCTAATATGCTTAATTGGTAGTAGGCTTTCGAGCCTATACAGCTTGGAGTAAGACAACATGCATGAAGAGGATGATGTGGACAAAATACTCATTTGCCTAATAATTCTGCACTCCCTGTATACAACTATCTGAAATGCTTTTCAGCAACAGTTATATAGTATTTTCAGTATATCAGTATTTTCAATAGTATTTTTGCAGACATACATGTTATAAAAAGAAAATCACTCCTCTTCACCACAGGAAATTCCTGATTGGATAAATCCAAAACTTCCTGAGCTGTCATCAGTTCAATCCACTTCAATGTTATTTATATTTATACAGCTCCAAATCACAATAACTGTTGCTACGAAGTGCTTTTCATTGTGAGGTATAGGCCCGACAATGTTAGAGAGAAATCCCAACAATCACACAACCCCGCATTAGCAAGCACATGTCAACATGGACTGGTTCTTATAAAGAGCTTTTCTACTCTACCTGACCACTCAAAGCCTTTTATACAACATGCCTCATTTACCCATTCACATGCATACACCTTTTTTTCTGTGCTTATGTGCTTTCTAACATTCACACATGTTCATATTTTGATGGATGCATCGGAGAGCAACTTGGGGTTTATATCTTGCTCACTGATATTTGGCTTGCAGACTGGAGCAGCCAGGGAGCAAACCACAAAACTTTCGATTAGTAGGTAACCTGCTCTACCCCGTGAACTACAGCCCAGTGATAAGGATCCAGCCCTAACTATATACTTTATCAAAAAGGAAAGTTTAAAACCTAATCTTAAAAGTAGAGAATGTGCCTCTCTTCAATATCCAAACTGTGAGCAGATTCTCCAAAAGAAGGGGTCTGACAGATGAAGGCTCTGCCTCCGATTCTACTGTTAAACACTCTGGAAACCACAACTAAAGATGCAATCAGAGAGTGAAAAGCTCTATTAGGACAGTATTATGTTATGGGGGTTCAGATATGATGATGGATTTTAATCTCAATTCTGGATTTAACAACCAGCCAACAACGAGAAGCTGATATGAAAGAAAAATACTTCCTCTTTCTTGTTCCTGTTATAATTTTTGCTGCAGCATTCTGGATCAAATGAAGGCTTTCTAGGAAATTTAGGGAACAACGTGATAATAATGAATCACTGGTTTTTGAACTAAGTTTAAGCATCACTCTGAGATAGAATGGTTCTAATTTTAGAGATATTGCCCAAATACAGGTTTTATCCACACCACAGTTTTATCTGAATTTAGAAGCAGGAAGTTAGAGGTCATCATAACCCTTATGTCTTTAAGACATTCCTGCAGTTTAACGAATTAGTATCTGTCATCTGGCTTAATTGATAGATAAAGGTAGGTGTCATCTGCATAGCAGTGAAAATGTATCAGAATCAGAATGAGCATACTTTATTAATCCCTAAGGAAATTATGTATGCTATGCCTTTTAATGATAATCCCTGAGGGAAGCATTTATAATGTAAACAAAATTGGTCTATTACAGAACCCAGTGGACCTCCATAATTAATCTTGGTATTTGAATCTAATTCAATTCACTTTTAGTTATAAAGAGCCCAATCACAACAACAGTCAAGGCATAAAGAGGTTATTGTACTCAGCCCTGAAAATCTTAGAAATATGGTGTCTAACCAGATTCTTACTCTGGACGGCATTACCTTGGCCTCCAGTAACACTGTGAGGAACCGTGGAGTCTTTTTTGACCAGAATAGGTCCTTCAATGCACATATTAAACAAATATGTAAAACTGCTTTTTTCCATTTGCACAACATCTCTAAAATTAGAAACATCCTGTCTCAGAGCGATGCTGAAAAACTAGTTCATGCATTTATTACTTCCAGGCTGGACGACTGTAATTCATTATTATCAGGATGTCCTAAAAACTCCCTGAAAAGCCTTCAGTTGATCCAAAATGCTGCAGCAAGAGTACTGACAGGAAAGAGACAGCAGATTTCTCCTGTATTGGTTTCTCTTCATTGGCTTCCTGTTAAATCAAGAATTGAATTCAAAATCCTGCTTCTCACATACAAACATACAAGGTCTTAAATAATCAGGCCCCATCTTATCTTAATGAACTTATATTAACATATCACCCCGTTAGAGCACTCCGCTCTCAGACTGCAGGCTTACTTGTTGTTCCTTTAAAAGTAGAATGGCAGGCAGAGCCTACAGATTTCAGGCCCCTCTTCTGTGGAACCAGCTTCCAGTTTGGATTCAGGAGACAGACACTATCTCTACTTTTAAGATTAGGCTTAAAACTTTCCTTTTTTCTAAAGCATATAGTTAGAGCAATAGGTGTATGCTGGTGGGGGACTCCCATAAATCATTCAGTTCTTCTTCTTTAGTCAGCTTTCTCACTCACTATGTCTTAACAGACCTCTCTGCATTGAATCATATTTGCCATTAATCTCTGCTTGTGTTCCACAGCGTGTCTTTTGTTCTGTTTTCCTCCCCTCAGCCTAACCTGTTACGGCAGATGCCCGCCCCTTCGTGTTGGTGAGCCTGTTTCTTCCTGTTAAAAGGGAGTTTTTCCTTCCTACTGTCGGGGAAGTCCCACTGCGCTTGCTCGTATGGGCTCATATGAATGTTCAGTTTTTCTCTGTATGTATTATTGTAGGGTCTACCTTACAATATAATGCGCCTTGAGGTGACTGTTGTTGTGATTTAACACTATATAAAGAATTGAATTGAACTGAAGAAGACTCTCCATTTACATGATCAAACTGGAGTCTAGTTGATAGATATGATTCAAAAGTCAGGCTTATAAAATAATTAAAAGGAAAAAAAGGGAAAATCAGGATACTTGGAGAGGGTCTTTATCTAAGCGCTTAAATGCAGACTGCAGCCTTCTTTCTTTTCTTTTGTTTGTGTTGTTTATGGTATCAGCAGAAAAGTGTTCATTATCCATTTTCATGCAAAGATGGATAAAAAAATATTAAACTAGTTTGTAATGCATGCATTACAAAAAATGTAACTAATGGAATTCATTTTAACACATTTCACAAAGGACAGAGTTTCCAGGAAGAGTTCCAGTTTTGGCAAAATCAGCAGGCACATATAGGAGGTTGTATTGTGTAGCTTTATGATGTTATGGTGAATGCCAGAAATTACCTTTTTCTAGTGCTTCTATTTGGTCCTGTGTAAAAGATGTTCTATTTCTCTGGAGCTTCCTCTTCAGCTGTAGTCTCATCTGAGTCTCTTCTGAGTCCTCACCATTGGTACAAACTGATACTGCGTTCTCCCCTCCCTCTGCCTGTGGACACTCTGCACCAAAGAAGAAAACAAGAAAACACACACCAAATGTCGTGACATTACTCCAGTGTTTCATTTTTTTATTTTTTTTTTTAAATCTTACTATGTTATGTTGTCAGACTTTGGAATTTCAGCACAGATTACCAGATGATATTGCATCTTGGTACTATACTGTATTCAGAAGAAATTTATGTTACTATTAACTAATTTGAACCAGATTTAAGAAGCCAGTAGAAGACATCAATACTGTGTTGCTCCAACCAAACCTTGTATGTAGGGATGTCTTTATTGTAGAAAGGTCCTTACCCATGCACTATGTCCTTACCATGAATTTTAGAGTAGAGCCCCCAAAACTGAAGTGAACTTGTGGAGTGCTGCAGGAAGTGGGAGACTCCATTTAAGTTGGTATCATGTACTGGGGTATGTCTTAGATACACACTTGTGTCAATAACATGAAATGTATTAATTTTTTCATGTAACTAGCTGATAACCTGATATTTCTGACATCTCTAAATTAAACCAATTGAGTTTAAAAGCACATCAGGTAGGAGATCTACAATTTGGTCTTTGAGCATACAGGAGCTCCAGCTCCCTGTGGAATGCATGTTATTTGTGGTGCTAGCCTAATTATTCATTATCCCCAACAGACAAGCGCTGCACAACAGAATGAAGCTATTGCTCAGTGTCATAGTCAGTCAGGCAGAAAGAGATGGAAATGAGAGCAGACTCCCCCATTCCCTCTGGCACACATACACACACAGGCACAAACATGCTGTAGATGGATAGGAAGGCAGCAGCCGTGGTAGTATAGCATGACTTTGTTTCACTGTTGTACTCCCAGGGTGCTGCAGGAGGGGCAGCAGCATATGAGCCTACTCCATACAACAAATGGGGCCCTCATCCACACAAATTGAAGGAAAAGAAAAGCAAGTTGCAGATATCGACGCTATAAAATGTAAACATTTTTGCATGTGGACAATCTATTTAAACACACTGCCATTGAACAAAACACTGGGGGAAATAACTTTTTTGTAATTTGATAAAATGTTCAAATCTTGTCACGTTGCCACCACCACTAAATGTAATAACACAAGGAAAAGCATGACCTATAGGGCACCTAATGTGAAGTAGGGCAGACTCTTTACTTTGAACATATTTTGTAATAGTTGTTTGGCTTGTCCTGTTATGAAAACAATTATGAAAAACAAATGTAATTAGCACATCATTTCTTACAGTGGTTTGCTGCTGTTGGATGTCACTCATATTGTACTCGTACAAAACACTTTCTAGCAGCAAATGCTGGTTTATAAATCCAGTGACACAGCCCATTTAAAATGACCAACTAACCTACTAAGCATATTATCTGAACTGTTGTAAAGCAGTATAGCACAGCACTGTGGCAGCACATTGGGTCAAAGTTGATAACTTCTTTGTGTGTTTGGATAAAACATAAAATGGGGAACTGCATGAATTTACAATGAAGTAAAATGCCCAGAAAGCATTTCAGCACTTTTAGTGTAGTTTAAATAGTGACATTGAAATAACACAAAAAAGGAAACCCGTATTAGAGTAAATACACCAGTTAATAAATCGGGGCGATATGCTGTCATTGGATGAGAAATGATTTCTTCGGTGAGCGTTTTGAATGAAATTTGTTGACGTTAAGGAATCTGTGTCTAGATAGATGGATAGAATATTATGTAGAAAGTGTGCACCATTAATTCAATTCATTCATTCATTTATTCAAACCACACTCCGTACGTATGTGTGCGTGAGCTGTAGCACAGCCAATCTAATTAACCAGATTTTTTTTTAAGAAGAAAAAAAAACGCTCAAAAATGCTGCAAGGAGTTATTTTTTTCAGGTACATAAACTATGAAGTAGTCAACAAACAAACGAAATGCAATATGCAAAACATCCAAGAAGAGAATCACAGACAGAGATGGAACAACTTCCAACTTTGTCCAACAGTTGAAGTTCCATAAAGAAAGGTAGGTGGTGCTTCTCTTTTGCTACGATGAGATAGCTGACTTCATCTAACTTTGTGATGTCAACTAACTTTAATGTGATATTTTTGTCATGCGATTTTAAAGCCGGTCCTACGAGCGCATCCAAGAATAACATGCAGCTTATCTCAGAACTGTCGTTGAAAATTATTCTTGGAGCTAGGTTTAATTGAGCTGCATTTTATAGAGGTGCAATTTCACAATTTGTGTATATTTTCTAAGTTTACTATTTCGTCATGTGTTGAGAAAAACACAGATTTTAAAACGACATGGTCTAATATTTACATTTAGCATATAACTGCAACATGCTTCCCCCCCCCTTTTTTTTAAAGACTCGAAAGGACTGGAAATTCAAAGTTTCAGACTTGTGACTTAACTCGGACTTTTACACAAGTGACTTGAGACTTGAGTTGAGGATAAAGACTTGAGACTTACTTGAGACTTGCAAAACAATGACTTGGTCCCACCTCTGGTTAGAACTATTACTATAAAAACTACTGTAATCTCAAAAAATAATAACATACATTTCATTGTGTTTGAGACTCTACATGTTGCTTATTCATATGAACAGATGGTTTGAGATATATCTTCATTCTGTAATGCCAAAGATGTTGATCTGTTTCATGAAGCCGTCTACTCTCTTTGCAAAATGTTTTGCAGTTTCTTGGAGAACTGAGAGAGCAAACAAACAGCCCTGTAATTTGTAAAATGGTGTCTTTTACCTGCTTTATATGAAGATATTACATTGAAAATGTGTGAAGAGAAGAAGAGACAATATTGAATGCAAGATAACAGCTATAAGCTAAATGACTGACAGCATGAATGGATGGTGGAAATGTGAAGTATGAAAACAGTAAGAAAATAATTCACAGCACATGAGTTAGAACAATTCATTTCAAATTGAAGCCCTCATAACCTTTGGAGCATACTGCTAATCACAATTGAGTTTGCTCAGTTGTGATTGCATAATGTAGGTGTGGAACCTTGGTTATTGATATTTCAATATTACTCGCGCTTTTGGGAACTGTTGATTTTGTTGTCCTTCTACTATTAGTATACATTTCCAGGTCACTTTATTGCTTCATTGCTGTTCTGAGTTTTCCGAAACCTCTACTTTATTAGGATGTCCCACACAACCATCTGTAGACAGCAGACAACAGTTCATGGAGTGAAAATGCTTATTGATGCCAGAGGTCAACAGAGAATGGCCAGACAAACAGTAACTCAGATAACCAGTCCTTTTAACCAATATATGCAGTAGCGCATCTCCTAACTCACAACTTGAAACTCACAGCTTGAATCAAATGGGCTAAAGCAGCAGAAGACCGCACTGGTCACATGTCAGATATGGCTACAATTCACATGAGCCCACCAAAATTTAACACCAATTCAAAACATTTGGTTTTTGTAAAATTAGAAATCGTCTCTTCTGTGAACGAATTAGTGAAGAAGAATCGCAGTGTTACTTTGCGTTAATGTCTCACCAGTGGCAGAGAGTGCTGTCCCAGGATACCATCCTGAGCGTCCTCCCCAGCTGCTTTGTGCATTGAGCATCTTGAGTTTGTCAAACATCCCTTCAGCTCCCACTGTGCCCATTGGTTGCTTGTCACTAGCCAAATTCCTAAGCACTCGATTTATTGATGAAACCTGGTGACAAACACAACAACATAATTACATAAGACACACTTTAGTTGTATATTGTTGTCATTGGTGGGTTGAGGATGTAGCACTTGTGCAGGGCCAGAAGTAATGATTCCTCCTTGCTTGATAATAAAGAAGTGTTTGTGTAATTAAAATCTCCTCTCTCTGTGGTTATTGAGGTACGCTGCTAGACTGCAAACAGTAGGAGAAATGTTGGAATCACAGCTAGTGCAGCAAGCAGCTGATATGGCACAGATGCTGGCAGAGGAGTTGGCTGTGCACTTCCTACTTGCTTCAGGGCGGCTGTGACTCAGGAGGTAACGTGAGATCAGTCTGCTATTCAGAAGGCGGGTGGTTTGATCCAACCTGCAGTTCAAAAACATCCTTGTGAAAGATACTGAACCCTGATCTTGTCCAAGATGCGTCCATCTAAGTTTGAGTGTATGATCATTAAAAGTACTTAGGATTAGAAAAAAGCACTGTATGAATGTATGTGTAAATGAGGCTTGTCATAAGAAAAGCACTTTGAGTGCTCAAATTGTATGGAAATTGGGTTCCAGTCATCTGGAAAGTGAACTGAACTGGCCCCCCAAAGATCATCACTGCCAGTTGAGAGGCACTGCAGTGGGGACTGTTCATTCCTCATTCATTTACACACAGGAGCTGAAAAACACAGCCACATGGTGGTTGTAACTGAGAGATGCAACTAGAGACCAGCAGCTGTGGGAAATGGTGGTCTTGGAGCAGTTTGTGGATGGACTGTCAATAGAAACAGCAGACTGGGTGAAGAGGATAAGTCACTAGGAAGCTTGAAGGCAGCGGTCACAGATGAATCCATGCGGGGGACCACGCAGCAGCAGGCTGTGGGCAGAAGGCTACATATCCGATTCCAGCACCATGGAGGAAATCCCTTCCGTCTCAAGCACAACACAGCACCTCTCTGCCAGGTCACATTAATCTCATACAGCATCATGGTGAGACTTCCCTGGGAATGATGGTTCAGTCACTACTCTGTAGGTTGTCAGAACAGAGATGAAAAGTAGTTCTAAAAGAATTGAAAGACATGCTGGAGATGGAGGGGAGAACCAGATTCTCGATGGACTAAGGTGATATCTAATCCCATGCCCTGGCTGAGTGAGCTCCTGGACTGGTTAGGCACTCGGAATTTAACACTACTGGCAGATTCCCTTATCTCCAGAGACCAAGCGAATAATGCCTTCTCCACTGTGCACCAATTTGTCATACTCGCTTTTGTTTGCTTGTTTGGTGCTCCAGCCATCTTCCAATGCCTTCTGGTTGGGTGCCTCCCATGTTGGATATGTTGCCTCCTACCTGGATGACATGATCATACACTGCAACACCTGGGTTGAGCATATGCAGCAGGTAGCTGCAGTGCTGGAGTCCTTGTTGCAGTTTGGAGTCACTACCAACCCAAAGAAGTGTGCAGAGAGAGGTGTAGTATCTGGATTACCACTTTTGCAGCAGGCAAGTGCACATTACAACCTGCCCACAGATGAAGATCAAAGAGAGGTACATCAGTTTTTGGGGTTAGCTGTTTACTATGGGGAGGTTTATCCCAAACTTCGCAGGCCCCTCTGACCCACCCAGAAAGGTGTCTCACATCTGGTCCAATGGGCGGACTGGTTCCAGATGGCATTTGAGAGGGTGAAACACCCCAACCTTCTTTCTCCCTGTTATCTTGCAGACCAGTGCTTCAAACTAAGGCCTAGTGGGCATTTATGTCTCATTGGGTGTGTGGGGTCGACTGCCCACTGCTCCATATTCAGTCTATTGATTTATCTGTTTACATCAGCAGGAAAATGTCAGAATGTGAACCCACTATAGCAGGGTACAAAATAAATGCTTGTGAGTCTGGTGCACTGTTGATTGTAAATGTGCTACAGTGTAGTAAATAGTGGTGGTGGTGGTGGTGGTGGTGGTGGTGGTGGGGGGGTAAGTTAAGTGGGTTAAGTCAGGTGGTGGGGTATGAGGCTCGGCTGCAAGAGGGAGAGGTGGAGCAGGATGGGGAGAGTGGCACATCTGGTGTGCATTTGATAATCATTCTCTCTCTCCATACTGTAGGCATGGGGCTGGAGGATGAACAGAGTGAAGCACAGAAGCAGTAAAGCTTCAGAGCTGGGCTGTTTGGAGGAGTAAACATTGTTCCTGTGTGCTGGAGCCGTTTGTGTAGTTAAAATCTCCCCTCTCTGTGGTTACTGGGAGAATTTGCTACAGCCTCCTATAGTTTTCTGTTGGACTGTTAACAATATGACTTAACAATGAGTAAATACAGTGGCTGTCCACAGTCAGATCAGGTTTATTATTTGAGTGAAGTGTTGTTTTAAAGACACTTTTAAAGACAATAATGCTTCTATATGTAGCAACCCCACTTGCAGCATGTCACCGCAATAGATATCGTCTCATAA
Source organism: Aulonocara sp. 'chitande type north' Nkhata Bay (assembly GCF_057382095.1). Taxonomy (NCBI): domain Eukaryota; kingdom Metazoa; phylum Chordata; class Actinopteri; order Cichliformes; family Cichlidae; genus Aulonocara; species Aulonocara sp. 'chitande type north' Nkhata Bay. The sequence goes on along the minus strand of NC_141350.1, from coordinate 26,574,526 downwards.
AACAACTCACAAGCACCCTGCGACAATTATTTTTGTCATTTGTTTCTATACAAATAAAAGTAAACTCAAAATTTACATGAAATATCTAATTAAATATGGTGAAGGGGGTTTTAATGATTAGTCTACCTTGTCATGGAAAGATTTTTAATTACATGACTTTGCTGAAAAACAGAAGGGTCTTACACTGGGTATATTGTCGTTGGTGCAGACTCCCTCTGCAAGCAGTCGGTCTCTGATCTCCCAGGCAAAAATGGATGGACACTCTCTCTTGTACTGAGCAATTCTTCCCACCACCTCTGGAGTGGCCACTCTGGGTTTACTCCCACCTATGGCCCGTGGACGGATTGAACCTGTCTCATAATACCGGCCTAAGATCTTACTCACACAGCCATTAGACACCTGGGCAACATAATAACACACATCTTTGTTAGACAATCTTTGGAACAATTATATATTGCCAGTAAAAAAAGAAAAGAAAAGAAAAGAAAAAAATACTTCTCTATTTTTTATTTGTTCACAATGTCTAGCAAGAATTTGCATTTTTCTGTATGACATGTGATGGATATTTTTGTGGTGTTGTAACCACCTTGCAATACCTGCAGTATTCTGGATATGTCACATGGTCGAGCACCGCTGTGTGCCAGCTCCACTATCTTCTGCCTGGTAGAGTCAGGTAAAGGTCTCCCATTCACAAACACACCTCCCAGCTGGTTTACTCCACTGTGGCCTACACAGATATACCCACATACCCACCATACCCACATGCACGTGCACACACACACACACACACACACACACACACACACACACACACACACACACACACACACACACACACACACACACACACACAAAGGTTTTCAGCAACTTATTTACTGTATTATTTACTCTTATTTTACTCTATAACAGCAGAGGCCCAAAGTAATAAAAAAAAGCAGCACTAATGAAACAAGTGGATGAAAAGGGCAGGAAAACCAACCCGAAACATGAGAACATAAATAGAAAGATTTCCTCCGACACTGTGTTTTTTGCGGTATCCTTATATATTTTAGTTATTGCATGTACAGCATATAGTAATGTCTAGCATTTCCAAATGTTATCTGTCTTTTTTCTGTCATCAGTTAAATAAACAACTATGTTCTGATGTTCTTCCATGCGTTAAACATGTTTCGTTTTAGCCTTCTTTGACCCAGGCCTTTTGTTGCTGCACTTCTTCTTTAAAATGATTGAAAGCTCTTTTTTCAGTCAAGTTATAATAAAATAGAATAGCCCTTTATTGTCATTGTACATGTACAATGAAATTATGTTTTTTTTTGTTTTGTTTTTTGTTTTTTGTTTTTTTCATAATGTTTCCATGTATTCAAATGTTTGGGATCATTGATGTGACATTAAATTCACCACCTTTTCAAATTCCTCCAGACTGGGGGCCACATTTTCATTCAATATTGGGTTAAACAAAATTGAAATTATAGTGCATAATTTTGCATTAGATACAAGAAAGCTGTGGTGGTCACAGGTTTGTCATTACACTTTTCATCCAGTTACAGTTACCTGGAAATTGTATGCTTAATTACTTTTGTTTTAGTGAACAAAGGAGTACTTTATTTGTACACAGATAATAACTACAGCATTTGCTAAAGTACTGAAGTTTCCTTCAGGATTACCACGATGAAACAAGCATACACACATAAAGACTCACAGGTGAAAACAACACACATCTGCTGTTGCACTTTTTGAGTATTACTCTGTATCTATTTCTGATGTGCTCACATTCATTGATCTATAGCAATAGCTGTATGTGATCATCCTTATTATTCCTGAACTGCAGCAGCTTAGGTTGGAGTCCAACCTCCAGTCTCCTTTGTAAAGTAAGTTTGAATGAAGCAGAAAACACTTTTAACATGTTGCAGGTCTGAAATGTTTCAGCGGCGGGAGCTGACACATGCTGTGCCGTGACACTCTTGGGGTTAAGTAGAGATTTATGCTGATTCAATTGTCTATTGTGTATTAATGGCTGTGAGGGGGGAAGCATATTGCAGATTTTTTTTTAATCCTCATGGATTAATAAATCAGACAACCATCCAATACACAAAGACACACACACAAACAAAGATAAAGCAAGGTTGTTGTTTTTTTGCAGAAGTCATTTAGATGCACAAACATATACTCTGTTAGAGTTTTGTTTCTTTATTACTAATGTCATCCCTCTATCTATCCGTCCATCCAGCCAGCAGCATATAGCAGCGGTAGGGACATGTAGGCCTGCAGGGTGGAGATGGGTGAGGGGGATCCCACCTTCCTCACCTGCCAAATCACACCCAGTGTATAAAAGAAAGAAAAAAAATTACCTCAGCTATTCTCTATGTGAGAAGTCAGACATCCTGTTTCTATATATTTCATATATACCAATGAAAAGTAATGATGGGTGGCTGCAGTAGCTGTTGCAGTAACCTGCAACCAGCAAATGCTACTCTGGTCTCTGCATGTCTCTGCATTTGTCTTTAAATAATGATTAATAAAATAATCAGCTGTGCAATTCAAAAAGCTGTCTGTTCATTTAGTTGCATGCAGACAACAGAGAAGACCCCAGTCTTCTCCTCTATTGCAGGAGAGCTTCTCAGCTAGAAAAACAAGTGGATCAAGTGGATCACAAAAGGTTTGTGCTCCACAAAACCTCGCACTGTCAAAGCTTTGGCTTTGAACAGCTCTTCTGCTTAATTAAATTATAGAAAGAGTCACGGCCTCCACAGAGGTTACTGCGGACTTTAGGTGTGAGACTGCATTATTTCTAATTGTCCTTCATGCTGCCTCACATCATGTTCACTTTGTGTTTTGGGGTTGATAGTTTCACTGAAAAATGTTAATCACAGTCCCACTTCCCCAGGGAAAACACTCAGGCCTTCCTCTCTTGACACACAATTAATAGACAGACATATGGAGTCAATTTGGACCTCTCTCTCTCTCTCTCTCTCACACACACACACACACACACACAAAACAAGAGCAGGTGGGCTCTTGGGAAGAGATCAGCAGCTTTCACATTAAATCAGCTCTTTCACACTGAACCTGACTTCAATTAACTTTCACTTTAACAGTGTAGTGCTTTCATTGACAAAGATCTTCAAATAAAACAAGAATATGGTTCATTCAAACCTTCCGTTGTTCAGTGTCTACACAGCACAGCTGTTTCCCATCAAACATTCTAGTAACAGGAAAAATATTGTTTGTTGTTGCCTTTAAACATAAATGTTTGATGTTGTAACAGCAGCGCGGTTAAGATTTAGTTTCTCTTACAAAAGAAACGGCTTGATAAAGCTGTGTAATGCATCTATTTTTTCCTACTTATCCAGTTATGGCTCACAGGTGCCTATCCTAGCTGTCTTACGGCTAGAGTTCAAACACACGCTGGACTGTCACAGGGCTGACAGACACAACAAATGACACTCACAGTTTAGAATAAGCAGATAACCCATACATATTTTTATACTGCCCAGAGAAAAGCCATGCAAGTGCCAGTAAAACCTAACACAAAGGCCCCAGCCTAGGCTTGAACTAAGGAGCTTCCTAAAGTCAATGTTTGAGGCAACAGCACTAATCACCACACCACTAAACTGCTAGTTTGTATTATTGTGTACTTTGCTAAGATCACTCAAGGCTCATCTACGTAGTTACACTTTCCAGCGATGGTAACTGTGACAAAGCTAGCTAGGTTTTAGCTTCTCATGACCAGTGTTTTGGAAAATCGATTATCTAAAACCTCCAAACCACACAGCAACAGCGGTAGAGCAGGTCTGCCAATAGGAAGGTCAGTGTTACAGTTCCAGATGAGTGGCAGGGTACTGAAGTGTGTGCATGATAGATAAAAAACACTTAAAGGTATCCAGGGGAACATACTGAGCTGCTTTCAAGGTTTGGCCTCTTCTCACTTGTACTTGCTCTTAGTTTTATATTGGGCCAAACGCAAACTGTCTCCTGAAGTGTGCACATTTGCACCTTTTACCACAGAGAACAAGTGGGAGAAACAGAGATTTTTTTATAGTGCAGCAATATATCTATGGACCGCCTATACAGTTAGAGGTGATATATGAAAAGTGCCAAACAAATGCAAACTGTTAACATTTATAGACAAACCAGAAGACAACATTCATATGACATCAAGACAATGTAAGGTGTGAAGGGAGGGGATGCAGGTCAGACTACGCAAAGCTGATGCAAAGAATGAGGCTGTCTCAGCCATGTCTCAGTCCAGCATCTCGAGTGAAAGGCTGGAGGAATGACAAGCCAATGAGCCACAAAAGGGCAAATGTTACAGTAAAAATTCTATTCAGTTGACATAAGTTCAAATATTGAACATTTCATTCCTTGATGATTTGGTAACACCTGTAATTGTGGTAACAGCAACTTATTTAAACTTATTTTAAGTTGTTCTAATAACACATCCAACATAATTCTGTAGAGGAGCAAAACTGTCAGTTGTCATCTTCATAAAGAAACTGACTTATAACTGGCCTCTTCCCGTGCACATAACATGAATCTGGTAACAGCAACAGCATGATTCTGCAGCTTATTACCTGAATCCCACATCTTATGGCTGTTTTTTTTTTTTCATTCCTTTATTACTTATACACTATTAAACAAATATTCATTATCAGAGTTCATAAGTGCTATGGCTGTTGTTAAGTGTGCTGCACGTAAAAGTCTTTTAATGCTTTGTTTTTCTTAGTGAAACAAACGATGAAAGGTTAAGTTTCACCGAAAGGATATGTTGCCCTGTAACTGAAATTAGCATTCGAATTAATAACACAGTGAATAACGAATGTACGTAGTTAGCTTTCCTGAGCTAGAAGCTCAGATTCACACTCTTGTCCAAATATCATCATCATGTTCAATTTTAAAATCCAGAATTTGTCTGAGACTTCAGAAACACACGACTGATCCCACAATTAATAAGTGAACAATTCATTTTTATATGCAGTTTTATACAGCAATCTTTGCAATTACCACTGTATAGTGATAATCTTTGTTCTCAATTGTGACTTTTTTGTCTTTCACTTGTTTCCTATTTAGTTTCAAGTTTAAAGAATTCTGTTTAGAAGTAACTCTTAGACCTAATACATCAAAGTCGTCTTCCGTTTGGATTTTTTATTTTTAATGAGTTGTCGGGTTCAGACGTGTGTTCATAGGTCATACTGCACACTCACTGAATTATGTTGACTACTGTATGCTAATCAGTCATCAATAAATCTTAAGGCATTAATGATCTAAGCAAATAAATATTAGTCATTTTAAGGATCTAATAATAAAAGCAACCATTCAGACATTTAGGAATAATATTCTGTTTTTAAATGTTTTTAATTTCTGTCATTTGCTTTTATCTGACTGTTTTTAATCTTACCGTCGTCCATTCATGACCTTCCAAACCTGTCATTAAATATTTCTTTTTTGATCACTTGGAAAATAAAGTTAAAGAAAAGTAAGCTTAAAAAATAAAATAGAAGAAAAAACTTAATTAGATGATGAACTAAGAGTAGCTGAAACCACATTTGCGCAGCAGGTCTGGTAGATAATCTCTTCACTACATCACGTATACAGACTTTCAAATATTAAGCTATTTTATTTTGAAAATGTTTTCCTTTATATTTGGTGTGTGTGGGAATGTGCATTTCATGAGGCAGCTTTGCTATTTACATGTCCGGCACGCGTGCCGATGACATTATGAATTATTTGGAGTCAGATTTCTGACCACTTAGTGAATGTGAGGCTAACATTCATTCAGATCTGACTCTGTTTCTGTCTGCTCTTTCACGATGGACAGATATAGTCGTTTTTAAAGTTTTCTGCCAGAAAAAGCTGATTACAAGAAAAACAATAAGCTGAAAGTCACTATAAGGACTCATAAAGCTGTTCCACATCAACGATCAACTTTTTTTCATATTGTTGCCAGGTACACTGATGCTATAGAAAAACCACAAAGCAATAAACCAGAATTGTCATTTAATGTGATCAAACTGTTTTACAACATAAGTTATTATTACAACATAAGTTATTATTACAACATAAGTTATTATTACAACATAAGTTATTATTACAACATAAGCATTTCCAGTGTGACAGAATTACAGTCAGTGACTTAAACATTTTAAATGATTGTAGAGGTTAGAGATTTCTACATGTATGTATAGCGCTATAACCCTTGATAACACCAGACCTGATTTTTTTTTTTTTTGATAAAGTAACATTAAAAATGAATAAGAACAACATATACTTTTGAGAAGAAACTTACTGTTTTGCATCATGGAGGCCACACCACTCTCCCAGCTTGTTTGACTTCTGTAATCTGCACAAACAGAGAAGATGTGAGAAACAGCGTACTACACATGCCTCTACCTGGATAGTGAATTGCAAGAAAGAATAACCTGAATCTCTAAAGGTCAGATTTGCATCATTAACTTTATGCAACAATATAGAAGATTACTGACTATGTTGTTTTTAAGATCTTTATAGGGGTGAAGATTAGATAAAACTGAAAAAAAGACCTTGTCTGGATGGTGGACTAGCTATCCTATGGTTGGTAGTAATGCACATATGAGCGCTCAAACTCAAGATTTATGGAATGACATGATTTAAAATGTACAAAGAATCCTTCTCTATACTTCTTTTTTTAATTACCTGACTGACCATTTATTATATTTTCTTGCATACATGTTTTAAAACTAGTAAGAAAAACTATATGGCTCCAAAGAAATAGGTCTAGTCATGTAGAAAGTAGGAGTGAGAAGTAGTTGTACCACAGACAAGGATCAAGCAAAAACACCCAATAATATCTTTTTCTCAAGTTTCTTTTTTTGTTTTTAAGAAAATATCTCCAGCAATACTATAAATTTACAGGACGAAAATATTTCTTTTGGGGGAAAATGTGACTATTTAATTAAATACAGAAAATAGCCTAGCTAGCCAAATAGCCTAACCACTGAGCTGTCTAAGTGACAAACTATTTTTTCAGCTTTGTTTCATATTTTATTCTGCATTATTGGAATTACATGTGGATCATAATAAAATAATAGTCAAAATATATAAATAATAATCTAAAAATAAATTATAGAAAAATGTCAATTCAGACTTGTGTTACAACTAAATGAGATCATAGTATTCTGTCACAAGATACAAAGTTTTGCACAAAAATCCTTTATTTTGTGCCGTTTCAACATAATTTCGAGTAATTTCGTCCTGCTGAAATATATATAGATATGAATTGTTTTCATCTTTAGTAGAGAGCCCCTCATCAATCATTCAATAAATAAGTCACCATTATGAAAGCATGATTAGGCAGAGCAATAGGAGCAGTTTTTTGTGATTCACGTGTAGAGAAACACATGACACCCCTGTTCTCAAAATCACAGCCCTATTAGGTTAAGTTGAGAAAAACCTAACCAAGAAAGGCTTCAAAGCAGCTTTCTCTTAAGCGCTTGTCATTAACAACCTGCATAATGAACATTAAGCAGCTCCACACAAGAACAAACGCATACACATGCCGACTGTGGCACCTTGTTCCCGCTATAACTCGGGCTTTTCTCCCAGTGAAAGAAGACAAAGAGCCGGAGGAGCGGAGCGGCGGCTCAGCTCGGTAAATACCCGCCGGGCTTTGTGTGTCCGCGGGGTTTTAGTGTCGTCGCCTCGTTAGCTGCGGCTCGTTAAAAAACTCGCGACACAAAAACGCAGCGGGGAGCCCAATTTGACCAGTACAACTGACATAAAAGAGTTCTGTTGGACGCAGTGATGACAATATAAAAGTTTCATTCAGCTGCATTCACTGCGTGGATATGAGAGACAGACGGGGAGAGAGAGACAGAGAAGCATTTCAATTTGAAAATTTGAAATCAGGAGTGTGTGTGTGTGTGTGTGTGTGTGTGTGTGTGTGTGTGTGTGTGTGTGTGTGTGTGTGTGTGTGTGTATTTTATTATATATACAGCGTTTCCATATAGCTCTTGACCGGTACGACTTAAAGCTTTAGGCCACATCAGTTACAAGAGACCACAGAAATAACTTTTTACTGGAATCTGTTCCCACTTCATTTAGCAAAGTATCAAGAGGCTGGACTTTTTGGCAGCTCATAATTAAGCAGTGTGTTCACGATCAAGGTCTTTTAGGTCACCAGGGAACACATACACTGTCATACTGTGGATCTATACTTTGTACTTTGTACATCTGAATATAATTTGGTATTTAGTGCTGGTAGTTTGGTTGTTATTTGGTTAGTTTTGTATTATTGTAGGGTCTTTGAGGCAACTGTTGTTGTGATTTGGAGCTATATAAATTGAATTGAATTGGGTAGATGAGTAGCCTGTGTGTTACACATATATATAACTAACTGACGGTATTCGGTTAGCTTCTAATTGAAAATATTAACGTGGAACATGAAATGTAAAAAGAACGCCTTCTATTCTAGTTTTTCATCATAAAGACGGAGGCATTTTCTCGCTTCCGTCAAATGAACAAAGTATCAGATGTGACTCAGGTGCACAGAGCAGACACGTGTCTTAATCCTCCTGTCCCCAGTACAACATATGGCAGCAGCCCCACTTCGCTCTCATTCTTTAGACACACACACAAAAATAATATGTTCTGAATTCGCACGCTGGATGAATTTATTCCGGCCTGATTAATCATGCGTTTAATTGGCTTCAATTTGATTAAGATGTTCATTAACGACTGACTTAATTAGATCATCAATTAAGAAAATATTTATCGTAAACTGCCTGTGGATTTCAAAATCATCTCAGTCAAAACAGCATGAGAGTACAATGACAGCAAACGGTAGATAATTTCTGAGGTGACGTATTTTTAAATGTGCTCCGTTTTCCAAACAGGGATTTTGAGTCGAGGCCTAAAAAGAAAAAAAAACATTCAAATAAAAAGCAAAGGTCTTCTCCCACAGTGTGATCGTGGATAGGTTTAAATAAACTGACGAGAGTAACTTTAATGGTTAGTGTCCACATTCTGTCGTTTTAGGGTTTGGGGGATTTTATTTGTTTGTTTTTCGTTTGTTTGTTTAAAAATGCTAAAGGAAGGATACCTCCTGCATATTTTAGATGCCGTCTTTACAGACAACAAGTGGCTACAAATGGTGATGAAGTTCGTGTGTTTTATTTTGACCCTTCAGTACTGTTTAAATACAATCGTTTTAGCAAGATGGCAATTATTACCATTATCACTATGATCGCGATGATGATATGATTGTTATAATATAATGAAACATCGCCAGTCTAGTGTCAAACAACGCCCAGGCTCGGTAGAAACGCGGGGAGTGCGTAAAAGTGTTAGAAAGCGGTGTTCACCACTGTTCATTTGTCCTTATAAGTCTGATATTTAATAACTGTTCAATAGAGGATGCGCAACAATCTCTGGGTGGTAGAAATTGTATGGTAAATATATTCCTATATGTAACCCATTTGTTATGGGTTTAAACAGAATATCCAGCATACCCATAATATCCGACAACTTTGTTGCTGGATTGTTTAATTCCAATCGCAATGAAGGAAAAGGCGGGATTAAGTTTATTAGTTAAATTAGAGTTTAAGGCTCCTGCTTTTTTTTAAAAAACACTCTCGTTACTTTCTGCGGTAAAGTTCGGGGAAACCTTGTCCTGCGTGAAGGCAGCAGCGGCTCAGTCCACAGCGGCCGGGATCACCTGTCGCTCACCGCACCGCACAACTATGAAAAGGAGGTTTTTTTGTTTGTTTTCTCTTTTCTTCCTGACCCGGCTGTTTTAGTCTGAAAGAACATAACCCTGAACAAAGCACAGCAATCCGGCCCTGTGCAGAGGCCATTGGCCCGCGATCACACACACATCAATGTCTTTGGAGTTTAAACCTAAAACCAATCAATGAATAAAAATCTTAAAAATTTAAATCAATTAAATCGCACACTTAAAACAACACTTCTCTCTGTCTATAATGACGTTTTTTTACAGTAAAAGAGGGGAAGGGCTTGTTTGGAAAAGTTGGTCACCGTTACATGTTCCGTCTTTCTTCTCTTTTTCTCGTTCTTCTGTTTTTTGGTAATTTAATTATTTTTAATTAAAAGGGGGACCGAGTACAATTAGAAGATAAATGTTGCCATTTCACGCATTGTACCAGTTAGCGTAACGCTTCTGATAATTTTCTCTTTCTTCCAACAACAACAATAGCAAAGAAACAAACCTAACGAGCTAAAATGCTTTTACATCAGCACTTGGTTCTCACCCTTCAACCTTATCCGTTATAGCGCGATAACTTTTCAACTCCATCCTTGACTAAGAGAGAGAGAGAGTGAGCAAGCTTACCTTTCTGTGGCATGTTGCAGAATCAAAGTTTTGGTTTGTTTAGTTTTCCAACAACCTCTTTCTTCTATTCTTTCCTTCACTTAGTTTCTTCTTGACTGAAGAGACAAGTGCACAGAGATAGAGACACAGAGCTGGTCCTCTGAGAAGGAGGAGAGAGAGAGGAGGACAAGTGGGAGGGCTGTGCCAGTGAGAGAGAAAATGGGGACCAAGAGTGGAAAAGATGGGGAGGAGGGTTTGAACGGTATGGGCTAAGTTTGCATGTGTTACTCTGATTTATTGGGTAAAATTGGCAAACATTTAAAGAGATAGTGCTTTAAATTGTTACAACTGCATGCACATGCTTTGGACAGGCGGGTTTTGACCTGGATTGCTTCAGTGGTTCGTGCAGCGGATTTGAAAAGGTAAAAAAAGCTTGGACTGTTAAACATGATTAAACCTGTTCTCACTGCCTCCCCGAGTTTCGTGTGCCTTTTGTGTTTCTTTAGGTCTCTTCACTAAAAAGTCATGAGGGGTGACGAATTTGGCAATATGAACTACATATGTTCTGTGTTACTAATTTCTATTTCTCATCTAAGCATGTCTTAGTTTTGTACTTTACTATTTGGCCTTGAAGCACTTTTAGTCATTTAATCATGTTGAAATGAGGGGAAAGTTATATTTTTCACTTCAACTACACCCTCTGGCCATGGAGTAAAAAAGTTCGTACGGTCTTCCATTGTGTGCTCCAGTTTGAAGAAAAATGATAAAGTACTATTGAAAAAAAACGCACACCCTTTAAAGTTAAAACTGAAATATTTTATTTCTGTATATTAACTGACTACAACAAGCTTGTGTCACTGAATTGCATTTAAGTAGTATTGACTTAACAGTAAATGCAAAAGACTGTATTCACTGTTGATGTGGCTGCTCTGTTGGAAGTGTGTGAGCTGTAATGTTACACGTAAAATTCTCTGCAAACAGGGAAGGAAGTGGGAGGAATACCAGGGTCTCAGGGAAGGTGAGTAGGCAGGAAGTATCACAGGCAAAAGTAAGTCCAAATCCAGAAAGTGTTTAATTCAGCCAGAGGATTCATCAGTCACATGTACTGTAGAGGATAAGACAAGAATCCAAGCACAGCTCAAAAAAGAAGGTAGACAGTGAATAAAATACCGCTACTGGAGTGCTGTGATCTGTCAGAGGATGGTGAAGCACACAGGTCCTTAAATCCACTGGAGGTAATGAAGAAAAAGAGAAAAGGTTTAGCAGCTAACCCTCAGCAGCAGCTGATGATGCCACGCCTCCTGGTGGAGCTTCCAGGGGCTTACAGAACGAGAGAGAGAGCAGTTTCAGTGTGTCACACACACACACACACACACACACACACACACACACATAAATTCTGCTTTTAAATAGCCCAGGGACCACGAGTAAGCCAGCAGTCCGTAAACAAAACAATCTGCTGGAGTCAAATGTTACTATATTGTGATGGATTTCAAATTATGTTCTTTTGCCTCTTTTTTTCCCAATTCTTGATTCAACAGAGACACTAATATGGACCAAATTATTTAAGATCTCTGAATTTAGAGGCAGGAAATTAGAGGTCATCTGTGCCTTTTTGTTTTTAAGACAGTTCCACAGTTGAACTAATCGTTGTCTCATTTATAGCTGTAGCTGCACATAGTGACATGTCTGTGGAAAGGTTTTCAGAAATTTTTCTATCATGGTTAAAATTTTATTTGTAAATAAATTCTTGAAGTCATAACTAGTTAAAGGAAGGTTTGGCTCAACAGAGCTCTCACTCTTTGTTAGACTGGCCACGGTACCGAAAATAAACCTGGGGTTGTTCTTATGTTCATCAATCACTGATAAATAATGAGAGGTCCTAGATTTACACAAGTTTTGCTAATTTCTTTGTTTTGTTTTTAATACAGCAAGAAGGTTTTTCCTGGGCTAATCGAAGGAAAGATTTTCTTTTGTTTGTTTTAAGATGCATGTTTATTATACCAGGGAGTCAAACACTTCTGATTTGACACTTTCTTTTTAGAGTATAGAAGGTGGTATGCAGTGAGGGTATAATGCTGTTAATGAGATAATCGAACTCTGTTGGAATAGAGTTTAGGTAGCTTCTCTGCATGGTGTTGGCCCATGGCATTGAACAAAACTGGAATTACTTCCTTAAACTTGGTTACAGCACTTTCAGAAAGACATCTACTGTAATGAAATTTATTCTCCACTGCTGTGTAATAACATTTCAATTTATAGTATGAATTAAGAAATTAGTGAAAAGAAGATTTTCAGGGAATCTCGTTAAGTTTTCTGTCAGGTTTACAGAAAACCAGGATCAAACGCAGGACTTCCTGATTTGAGAGAGTGAGTGAGAACAAACAATCAAAACTGTGCAAATAGTCCAAAGAACATGGTTTCCTCCATGGCAATTTCCTGACTCCCGTGCGGTGAATCACTCACGAGGTGTCATAATATGTACAAATCTTTCAACAATATTTACAAATGTGCTCAGCTCCCTCCACACTCTCCCTTCAGGTCTCCTGACCTCACCGATGATGGACAAAGACAGATTCACCTGTGCAAGCTGGTGTTTACTGACCGTGTCCCTCAACAAGCCAGCGTTGACTGAAGCTCAGCCACTCAGTTAAGTAGTGAGAGAGTGACGAGGCTCATCAGCAGCAGGTGAGTATGATTACTGGCAGGTGTAGCTGGCTTCAGCTCAGGAAAACACCGTCACACACACAAACACAAAGACAGAGAGGGAAATGAGGGACAGCAAACCCAAAACAAAACAGACGTGGCAGGTTGACCGGCGGGGACTGGTGGTCCGTGACATTTTCAGTTGTTATGTCATATATCAGAGCAAGATCCAGAGTATGATTAAATTGGTCAGTGGGCTCATTTACATTTTGAGAGAAGCCAAATGAGTATAATAATAGATTAAATACAGTGTTGAGGCTATCATTTTCAGCGTCTGCATGAATGTTAAAAACACCCACTGTAATTATTTTATCTGAGCACTACATAAGATGAAATGTGAGACTTCAAATAGAATCTCGGAGTGAGGACCAGGTTAAACGACAAAATAAATTTATCAGAACAGAGATGCCAATAACCGGAGCTTTTGGCTGAGTTGGTAAAAATGATTTAAACATTTCATATTACACCTTCCATTCTGAAGTTGCCCTGCTGGGTTTCCTCTGGGCTCTGCCGCAGTCCAAAGATTTAAGTGAGGTCGTGTTAATTGGTGATTCTAAACTGGCTGTTGGTGTGAATGTGAGTGTGAATGATTGTCTGCTTGTCCGTGTTGGCCCTGAGACAGACTGGCAACCTGTCCAGAGTATACAATGACTCTTTGGCAGCTGGGATAGGCATCAGCACCACATTATCCTGAAGTGCAAAGAGGAAGAAGAAAGAAGGAAGGATGGATGATAACACAAGTGAAAATCAACTTTATTAAAACTTAAGTTCTAAATCTTATGAATTCATGCAGCTTCATACAGCAGGGTACCCCTAGCGCCGGACTGAAACCGAAGCATGTTATTTTCATACCAGCTCGGTCAGCGCCCAGGTTAACAATGACTGCCTCTAGTTTTTTTGACTTACAGGGTTCCAGTGACCAGGAGGTTTGGGGTAGGTATGGTGTTAAGGAAAGAAATGTGAAAGGACAGACGGTAGTAAAATTGAATTGAATTAAATCGTATTCTGAATTGAGTGAAGGCAGAGGCAAGAATTAAATGGTTCCATTTAATTCAGTTGCTCATTTGCTTAGACAGCAGTTGTCGTTCTTCTCTCCTGGATCACCTGGAGCTTTCTTTAGGTGCCTTCCCAGCTTTGACAAATGCCCAGCTGGGACAACCATATTTACTCAGGGCCTTTTTGATATGATGTTCTTCTGCTTCACTGCTGAGGTATCTGTGGTGATGGTGTTTGCTCTGTGTTGTAGCATCCTGATGACACCCAGTTTGTGCTCCAGTGGATGATGAGAGTCAAACCTTAAATACTGATTCTTATGTGTTGGTTTACGGTACACATCAACTTATAAATGTCCCTCATTACTGATGGAAATCTCACAGTCTAAGAAGGCTAACCTGCCACTTTTCATATCCTTCCTGGTGAATTTGATTTGTCGGTCCACCGAGTTAATGTGATCCGTGAATTGTGGTATGTCCTGAGATCTGATTTTCACCCAGGTGTCATCCACATACCTGAACCAATGACTTGGTGGTGTTCCAGGGTAGGATGACAGAGCCCTCTTTTCCATATCTTTCATGTACTTGGACACAGTGGGTGAAACTGGGGAACCCATGACACACCCATATGTCTACCTATAGTACTGACTCTTGTATGTGAAATATGTGGAATGAAGACACAGTTCCAAGAGCAAACACACTTGGTCGGTGCTGAGAGTGGTGCTGGGGTTGGGGTCATCCTTTAATCTCTTACAAATTACCTCCACTTCTTTAGTGACTGGAACACAAGTGAAGAAAGATGTAACATCATATGAGACCATTATTTAATCTGCCTCCATAATAAAATCTCTCACCTTCTCAACAAAATTCAAGATGTCCTGGATGTGGTGTTAAAGCTGCCTACCAACGGGTTGAAAACGGACAGAAACTTAATCATACAGACAGTTCATCTTAAATGTAGACTCTGTTTATCATCTATACGGTAATCCATATAGATGTCATCTCACTTTTTTGCAGATCAGTGCTTTCCTTTGGACCTGCAGATCAAACTGGAGTGGTTCATAGCTAAGTGTGAAGCGGTGAAAATGAAAATTAGCTCATCCAATTTTGAGGTCATGGTTGTCAGCCAAAGAGTGAAGTGCCTGCTTTGAATAAGGGGCAAGTTTCTGTTCAAAATGAAGGAAATCAAGTACCTCTGGTCTTATTCCTGAGAGAGGGGAATATGAGATTGACAGACGTATTGTTGAGGTGTCAGAACTGATGTGGTTGCTATACCACTCCAGTGTGGTGAAAAGAGAGCTCAGTGTAAAAAGGAAGCTGTCATTTTACCAGTCGATCTGTGTCCCTACTTCCATCTAAGGCCTCCACTAGGATGCCTAGTGGGGGGCCTCCTGGTGGAGATGCTCTGGAAATATCCTACTAAGAAGAGGCCTCAGGGCCAGTACATGCTGAATGAATTATATCCATCGACTAGGCTTCAAACATCTTTGTGTTTCTCCAGATGAGCCTGAGGAGGTGGCTGGGGAGAGGAAGGTTTGGGCTTCTCTGCTTAGGCTGCTGTCCCCATGACCTGGCTCCAGATAAGCATCAGTAAATCAATGGATGGAAACATCGACTGCCTATCAAGGGAAGTAAAAGAACCAAAGAAACATAAATGTTGCACACTGCTGTTCAAAGAAAGGGAGAGAAGTTTTCAGTGCATGCTGGTCTCTGCATAGATATTCCACTTGGTGCGGACCATAACAACTGCACTTAGATCCTTTGGAGGAGGTGGTCTTGGAATGTTCAAAATGAACAACAGAGCAGCTTGTTTATGGTATGAACATGATCCGACCCCGATCAAATCAACTACCAGGTTTACATTACAAGTTTGAACTAAAAAATTAGTCTCCTAGCTACATAGGCTTTGCATTCTCAATATGGGAAGGTACTGTCATGGTCCAGGTCACTGAGTCCACCTCTGGGAAGAGACCTCATCAACACACCTGTCATTCTCACCTGTTTGTGATCTGGGATATTCAGCCAGCAGTATTTAAGAGCAGCGCACGCAACTTTTCTTTGCCAGTTCGTCTGCTAACCCACATTAGTATTAGGCCATCTTTTGCTTCTTGTGATTAATCGTGGGTTTGTTACCTCCTTCTCCATTCTACAGCAAACTAAGCCATAAAAAACCATCTGCTACATCCAGTGTTGGGACTAACGCGTTATTAAGTAACGCGTTACAGTAACTACGTTATTATTGTGGTAACGAGCACGGTAACTAGTTATTATGCCAAAATCAGGAACGCGTTACTCGTTACTGGGATTTAGATAGGGTCGTTACTCGTTACTTCGTGTGGTGGCATCGCGGAGTTTCCACAGATTCAGTAACATTAGCAAGTGGTGGAGGCAGCAGGTGGATGAAGGAAAAGGGACGCAGAAGGAAAAGAGACCCGAGGCGGCCGCCGGTCCAAGTGTGAACTGAACTTCAGGTAAGAAGTTATGACCTGCAGTCTCTCTGGGTCAGATATAAACCAAGTTTAGGTGGAGTTTATTTTCGTTATTCTGACTTTTTCCGTACTGCGTGCTAGCTAGCATGACGGAGTTTCTACACAGCTGGGTGGTGCTATGAAGTTAATGATGTTGAACCTTATTTTGTTCATAAGTTATTAGAGTTGCCAACCGTCCCGTCTGGTATTCAGAGAAAATATTACGCGTTTCTTATTGAGGTGAAAAGGAACAGTTTGTCCCGTAATTCAGCTACAATGAAAAAGGCACAAAGCTGGAGTTATTCTGTGTCTTTACGCTGCACAGCTGCCTCTTCTCCTCTCATTCTCCCCCCTCCCTCTCCCGTTTCTACTTCAATCATGAAACTGATCAATGATCAGCTGATCGGCTTTTCTCTCTTGTTTGTTTATCGCCCACTTTGCGCCGAAAGAGGAAACCAGCGGATGTCGCGCTAAACAACAGCAGCACGTTTAAGCTTGATCAGCTGTTGTTAGAATTTATTTAATATTAATTTCTAGTATCAGCTGATGTTTGCTGGAGCCACAGCTGTAAAAAAAAGCTGCTGGTCATGATATGGTTTGGTTATCTGGTGAGAGGGAAACATGAAGATGAAACCAGGAGATGTCCTTACTGGATCATCAGAGCTGAGCAGGTGATGGAGAAACAGGTTTACCTTTTAGGTGACATGAATGAGTTGAAGGGAAGTTATGAACTGTTTCTGAGAGACAAATAACCCCAGGATCCTTTTCTAAGCAGCTGACAGCTGGTAACTGTGCAGGTGCGGATCTAGCAAAGTGTGGCCAAGGGGGCATGTAGGGCATTAACAGGGAATGGGGGGCACAAAGAAATACTTTTCTTTCTTATTCTCATTTAAAATGTCTAGCTTTTAAAAAATAATTATCTGAATCTTACAACAAACGATTGATAGATTGATGCATATATACCATCAAAACAGTGAACATCACTGTCACAACAGTGTTTGTTTTCATTCAAAGGCTTTATGATTTTTCCTATAATGGTGGGCCAGTTTCTAGTCAAAATGCCCGGGCCAATTTTCTTTCCCAGTCCAGCCCTGTATGCAGCTCATCTGCAGTCTGGTGTTACCTACATCTTCCTATTCAGAAGGCAGAATTTCTGAGTTCTGAGTACAATCGAAAGCACCACGACTGCAGTTTTTGTGTTGGATGTAAAAGGCGCAGATGACTCTGTGACGTAGGCTAGAATCATGGCAGCAGTCAATGACGGTCCAGGCGTGGGATTTCTCTCGTGGAAATATGCACGTTATCATATCCTTTCTATTGGTAGGTGGCACAGTGCACTTGTGGCAAGTAAGCAAGCTAGAAGACTGGCAACGTTATGGAAGAAACACATTAACAAGAGAATTCTGAGTAAAACCAAAGTTACTTTCCCTAGTAACTAGTTACTTTGAAAGTAACGAGTAACTTGAAGTAACTGAGTTACTTTTGAGAGAAGTAACTAGTAATGTAACTAAGTTACTATTTTAAAGTAACTTACCCAACACTGGCTACATCTGTCCCATCTCCTTACCACAGTCCCACTCCTAACCTCTCTCTCCCCCTGTTTCAGAGACCCTTGTTCAAGTTTCACGCACCATGCATATTTCCCTTGTGTACAGCATTCACTTGTGTTTATAAATGAAGTAACCCTGATTCCTGCAATCCTGTCTGAGTCTGCATTTAGGATCACATT
Organism: Aulonocara sp. 'chitande type north' Nkhata Bay; assembly: GCF_057382095.1. Taxonomy (NCBI): domain Eukaryota; kingdom Metazoa; phylum Chordata; class Actinopteri; order Cichliformes; family Cichlidae; genus Aulonocara; species Aulonocara sp. 'chitande type north' Nkhata Bay. The sequence continues at coordinate 26,556,331 of NC_141350.1, read as the reverse complement.
CACATAGCCCACCTTCACAAGTGCAATAGATTTGCAAAGGTCTGTATGGGCTAGCAACTAATTGTGAAATGAACGTAAACTCTCCTTGTTCTTCAGTAGACTAGAACACAGCACCTTCTTCCTGTCTTTACTTTTGTTGATCTCGTCCCAGACACATCTGGCCAATGAGCAGACTGAACATTCTCATGTTGTTCGTACGGATGCATTTTGGTTCGCTTGGATTTTCTCTTTGTGAAAACAAACCAAACCACAGGAAACTACAAGTTTACAAACTCATCAACTAATTTGCACATGCTTTGCCACAGTGACACCTGGGAATGGTTGGTGATATTAAAGTCCTGTTTGTGGCACATTAGTATATGTGAGGGGGCAAACTCCTCAAGATGGGTGGTGACCATGGTGGCCATTTAGAAGTCGGCCATCTTGGATACAACTTTTGTTTTTTCAATAGGAAGAGGGCCATGTGACCAGGGCTCTAGACTAACTTTTTGCCATGGTTGCACTGGTGCGCCTAAAAATAAAATTTAGGCGCACCAGCACAAAATTTAGGCGTACAAGCACAAAAGTTAGGCGTACCCAAATTTTTAAACTGCATTACTTAACACCGCAGTTTTACATGTTCACGTTTTTTTTGATTTGTAAATGATTAACTAACAACCTTTCAAAATGATTAACTTGACACCCCCTTTGCTGCCCAAATTAACAGCAGCTCCATCAGCCCCCATAGCAATGATTTTATCCAACCAGTTACTGCACTGGTCCCCAAGAGCAGCAAATGCTTTCTTTGAGGCAGCATAAATTCCTAAACAAATTTAAAAAAAATACCATTTACTTATCAGATCAAGAGTTTACAATGCAGTCTTTTTCAGTTTGAGTTTCTATATTCATGTATTATTGCTATGTTTAATTTTCAATGATAAGAACATGCTAGATATGGTTAATTCAGTAACACGACGTAATATTATTAATCATATACATAGGCTACGTGACATGACATGGCTTACCTTGGGCATGGGCATGCTGGACCTCAATGTGTCCAATCAGTATATTCGCTGGTCTTCCTTTTTGCAAGATACGAGCGTACACAATGACACATTCTTTTGTGGCGATGTCTGTGTCTCCATCGATCAGGAAGGCCATGTATGTACTGTTCGCAATTTCCACTGACGTCTTTTTTTTCAGTGTGTCAGCGATTACGCCTATAAACTGGGCGCACGCAACATCATTGCTGTATGTGGGGTTTATGTCCAAGCCATTTTTCCTGTGAAGAGTTATTTCTGACTTGAACTTAGTAAACGGAACTTCTTCTTTTGCAATATTGTAGGCGATGTTAAACTTAATGATCATCTCGGCCTCCTCCGATGACCTGTTTACTCCTGCCTGCCGCTGAAAGGCAGTGGGGAGCGGGGACATTTTGGCAGAGCATTTATCGCGGCATATAATGTGTCTTCTCGATGCTGTATGCTTTTTCAGCGTTTCAATTCGAAACGTATTAGCACCAGTGACAAATGCTGTGTTGCCGGCCATGGTCTTTCCACACTCGCGACAATAAATGCAGTGCATCATATTGTCAGCTTGGCTGTATCTTAGCCAGGGAAACTGGTCAAGCCACTCGATTCGAAATCTATACATTTTCTCACTTTTACTTTCAGTGGACTCCGGCTGGGAGTCGATCGTATGTGGCTCATTTTCTGATGCCGTCTCCGGACCAGTGTTTGACAAAAACGGAGAGGTTGATGGCTCCGTGTCAGAGCGCTGGCTCAGAATTTTGGACTGATCAGGCCTTAACTTAACGAAAAAGTTATCAATTGTTCTTTTCATATTTTCTCAATACCAACTTCATACACTTCTGACCTGGGCTACTCACCCTTCTCTATCTGCCCGCACTTTCAAACGTAAACACAAGTAGGTCTGCAGGAATATCTGGACCACGGCCAATCACAGAGGTCCCCGCCTCTGAGTATCTCTGATTGGTTTAGAACACGACATGGGCATAATGTGTGCCTGTTGTTGAACACACGGAGACTTTCAGGGTTGCTGAAACTTTTTTTCCGAGAAAATACTTGGTCGCACCGGTGCAACCAAGTATTTTTTTATTAGTCGCACCATGGAGAAATTTGGTCGCATTTGCGACCAAATTGGTCGCACTCTAGAGCCCTGCCATGTGACACATCAAACTTATTGGTAATGTCACAAGAAAAACAATGGTGTTCTTGGTTTCAACGTAACTTTATTCTTTCATGAGTTATTTACAAGTTTCTGACCACTTATAAAATGTGTTCAATGTGCTGCCCATTGTGTTGGATTGTCAATGCAACCCTCTTCTCCCACTCTTCACACACTGATAGCAACACCGCAGGAGAAATGCCAGCACAGGCATCCAGTATCCGTAGTTTCAGGTGCTGCACATCTCGTATCTTCACACCATAGACAATTGCCTTCAGATGACCCCAAAGATAAAAGTCTAAGGGGGTCAGTTCGGGAGACCTTGGGGGCCATTCAACTGGCCCACGACGACCAATCCACTTTCCAGGAAACTGTTCATCTAGGAATGCTCGGACCTGGCACCCATAATGTGGTGGTGCACCATCTTGCTGGAAAAACGCTGAAAGGATGTTCGACTAATGCCACTCTCCAGTGACATGCGGCGAGCGCTACACTGTGGGCTCTTGCTGAATGAAGCTAGGACAGCCACTGATGTTTCTTCATTAGTGACAGTTTGCTGTCTGAACCAGTTTCACGAAACTTAGAAAGCAGTTTGCTAACTGTAGCATGGGAGATGGGTGGTCTCGTAGGGTGTCTTGCATTGAAATCTGCTGCAATGACCCGGTTACTGCGTTCACCAGATATCAATACAATTTCGATCCGCTCCTCACGTGTTAACCTCTTCGACATGTCAATGGCTGTGAACAAAGAGAAACTTGTAAATAACTCGTGAAAGAATAAAGTTACGTTGAAACCAAGCACACCATTGTTTTTCTTGTGACATTACCAATAAGTTTGATGTGTCACATGGCCCTCTTCCTATTGAAAAAACAAAAGTTGTATCCAAGATGGCCACCATGGTCACCACCCATCTTGAGGAGTTTGCCCCCTCACATATACTAATGTGCCACAAACAGGACTTTAATATCACCAACCATTCCCATGTTATTATGGTGTATCCATATAAATGGCCCGCCCTGTATGCTGTCCTTTATTCTCTGCCAGAATCAGCAATTATCAGGAGAAAGTTATTATTGGCATTCCATTTTTAAACTTGTTACTAATTTAACCAGTTGGGGTCTAAGTTGTCACTTCAGAATCAGAATCAGAATCAGAATACTTTATTGATCCCTGGGGGAAATTATTTTTTGTTACAGTGCTCCATTTTAAACCAACATTAAGACAAGACAGACAATACACTAACTAAGAATAGTACAATATATACATATACATACATACATACATAAGTCACTCATAAATAAATAGTTGGAAAAGAAACGTGTAGTTGTAGCAGCAAACAGTGTGTTAAGTGGATGCGTTGTACAGGGAGATGGCCACAGGCAGGAATGATTTCCTGTGTCGTTCAGTGGTGCTTTTCGGTAATCTCAGTCTCTCACTGAACGTGCTCCTGTGACTGACCAGCATGTCATGGAGTGGGTGGGAGGTGTTATCCAACATTGTCTTTATCTTGGACAGCATCCGCCTCTCCGACACCACCTTGAGGGAGTCCAGCTCCATCCCCACAACATTGCTGGCCTTACGGATTAGTTTATTAAGTCTGTTGGCATCTGCGACCCTCAGCCTGCTCCCCCAGCATGCAACAGCATAGAGGATCGCACTGGCCACAACAGACTCATAGAAAATCCTCAGCATTTTCTGGCAGATGTTGAAGGACCTCAGTCGCCTCAAAAAATAGAGACGACTCTGGCCCTTCCTGTAAAGTGCTGTGGTGTTTTTAGCCCAGTCCAGTTTATTGTCGATGTGTACTCCAACATTGACCCCCTGAATTGAAACAGGGGTCAAGTGTTTCCTGGTCTTCCTGAAGTCCACGATCAGTTCCTTGGTCTTTGCCACGTTGAGCTGCAGATGATTCTGCTCACACCACGTGACAAAGGAGTCGACCACAGCCCGGTACTCTGTCTCATCATCCCTGCTGATGCATCCAACCACCGCAGAGTCATCAGAAAACTTCTGAAGATGGCATGTCTCTGTGCAGTGGCTGAAGTCTGTGGTGTAGAGGGTGAAGAGGAAGGGGGAGAGGACAGTCCCCTGTGGTGCCCCTGTGTTGCTGATCACCTTGTCAGACACACACTGTGGGAGACGTACATATTGTGGTCTTCCTGTCAGGTAATCAACAATCCAGGACACCAGAGAAGCATCCACCTGCATCGCTGCTAACTTATCACCCAGGAGGGTCGGCCTGATGGTGTTGAAAGCACTGGAAAAGTCAAAAAACATGACCCTCACAGTGCTCGCCGGCTGGTCCAGATGGGTGTAGACACGATTGAGCAGGTAGATGATGGCGTCCTCAGTTCCGAGACGAGGCTGATAAGCGAACTGAAGGGGATCCAGGTGTGGTCTTACTATGGGTCGCAGCTGGTCCAGGATGAGCCTTTCCAGGGTCTTCATGATGTGGGAGGTCAATGCCACGGGCCTGTAATCCTGGGGGCCACTGGGACGAGGCGTCTTTGGTACAGGGACGAGGCATGATGTCTTCCACATCACCGGGACCCTCTGCAGACTCAGACTCAGCATAAACAGTTTATGAAAGACTCCACACAGCTGGGGGGCACAGGTCTTGAGGACAAGGGGACTCACTCCGTCTGGTCCAGCAGACTTGCCTGAGTGAAGTCTCCTCATTTGCATCTCAACCTGGTATTGAGTGAAGGTGATGGGTGGGGGAGGGGTGTCAGGAATCTCACAGGAGGCAACAGCGCCATGTGAAGAGAGAGGCTGGCACAGTGGTGTGGTTCTGGATTCCAGGCTGACTACAGGTGAGGTTGTGGGGGTGGGAGCAGACACTGCGGTGTTGAATCTATTGAAAAACAGATTCAACTCATTGGCTCTATTCTCACCTCCCTCAGTTCCCCTGCTGTTGGTTGGCCTGAATCCAGTGATGGTCTTCATGCCCCTCCACACCTCTCTCATGCTGTTCTGCTGGAGTTTCCACTCCACCTTCCACTTGTAATGATCACAGTCCTAGCTTTAACCCTAATAACACTAGGCAATCAGAATATCTAATTTTTGTTTTTTATTAATTTAATCTCCCTTGTCTTGGCAACCGGGGAACTGACACACATCAAAAACTATTCTATTTTTTTCTTTTTTCTTTTTTACCTTATCCCTATATTTTGGAGAAGGCCCTCTCTAAAATATAGGGATAGGCTGTGTTTAGGGTTACCAACTATGATCAATATGACTTCAGAGAATTACATGTTCACCAGGTATCATTGATCAGAACAAATCACTTATAATGGGTGATTGTAGAAACAGGAAAAGATCTAAAAGGATAGAACCAACAGTAAACCGTTTTTAAACATTCCTACCTGATTGTCACATAACTCGCAGAAAAAGCAGCATCACTGTCACCACAGAACAGATGAGTAGACCTACAATTACTGCTGCTGTCAGAGGTCTGCTTCCTATCTGCAGATGAAGGGTAGATTAATTCACTAGCACTCTCTGATGGACAGTAGCTGAAAGAAGAGACAACAACCGCTTGACCCTGGCTGACAGAAACACATGTCAACACTCTGCTCTCTGTCCTCAGCTCCTCCTTCTCCACCCCAGCCACTATTTCTCCTCTATCTTTTTTATTCACCCTTACCTCCCCCTCTACCCTACCTACCCTACCTTTTTAAACACCTTTCCTGTTTGCGCTTCTATTTCGGTCACCTCTACTCCTACAACTATTTCTGCCTTTCATATAGATATTATTTTTTTTATTTCTACTTTCCTCCACCTCCATGTCCTCCCTATCCTCCTCCTCATGTATCAGAATCTGAGATTCTGTCTGATGCTGACAGGTAACAACTAATTACAGATAATCATCTAAATGGACAGTAATTAGTTGAAGGAGGGAGGGGTTGGAGTTCTTCTTTACAATATTGTGAGTTGGTGCCTAGCCTTTGACTTGCTTTGGTAAGTCCATCACCTAGAACCACCGTACATATGTACTTAAACACATGCATGCACACTGCTTTTATTATGTTACTTTCATGCTTTCAAGAACATTGTGTAATTTCATTTGGCAATTCCAACATTCACATAATGTTAAAAATGCCAAATGCCTGCTTTTACAAATACAGCTATAATGTTGCGCAAAAAATAAATAAATAGTTGCAATCAAGGAAAAATGGCAATTCTTTTGGATTGACTGATGACTTTCAGTGACCAAGCATGCTGACCTTCCCATTTCAGATAGTCATTCATTTATGTTAGCATTAGCTGTCTTGCCAGCTCAAGCTAGCTATTCAAATCTTCCCTGACATGGCAGACAGCAAACTACCACTCAGAATGTGTCCCTGTAGTTGCGATATCTCAGGATCAGACACCTATAATAGTAACGTGCCTCATCTTCAACACACCCCAGCACTATTTCCACACTGAGATCATGTGAACACTCTCTCTTTACACTGAAAAGTTTTTGCCAATGATGACTTCAGCTGAGGCGCCAATGATTGAGGCAGCCACACTGGACAACAGTTGTGGTGACAAGATAAATGCTGTCTTTCCATTGCTGGAATATGCTGAAGCAGCTGTGAAGCTGTGATTCCTCCGAGTGAGCCTCAACACACCTTGTATCAGATGAGACAATGGATTCTTCGCACCCTCTGGCAAGGTTTCTTTGGGACAAGAGACTTGTGGAGATAATGTTTTCTCCATTGGTAACCTTTGGTAATAGGCTGCGCAAAGCAAATGCGTAACTAAGCATTTGGTGCCAGTATTCTCCAAATGCACTGAAAACCCATTTTGGTCTTCAAACCCTTTTCAAGGAGCAGCCTCATTTGAACATCTTGAAATAAAGGAGCTATAGGAGGAGTGAAGTGTGGGCCCACACACCTAGGCAGTGTCAGTCAGATGATGTTTTCTGTCAATGCAGGAGTCTGCATAGTCCTAGTTATCTCACTATGGAGATGTGGTTGAAAGAGAACTTGAAAGTACTAATCTTGTAACCCCTGTTCTTAGATAACTTCATTGATGTGTCTTTCTAGAATACTCTCTTCATATAAAATGGGGAGGAGGTCATTCAATACTACAAGAGGCAAACTCCTTTTATAGGGAAAGCAATAGCTTTGCCTTGATAAAATTAATTTCAGCACACACAAATATATCAACAGCAGTGATCACAAAACGGTGTATAACTGAATACAGTAGTGAGATCTTTAACCAGGTCTTCCCATTAACACCTGACCTGTCCAGAGGTTCAGTCAATGAGCTCGTCAATAGCTTCAATGTTAAAATGTTAAATGTAATGGACACTATTGCTCCCATTAAGGTGAAGGTTATCTCTGGAAGGAAAAAGTCTCCATGGAAAAACTGTAGGAAAGCTGAGCGCAGATGGAGAAAAAACAAACCTCCAGGTTCATTATGACATCTATAAAGAGAAACTTCACAATTATAATTTACAACTGAGGAGTGCAAGAAGGTCCTACTTCTTTGACATCATCACCAAAAACAGTTGACAGGCTAACAAACCCTCCTGTGTCAGTGGCAGCTGCACTTCATTCAACCATGGCCTGCAATGACTTTGCCAAATTCTTCACAGAAAAAATCCAAAAGATTAGACAAGCAATTGGTACATCAACAGCATATTCAGGATATGTACTGTGTCCACCGAAAAACTGTTTAAACGCCATCAAACAGTTTCACCCTATTAACAGCAAAGACCTGGAGGACATCTTAGGTCAACTGAACTCCTCCTCTTGCTGCTTAGATGTCCTGCCAACAAGTTTTTTCAAAGAGGTCTCAAAGACTTTGGAGTCAGACCTGTTACAGATCGTCAACTTTTCTTTAATATCAGGCGTGTTTCCAGAACCACTAAAAACTGCTGTAATCAAACCTATACTGAAAAAGGACAATCTTGACAAGACACAAATGAACAACTACAGGCCGATCTCAAATCTCCCATTTTTAAGTAAGATCATTGAAAAAGCAGTTTCTTAACAGCTCAATTACTTCTTAACACAGAATAACTGCTATGATGCCTTCCAGTCAGGTTTTAGACAGAACCACAGCACTGAAACCGCTCTGACCAAAGTGTTTAATGACATATGTCTGAATACAGACAGTGGAAAAATGTCAGTCTTAGTTTTACTGGATCTCAGTGCAGCATTTGATACAGTTGACCACAACATATTACTCAAACAACTGGAGAACTGGGCAGGTCTTTCAGGAACTGTACTAAACTGGTTCAAAACATATTTAGAAAACAGGAAATACTTTGTATCAATAGGTAACTTCACATCTGAGCAGACAAGTATCACATGTGGAGTTCCCCAAGGTTCCATCATGGGACCTCTTCTGTTTAACATTTACATGCTCCCACTGGTACAGATTATAAAGAACAACAAAATAAACTATCATAGCTATGCAGATGACACACAATGTCACCAGGAGACCGAGGCCCTGTACAGGCTCTTGGTAAATGCATTGAGGAAATCAATGACTGGTTGTGCCACAATTTTCTTCAGCTAAACAAAAACAAAACTGAGGTAATAGTCTTTGGCACCAAAGAAAAACGATTACAGGTCACCAGAGAACTTCAATCTATACACCTAAAAACCACAAACCAGGCGACCACAAAATTTGGGTGTAGTGATGGATGCAGACCTGAACTTAGAAAAACACATTAAGACAATAAGAAAATCAGCTTACTATCACCTCAAGAATATTTCAAGGATAAAAGATCTGATGTCTCAACAGGACCTGGAAAAACTAGTCCATGCATTCATCTTTAGCAGGCTTGATTACTGTAACAGCATCTTTACAGGTCTACCTAAAAAATCAGTCAGACAACTACAGCTCATTCAGAACTCTGCTGCTCGAGTCCTCACTAAGACCAAAAAAGTGGACCACATCAGTCCAGCTCTGAGGTCTTTACACTGGCTGCCTGTCCGTCAGAGGATAGACTTTAAAGTTCTGATGCTGGCCTATAAAGCTCTGAATGGTTTAGGACCAAAATACATCAGTGACCCCCTGACCCAGTATGAACCTTCCAGATCCCTCAGGTTATCTGGATCCGGTCTTTTATCAGTTCCCAGAGTCAGAACCAGACACGGAGAAGCTGCATTCAGCTTTTATGCTCCTTATATCTGGAACAAACTCCCAGAAAGCCTCAGATCAGCTGAAACACTCAGTTTATTTAAATCTAGGTTGAAGACTCACCTGTTCTCAGCTGCATTTGAATAAAGCACCAAATCCACACTTTTAAGCTTAAATTTCAAAACTTACATTTTAACTACTGATTTTATCTACTGTCATGCTTTGTGTTTGTTTTTGTTTTTAATGTCTCTGTAAAGCACTTTGAATCACCTTGTTGTTGAATTGTGCTATATATAGCCATTTGTATCTAGAATCAGTCAGCTCTCTTTTTTGGTCTTGCACCTCATTGAAAACAAGTTCTGTTTTTCTTTACACTGGCACGCCAAAAATAAAGACTTACTTTGGTTTGAAACATTTAATTCTACTTCCTAATCAGATATAGCAGGGACCCACAACTTGATCAAAGCATAAATATAAGTCAGGCATCATAACAGGACAATTCTTAAATAAACATTGTATATAACATGAGAGTTATTATTATCAATCACATTAGAGAGACTGTGTGAATACTGCTATAAAAAACTATCTAAAAGAGTGTCAATTGTGTACCTAGCTAATCAAGGTTGAAACCCTGTCTCTTAAAACATGTTCTCATACAGCTGAAGTTCATTCTCTGCAATCGCTTTCTGAAGCCCTACAGTAAATACTTCATTTACAAATTAACACAATTTTAATAAAAAATTAACATGGGGTAATTTGAATCTTAAAACAATCCAAAGGTATTTGCTGAAATAGGCTTAGAGAAATTTAAGTATATGATCATTCTGTAGTTTGTCGTATTGCTTTGTATTAGGTGATTATTGGTCAATCTCGAACCTTCCTTTTATCTCAAAAATTCTTGAAAGAGTAAAACAGCTAATTGATCATCTGCAAAGAAATGGTTAATTCAAAGAGTTTCAGTCAGGTTTCAGAATTCATCCTAGTACAGAAACAGCATTACTGAAGGTTACAAATTGTCTTCTTATGGCCTCTGAAAGTGAACTCATATCTGTGCTTGTCTTGCTAGACCTCAGCACACCATTTATTACTGCTGACCACAATATTTCATAGATTAGAGCAATATGCTGGAATTAAAGGTGCTGCAGTGTTTTCCATCAAATCTATTTAATAGACTCCAGTTTGTTCATGTAAATGGAGAATGCTCTTCAACCACTAAAGTTAACTATGGAGTTCCATGCTAGGACCAATTCTGTTTTAATTATACATCCTTCCCTTTAGAAGGCAAAACATACTTTTACTGCTATGCAGACTCAGTGCCAAGCTGAAGTAAAGACAGTGTGTTACATTAGCAAGCTATTGCTACTGAGCTTCAGTTTGGTATACTTTCAGATGCAACATGTACCATTGTGCCTGCTGCAGATTGTCCTTAGTCATTAACAGTCCTTTTTCCTTCCTCAAAACACTTATTAATGCTTCCACAACAATTTTAGTATGTTCCTACATCCACGGTGCTTATTAAGGGTTTAACGCTGGTTTGTCTTGTACGGTCCATTTGCCATCCTTCACCAGGTACGAACAATAAATGGTCCATTTCCTGAATTGTCTCTTGTTGCTTACTCTTTAAGTAAAGTCTCCACCTTCTCTTCCAAAAGGTTGAAAATTCCACATCCTTCTAAAATGGGCCCGGGAGCCACCGCCAGTCCCCTCTGGGGGCTTCCCCAAACCTCAGCTCAATTTATGTTAAAGCCATTCACCTTTATCTACTAAAAGCACTGTCAAACTTTGAGGACGTTGGCCCACCTAGTAAAAGAAAGATTTACAAATGTATGAGGTGATTTGTGTGCAACTTTTGAGGACTCACAAGAACATACGCCAGTCCACACACAAATACGAAGCAAGTTTGCTGGCACGTTCAACTCCTTTTCAAATGCATGCATCCAAGATGGAAAAAATAGTGATTGTTTATGTAATAATTTTGATATTATCAGTTTCACTGATAGTATTATAATTATCAGGAATTGCATTTTTGTTTATTAAAATTCATAATGATATTTTCTTCCTTTGCAAGTCAGAAAAATAGAAATTTAGTTTCAATATTTAGATGGTAACTGATACTGATACTTAAGTAACACTTGTTATTTCCCTGGAATAGCTGTTGGATAAAAACACTGTTTGGAATTAATGCACAGCAAAATTGAAGGGCATACGAACAGAAACCCTTCCCTCCAACAGACAAAGAGATGGGGGAGGTCTTTGTCTGTTGGTTCCTTGTCTATTAGAGGGGACGTCTGTATAGTTGTAAGTTGAGAAGTGGAGTATTTAACTATTTTCTTCTTGATAGTCTTGCTACAAAACATTTGTTTATTTATTTTATTTTTGGCCTTTTATTGACAGAGACAGTGAAGACATGATATACGGCAACACAAAACATTTGTTGACACTTGCCTTTCTGCCTTTTATCACCTTCCTTGTTATTCTTTTTCACATAGGCTAACTGAAATTGTAGACATGTTAGTATGTATAGCAGCTTGAGCAACTTGGGGAGATATCAATCCATCCATCAGCTATATCCATCTTTTTAAGGGTTGTAGACTACGTAAGATTATGGTAAATGGCCTGTATTTATATAGCGCTTTACTAGTCCCTAAGGACCCCAAAGCGCTTTACATATCCAGTCATCCACCCATTCACACACTGGTGATGGAAAGCTACATTGTAGCCACAGCCACCCTGGGGCGCACTGACAGAGGCGAGGCTGCCGGACACTGGCGCCACCGTGCCCTCTGACCACCAGCAGTAGGCAACGGGTGAAGTGTCTTGCCCAAGGACACAACGACCAAGACTGTCCAAGCCGGGACTCGAACCTGCAACCTTCTGATTACAAGGCGAACTCCCAACTCTTGAGCCACGATCATCATGTCATATACTGTGGACATGATGCCAGTCTGTCATGCTTACATCCAGGCCTGTTGCAAACCTACATGTGACAACTAACCTTTCCTGCATGTTTCTGTGCTATAGTGAGGCTGATCCATCTGGAGAGAAGTGTTCAAACTTGGGAGAGCTCTCTCCCTCTCCTTTGCCTCAAAAATGTTACAAATGCGTACAATATGATGCACAAGTAAGTATGATGCATGAAGATATAAAAATGTGCAGTTATTTGTGCGTAGCGCTTGAGGACTCACAACCACACACTCCAATCCACACGCATACCAAGGAATCAGACCACACCTAAAACCTTTACAAAAGTTTGCATCCAAACCTAAATAAATACAGTAGTGATTATTTATGCATAAAGTGATTACCCACAATTTATGCAGTTGGTTTTTTTTTGCTCATTTGAGTCATGCCTTCACTAATTTGTTCCTGAAGCGTGCCAGCTCTAGACTTTTGTCCTCTCTTAAATTTTTATTTTGCAATTTTTTTAATGTACTTTTCATCGTTATATACTGAAATATTTTGTGTTTTAATTTTATGTCAGATAGAATTAAAGAAACATATTTAGTTATATTCATACAGCTCTCTGCACTGTAAGCCTAATGAAGTCAGAGATCTGATGTATTTTTTCTATAAATATATATATAGAATCACCACGTGATCCCCAGTCAGTCAGTATGATTTAATATGTAATATTAATGTCATTTACACCTCCTGGATGAAAACATGCAACAGTCACGCTAAAACCCATTTCATATTACTATCAAGACCTACTTGAGGTCAAATTGTACCATTAATGTAAATTTACTATCAGTAGTAGTAGCTGAAGTCAGTGTTGATTTGGATTTATATATCAGCATTTACAAAATGAATAACATTTATAAAATTAACTCAAATCATTTTGACAGAAAGCTTTAATGATTAATTCACCCAAGCTATAATAATCTTAATGTAATCCTGTGACATGACCTATTACATGCACAGACAAAGCCTGCAAATTACAGTGAAATATTCCTCTGTGTGTGTGTGTGTGTGTGTGTGTGTGTGTGTGTGTGTGTGTGTGAGTCTGTGTCCTAGGCATGCCTTCAGGCAAGCTTGTCAAGTTAAAAAAGTTTCTTTTCTGTAAACAGCTGTCCTTTTTGTCATTTTCATAGGTGTGTCATTCCCCCATTGATAAAAGCTGGAGACCAGGAAGCTGAGGGGGGAAGCACACCTGTGGGCAGTTTGTGTATTTGTGCTGTAGATATGCTTTGCTCTGATGGGAGCCCAACAGGAGACAAGCAGCAGAAAAGTTGAGTGCATTATACATGTTATATTATGCACATTATACACGCAGGTAAATAAGCAACAACACTGTAATTCATCATCTCAACAGCTAAGCTGCCTCCTGCTAACCATTATTATTGAGATATGTGATGGGAAGCAGCCTTTAACAACTCTTGTAGGATTTTAGTGAGAAAAAAAAAGACTTTAAAGAAAAGATTCTGGGAACTCGGAGAGGACCAACCCCCATCGATGCCAGGTTTGATTAAAACAGGCAATTTCAGAACATTCAGGTCTCACCACACCGTTTCAGATCAACACATATAAGAAATCAGTTGAATTGGCCAGGTGTGCTAGGTTTAACTAGTTGTTTTGCTAAGAACACAAATACAAGTTTTAAAAACCCATGTAGGCATCTGAAATTAACCATACTGCACAGTCCTCAAGCTCTTTAATTCTCTACAGTGTTTGTAATATTACATCTATACATTTTAATATACTTAATGATGTAGGCCTTGTTAAAAGTTATATTTTTATAGCTATGTGCTCCTATCTGTACTACTTTACTAACAGTTTTTTCTTTATTATTTTTGTTTGATTGCTTTACTGCACAGGTAGAATTATGTGGCGCCATCTTCATCCATTTTTTCTTTCATTCTTTGTGCCGTGGTGCTCCTGACACTGAGAGTCATCATTCATCTTTAGAGCTGTGACATCTTCTGTCTCAGTATGATGGGTGATCTCTCTCCTCACTTCAATGACTATTATCTTTAATTTGCAGAGTCTCAATTAACAGCTTATTGCAGGTCAGTGATTAACAATTAGTTGATTTTTTTAATGCAGAATATTTACAAGGAGGCTCACAGTGGTGCCCATAGCTTTAATATGAACAAAAATTTAGAGGCACAAACTTTTTTTTCCTTGCTTAATTTTATAACATGTTAAATGTTAGACATTTTCGCAATTAAATAATAATATTATATTGCATGATTTTTTTATTTTTGTTTTTTTAGATTCTTTTTTTCCCACATTTTTATCTTTATTGGATAGTGAAGCAGTAAAGACAGACACAAAAGTGGGGAAGAGAAGGGAAGGGGAAGACATTCAGCAAAGGGCTGCAGGTCAAACCCGGGTCTGGCCTCTCCACCAACGTGGGGTGTGGACCAAGCCCCATACTGCACCACTGACTCCCAAAATGCACTCAGCAGATTAATGTATAAACTAGGTGCATTTTATCACAACTACATATTCAATTCATTTCTATTTATAAAGTGCCAGATTACAACAGCTGCCATAAGGCCCTTCATATTTTAAGGTATATACCCTTCAATAATAGTGCTTGACTGTGCAACAGAACCCCTCAAATTAACAATATTGGAATTTTTGTGTGTCTGTAATGGTTAGTTTGTCATTTGCAATTTACTTGAATCAAAATGATATAATGCTAAATCATAAGTATGTTTGTTGTCCATGAATTCTTTTAAATATTTAATTAACTTTTAATTTTTTTTGCCAAAAAAAATTGGAAACGTAAAGCACGTGTTTTTATTACAATGTTAAGTTTCAGTACTTGTATTCTTGAACACAAAAACATGTTTTATTGGTAGAACTTTGTGCTTGATTAGTTCTGAAATTCGGCGTCAATAAAAATATAAATTTTCATTTTAAATGTGTTTTTTTTTTAAGATTTCTAAAATATATTTATTTTCTTGTTTTTATGAGAACTGTTAATACATTTGTTAAGCACTGTATTGTTTAAAAATGAATTTGCTACATTTTAATGTAGTCTGTGTGTGATATTGTTGTTACCTATGATTTTAAAATAAAATAATAATGCTGCTATGCTCTAATGAGAGAGGTCTAATTCTCAAGCTTAAACCTTTTATGTTTTCTAAGGTCTTCAGCAGGAAACTTGTTTGGTAAAAACATTGTAAACTGTAGGAACAGACATACCCACGGCACATTATCAACACGTAAAGAGTTGATTATAGTGGCTTTTTTCCTTTACAGTGTTGTTATGGAGGGACAAAATGCATAGTCTGCATCAATCCTAAAGATGGAGCCATGCCGCATCAGAGCGTAGAGTAAAAGAGATCGGTGTACACGGTGCCTCCTTACTGCACTGAATTCTTCGTAGTAAGTTTGACACCCACAGATGTTTCAGTTCCTGATCCAAATATCTTTCAGGACAATCAGTACATTTGCTCTGTCTTTGTGTTGCCTGCAGTTTAGCCTCTTTTAAAGCTAATGTTTCCAACCTGAGAACATGAGACTTTGGTATTTGGTATGCTCACACAGAGCGCGAGAAGAGCTCTCAGTCCCTCACTGCATCTGGAGGGAAGGGGGCCGATGGGGGAGGGGACGTACGTACATACATCACACGCAGAGTTAATAGCTGCTAAGAAATCACATTTGGTAAATTGCATTGTGGCACTAACCTTTTCTGTAGTAATTAAATGAGTGAAGAGAAGAGGCTTGCCTTAATGAAGTCTGCAATTTACTATCACACACACACACATACACACACACACACGCAACAGAGTCTGTGAGAGATCATCAGTTTATGAAGCCTTGCAGAGTAGGATATTTTAATTTCTTGATAATAAAATGTAGCTGTTTAAGCGGGTTTTTTTTAGTTGTTTGCTCCTTGTATATGAAGAGCTGCATCTACACTCTCACGTGGATGTCCAGTGGGCTCTCAGGAAGTGATGGTTTCCACCAGAGTTATACCAATCCTTGATTTTGTTATCTGGATGAATTGCTAGTCAGAAAAATGCCTGAAATATGATGATGGCAGATTTAGACTGTAACAGGATTTCTGTGTTGGCACATACTCTCCACTGATTTTGTGCTGTCTCTGGGTCAGTGGGCCTCCAGCTGTCCCAGCAGCCCCTCAGCTGGTGTATGTGCTCAAGGTTTCAGTGCATGTGCAAGAGTGTAACCATATTGTGAGGGAACTGATGGCATGATTCACTTGGCATGAACCAACTCAGCAGCTTCCATTAGTTTGTTGTCAGCAGTAAAATACTGTGAAATACTGAACCACAGTTTCTCTGGATTAATTTGCTGAACCTGATTGGGTGTAAAAGTTAAGCAATGTAAACTCAGACTGTGATGGTATCAATGAAGCACACAACAGTTTTCTCACAGTCAAAATTTATTAATAATGAGTGAAGAAAAAGACCTAACCTGAACTGATGAATTGGTGCTCTAAACAAGGAATAACTGGAACAAAAGAGAACACTACAGGGATCTTTATTATGGCAAGCTGTCTGCATTTGCATCGCCCAAAACTGACTAACTGCATGCTGGTCTGTTTCTTGTGTGTGTTTATGGACTCAAATTGTCAATTTTTTTCATGTCAGTAAGGATAAATCTGTGAGAAATTTATTTCAATAGGAAATATATTCGTGTCAGAGCTAGTATTTTTTTCGAGAGAAACTGTGGAGAAATTACCATGACAACAAAGAAAGTAAAGCTTTAAAAAAAACATGGCAGCTCTTGTATTTTAACCCAAAACATGATTTTTTTTTCCTAAACCTAATCCTGTAGTTTTAAATTCTTGATTTTAACCTAGTCTTATTTTACAAATCAGTGTACTGGAAAGTTGTGTCAAGGCACATAAAAATAATAGAAAATTTGCATCCAGGAGCACGAATCAGGGGATTGTTACTGTTTCATTAACTACAGTGAGAAAACAATGAATATATTTATGCATATATTCACTGTAAGCCTATTTGGCATTGCATATTATTAATATTAGGGAAGACAAAATGTTTCAGCCAGTGTTCCCAGGCCAAATGTTTCCAACGTTACACAATAACCACAACCAGCTACATGAAAACAAAGTGAGCAAATGTCATGGTGATGCTGTGTGGCAGGCACAGCTGGAACCCAAATGCAGTACTCAGGTGAAAAGGTTTAACTGAGAGAGGCAGCTTTTATTTGCTACTGTTACAGAATAAATATATATTCTTAGTGCTTATTTTCTGTTTATGTTGTTTTAAAGAGGCCAGTATAGTAAAACCCCACTTTGAGTTATAATGTGTGCTAAAGGTCACAGAGTACTGTGTATGACAGGAAACTCTGCCCGCTTTGTGCAGGCCTGCAGAGTACAGGAAGTGAAACTGGGTAGAGTACAGCGCAGGAGTTGTTTTGATCGAAAATATGTGTGACTATGTGTGACGTATAACAGAACTATATTATATGCATTTGGCTTGTAATGCTTTAGATTTGCTCAGGATTTAGCCTGTGCTCATACCTTTCCAGAAAGGGAACAAAAACCCAAACACTAAATACAAGAAGAAAGAACATATCCTAAAACTGAATCTGAATCCTGGAAACTAGAACTAGGAACAGACTAGGAACATAACTGAGGAGCGCTGGGAACACACAGCTACAAGGGACAACACGACAACAGGCAGAGGAAGACAGAGGATAAAATACACAGACGATAACGAGTGGATGGGAAACAGGAGGGAAACACAGCTGAAACTAGTCGGACATAATGAGACAGGGAGGAAGCAAAACTGAACACACGCAATATTGGACAAGGGACTATCAAAATAAAACAGGAAACATGAGACGCACACTAAGACGTGAACTGACTGAATACAGGGAACAGAGGGAGCAAGAGACACGACTGAGCACAGATGAACATCAGGAACATCAGAACTCCTAAGCACAAGAAAACTAAACACAAGTCACCCAGAAAGAAAATAAACTCAGATTATAACTTTGAGCAGATTCAAACTGTAGAAATACAGAAACACTGGGTCACAGACCCAGTACCATGACAGTAAATTTTCTTCTTGAAATACTTATTGCTACCGTTTGTCTGAGTTATACAACGAATTCGCAAACCAGACAGCAAAAGATGCAGCTACTCAGCTACAATCATCTCCCAAAGCCTTTGCATAATTCACACTCTGTTTGGATACACACCTTCAAAGCAACTTAACAAAAAGTTAACTGCTTATTACCTCTCACCTAATCTCATCTAACATTTAAAACTAAACAAAAAATCAGAAAGTATTAATGATGTTACTGTAACGTCCCCAGCCCTCAAAGCCGGCAGTGTGGTGGTCTTTACAGTGTGGTTTGTTACACAGAGCAGCTTTCCAGTCGCTCCCTGTTGTCCCTGTGCTCATCACCCTCCAGATCCCAGCGTTTTCCCTTACTTCCCAATGAGAGGTAGTGTGATCAGGTGACTGCTGTAAGATGTGATAGCCAACCACACCCTGAACTGTCTGCTCCACCCATCTCCTGCAACCAAGCACAAACCACACACCCCATTCGCCCATCTTAGGCCTGGAACTTGCTTGCTGACACTGGGAGAAAGTGGTTGCAAAGACGATGCTACAATAAAAGGCTTTTTACAGTTGCTTTGGTCTCTGCTTTGGCAGACTGCCACAGTAACTCGTACTTTGCATGAAAAACAATTGCTTACCTGACTACACTCACAGTTCTGACACACTGTGAAATTGAAAAAGTGCAACACAAACTGGAAACCGAAAAGTCTGCCCTCAAAGAAAAAGTTGTCTCATTGCTTCAGCCAAGACTTTTCAAAAGCTAAGTTTACTTTAAAGGCAAATAGTTTCTGCACTATTATGTAGAAACAGCAGATAGTAAAATTATTACATTAATACAATAATTCACAGATAAATACACTGTTGATTATCTGTGTCCTTTATACCCATATCACGTAAGTGTTTAAGAAACCAAAATGTGCAAATAAAACTTGAACACGACAAATCTTTTTTACAAAGCTAAAGCTGTGGCAGTCATGCCTTATCTTGGACTGTAACCAATCTTATATAACAGCTATTTAATCTGATATATTCAATAAATATTATATCTATATTATTCTTGTATTACACACCACCTCAGTGCATGTTTAATGAAAACATTTCAATAACTTGATCCATTTAATTCAAAACTGAAAATCTAATTGGGAAACTGCTGTGATAGCTGTTTATGTGTAAATCCATATTTGTAATTGTGTGCGTATATGTGTGTGCTTGTATGTCCAGTGAATAAAAAAGCATTTAATTGCATTGTTCTTTGATCAAGGCATGTTTATAGTGGGTGAAAGTTACATTAACCTTTTCATCAGCCCTGACATTTCCTCTCCTCCAAAATGGAAAATTAAAGACCATTGGAAAGTCATTAGTGAAATTTACTGCTTCTGTTGGCTGGTCAGCCATTAGAGAGGCTGTGGGACTGTTCACAATCTTCTGCCAAGTCACTTTTTATTGTTTAAAGGAGAAGTACATGTAGACAAAAGGCTTTTAAATATTAATGCAATTAAAATTATATATATAATGTGCACAGCAAAAAATGTCATCAAAGATGAATTTCAATTATTTTTCTTGTACCAGCCTGGGTGCTGTGTGCTCTGGGCAGTGGTGCCTACACTGTTTTTGGCAAGCAGACAGCCAGCAGTATCACATAATTCAACTCCATTCAATTTAGGTTAATTTATATATAGTGCAAAAATTACAAGAACAATTGCCTCGAGGCACTTTGTACGGAGGAAGTAAGAACAGGAACAGGAAGAAGCCTGTGACAGAACCAGGCTAAGGGAAGGGCGGCCATCTCAAAGCACATGCAAAAGCGAAAACAGTTCTTATATGACACATAATAATACACATACTGAATGAGGTAGCATCAAGTATGAGCTAAAGGTGCCAGATAAAACTGAGAGATTTGAGTGCATAGCACAGTGTAGCTGGTCAGTGCTGATAACAATTCACAGATGATCTAGCAATCTCATCTGGGATTTTGTGAGATTGGTGAAAAGATGCTGAGTCCATTTTCAGCTATTCCAATATTTATTCCAATGTTTATCAAGTCCTTGCACCTATTGAGAGCTACTGAAAACAACAACCACACCTATACGAGAAAACATCAACTAGAGAGCTACAAGCTTCTAAACTGACTGTTACTATGTGCAACTTAGGAACATAATTAGCACTTATTAGCACTAACTCAGAGTAACATGTCTTTTTATATTTCTGAAATATATTTCTTATATTATTTTATAAGTCCAGCTGGCACCTTCATGGATAATATTGTGATGGAGTTCATTTTGTAGCCCTTTTTTATACTCTGAGCACTCAAAACGCTCAGCTTGCCTCATTCACCCATTCACACAAACACTTTCTTCTATGCTCTTTTGATGTAACATTCACACACATTTATACTCCAGTGGATGCATCAGAGAGCAACTTGGGGTTAGTATCTTGCCCAAAGATGTTTGCATGCAGACTGAAGCAGATGGCAATCGAACCACCAACCTTACAATGAGTAGGCTCTCTATGCTGCTCTACCACCTGAACTGCTCTACTACAGCTACAGCCACGCCCACACCATCCACACACACTGGTAATATCACTCCAGTAGAGGAAGTGCTCTAAAAAGACGTTGCCTCTCGTTTTTTAAAATGCAGCAGATTTCAGGACTGGCCCATCTCTTCATGCAATGCTGGATTGTTGTTGCTCCTCTAGAAGAAATCAGACCCTGGTTTTTCTATGCATAAGTTGCTTTTTCTTCCTGTGTTTAGCTGCATGTTTAGCCGTTGGACTGTTTGGCTCTTCAGAACTAGTAGTACTGTCACCCAGAAAGCGAAGGATGTTTATCACTTAAAACTTATTTGTTCCCCACAGCTTGCAGCTTTTCCTTAGAAAGAAAAAACATATTGCACTCTTGCAAGCGCATCTCACCTCCTTTGTACTTAAAACTTACCTAAATACTTACCTTGCAGTGAATGTGATCAGGTGTTATTACACTCTGCTTGTAGAAAACCTGTTAAACTTGCCACTGTGTCTGTTTCTGAGTCTGTGTTTTGGTATGACAGTGTATCTATAACAAGAATAAAGTTACATTTTATCTTTTGACTTATTTGCCATAAATAAGAATTATTATAGTGCCTACTAAATAATGAAAGCATTGGTGAAATGTCAGCTACTGCTCCCTTTGAGTACTTTCACTGCTGTATTTGGCATTTGAACACTTCAGGGATACATGCATTCAGTGCATGCCCACATGTTTGAGTAAAATTTCTCAAGTGCCAAAAAGAGTTTTGTATTTTCTAATCAGTTTTTCTTTTTTTTTAATTTAGATTTTCTGCATTTAATTCAGTTTATTACAGTTGGTATCTAGAGCAAATTCTCTCTGCTCAGTTAAGATTTTAGTTTCAGTGTTAATTTTCAATGATAATTGTATGAGCTAACTCAGAAGATCACAGTTCAGTGCATTTATTCACACTGACTGAATAGATTTACAACAAACACAATCCAACAAAGTGGCTAGAGATCCAGAGGGCCCAGGGAGTAAGGGAATCCACACATCTTGTATTTACAGGTCAAAATCTCAGTCAGACTCTCGGGGTTAGGATCACCACACCAATGAAGGGAATGGAAGGGAAACCAGCCAAGGAAACACATGGTCAGAATCCAAAGACGTCAGAAGCAGAACAAACACACAGCACCGCAAGAGTGCTGATATAAATTCCAAGGTGTAGTATCACATTCATCTTTGCACCTGTAAGGTAAGAATCTGACTATTCTGTCTTCTTCCAATCAGATATCCCAGAATGACTGTGAAGAAATACGGGCAGATTGATATTTTAAAGCTCCCACTTTAGCTGGGGTGCTATTTGGGTGGACAAAACAGATCCTATCACAATATAACTATTAAAGACATAACTAGACACATGTTCAAGTTTTGTAAGCTATCCACTGGAGTGGGTAGCTCCAGTGGATACATTTTTGTTGGCAGGGGACTTACTGGAAGGCGGAAAAAAGACGACCCCACTTTTATTTCCAGTGGCCCTAATCCTCTTCCATACTTATGTTCTGCAATTTACAGTATAAATTAACTCTGAAAATTTAGGGTTAAATATATCGTTACATTGCAAAGTCTGAATTCTACTTCATGGTACAGACCTCTTTCTGCAAGAAAGCGGGAACAAAGAGCAAAGTGCACTGTAGTATAATGTTGTGCAATGCTGCCACCTTGTGGTCCAAGTCGAATGGAAAGTTGATTCAGCTCCAGCTTTAATGAAGCTTACAAACAATCTTCTTATAGCCTCTGACAGTGGGCTCATCTCTGTGCTTGTCCTGCTAGATCTCAATACTGCTGACCATAATAATTTATTACAGCAATTACGGCATGCTGCAGTTATTAAAGGTACTGTGCTAATTCAAGAGAGGTTGGACAGATAGTGAAGCCCCCCTGGCTTTCCTCTGTCATCATATCTGAGAAGAGGTAAAAATTCTTAACATCCAGCCTCATCTGTTAAGAATGATACCGAGCACTACTGGCAGATTTTGGAGCATGTTTTTACTCATAGAATATCATCTTTATTCTTAATCAACGATATAAATCAAAGTCTAAGTCTTTTGGTATGTTAAATGAGAAATAATTGTGAGTAATGAGATCAAGTGTTCTAATGTGTGAATTTTGATTAGTGTCTGCAGTGAAAAGATAAGACATGTGTCACCAACCAGTTATTAAACATGATCCTGAATAAGAGAAATGGTATTAAGCGTATTAATGGTTGAACACAAAATTATAATACATATGTGAGTTTGCTGGTGGTTAATTATGCTTAATTGCTTAATACTGATCATTTACACCAGCGGTCCCCAACCCCCGGGCCTCGGGCTCAGGCGTGAAATGTATGGTTTTCAGGGTTTTTATCGGTTTTCAGCGTTATTTTTTTATCGTTTTTATCGTTAACTCAGTTTTCCTGGGTCTTTTCACGTGTGTTATGAATAAATCTTCTTTTTTTCGGTACCGGTACTAGTTTTATTTTGTTGTATTTATCCGCGACTTAAAGGCCGGTCCGTGAAAATATTGTCGGGCATAAACCGGTCCGTGGCGCAAAAAAGGTTGGGGACCGCTGATTTACACTACAGGTCAAAAGTTTTAGAATACCCAAATTTATGCAGGTATTTATTGCAGTTCAAGTCATTCAAGTCCAATGAATAGCTTGAAATGGTACAAAGGTAAATGGCAAACTGCCAGAGGTTTAAAAAAGGTAAGGTTACCCAAAACTGAATAATAATGTACATTTCAGATTTATACAAAAAGGCCTTTTTCAGTGAGCACAAAATGGGTTAACAATGTAAAGCTGTTCTGCACCAATGGAGGTTAATCAGGTCTTGAAAGCTGTTGCTATTAATTCCTACAGGTGTTCCAACTTTCCTTCATTACTTGCAACCCCCTCTGTCTGCATAAAAGTGGTGTTGGAACACAGGTGAGCATCAGCTGAGCAGTATTGTACTGTAGAAAGTAGTGTGTTGGTCCAAAGATGTCGAAAAAAGGCAATTAACAATAGAAGAGAGACAGACCATCATAACATTTATTAAATTCCGTTCTTTTCATCATCCTAGTGCAAAGACAAGTGGAAGCAGACAAAAACAACAAACACACACTCTACAAACTTTACCAGAGTCATTTAGACAGCCGTTAGCACATGATTGTCCTTATGGGGACCTGATATGTTTAATATGCTGCTGAGAATATAGCCCAGATGAAGCGTATAGTATAGCTTTTATTTTGGAAAGAGCCATTTCTCTGTAATAAACTCTCTTTTCCAAAGATGAGTGTTTTCCCAATCAGATAGATTTTTTTTTATTATTATTTTGTAGTTTCAGCAACATTAAATTTAAAACTGTACTTTTGAGTTAAAATATATATTTATAATTTTAATAAATAACAAATTAAAAAGGTATCAACATTTTTTTGTATCGAAAAAATATCGAACCGTGACACCAAAGTATGGAACCGAACCAAACCGTGAATTTTGTGTATCGTTGCACCCCTAGTATTTTGCCTGGCAAGGCTTTCAGAACTGGGGTACGTCTTCGTCTGCAGTTCTCAATTTTCTGGAAATGTAAAAATAAAGATCATTTTTTGAGCTTGACCACTCTGAGTCCAGTCTTTCTCTGTCGCCAAAAGAATTCAAAAGAACTGTGCACGTTAGCATATGCTACTTCCGGTGCGGAAACTCCTGTGGGGAGCTTTGTTTCCGGTGTCTTATTCGCGCCTGGTTTACAGTCCAAAACAAGTTAAGCAAATGAATGAATCAAGCGGCGATTTACATTTCTATAGATGTCTTGGGCATTTACCCAATATATCTGTAAATGATGTTCATCGACTTGTCGATATTTTTCCCTGCGCCTCAGAGCAAAAGAGAAAATGGATTCAAATGTTATATTTCTCAGCTGTCCCTCGTTTATCGCGGGTGTTATGTTCTAAAATAACCAGCGATGGGTGAAATCAAGTAGCCAATTTTATTTTTTGACGGTGCAAAACGTTTCGTGGACATCGTGGACATACAGTACTGCACTTCAGAGTCACACTGCTAACGATCGATGCAGCGATTCTGTACTGTACAGGAGAGACGTCACGGAGATCGTCTGCAGCGATCAGGACGCAGGACACATTGTGATGTAAAAAAGCATGCAAACTTGCACTAAAAAATCTGCGAAACAGCAGGTGAAAGATGAACCGCGTTAAAGCGAGGGACCGCTGTAATTTTGAAGGTCACAACATACCCTTCGTAAATACTAATGTATAGAAATCCTTACCAGCAATCATTCATTTTTTGTGTGGCTTTTTTCACGGTTTGTTAACATGCTGTGTAGGTGTGTACTTGACTAGCTGATCTCGACATAACGGGGAAACATCTGGTTTGACTATTCTTCACCTGTAGTTTGAATACTGAACATTTGCCTGTTTAGATCATAAGACCAGTCACTATACAGAGATGTGCTTCTGAATGTGAAATGTGTCTTCTGCTGCAGTGATGCAGTTCTGCTTGTGTTGAGTGATGTAAACAACTGATCGATCTAAACTCTTTAAACGTCAAAATTGATCATTAGATTTTTTATGACACAACAGTGGTGAGTGTTCCCACCTTCTCCTCTTTGTAACTTAACGCGATCTTTCCGTTTTCAAGTTTTGGACATGATTTTGGGGTATATCTTTGCAGTAGCGATTGACCGCAAAGTAAAGCTACCGGAAATGTACAACCCCACATCCGGTCTCAAACCAGGAAGTTAGCATTTCCTCGTGCACAGGGTCATTTACAAAGTACAAAAAACAATATAATCAGAAAATAAGCACTAAGAATATATATTTATCTTGTAACACACTTAAAAATGTAGGTGTTTCCTATAAAGAAATTGTAAAGAAAGTCAATGTGTCAGTGAGTACAGTTTCCTTCAACATCAAAAGACACCAAAGTGACCCAAAGTGCTTTATAGGCACATTTATTTACAATCAGGTCTCCTATGAAGTGGTGACAAATTAAAGGGGAAAACAGTCAACAGTTGTGGGTAGTAGTCTAACATTTCAGTTCAAATCCTTCCAATATGCTCAGCTGAAATTACATCTGTGATTCCAATATCCATAGCACATGACCCATATTTCTACACTCCATAAACCACGTGAGGTGCATCATCACCTGGAAAGACACCACTGTCGTCTGGAGAATAATGTTTTCGCATAGGATAAAGATTATCACTACAAAATAAAAAGGTCAGTACAAAACTATAGTAATGTTAATGTGTCAAATGACAAGTGGACCCAAACCATTTCAGCAAAGTGATACCATCCTGTAAAAGAGCTACCATCTATCTATCTAATGGGCAAATACTCTTGACGCTTTATTACATACACCTTGCAGATATTGAGATCCATCAGACCAGGCAATGTTTTCCAAACTTCTATTGTCCGCTTTTTAAAATCCTGTAGCCACGGTTTCTCGTTTCTGGTTGATAGGAGTGGTAGGTGTTGTGGTCCTTTGCAGCTGTAGCCCATCTGCTTCAAGGTTGGATGTGTAGTGCATCCAGATATGCTCTTCTCCATACCTTTATTCGAAGTGTTTGATTTTCTGTTACTTTCCAATCAAATTAAAACTGGCCATTGTTCTCTGACGTCACAGGCATTTTTGCCTGGAAAAGTCCCCCCCGACTCTGATTCTCAGTTTGAACTTCAGCGGTGCCCTAGCATTTTCAACAAACAAGCATTAAAAGAATGTAAAGAAAGCCGTGGCTAACATTTATGTTAGGAAGCAGTTGAACAGCAGTACCTAGTAAAATGACTTGTGTCTATTCTATTTAAACTACTCACAAACTTTTGACACATTTAATTTAGACAGAAGATGTACAAAAAAAAAGAAAAAAGAACAAAACATGGAATAAGCTCATTGGTCCTCTGTGCAGACGAGCTTAAGAACAGAGTGAACTTCCTAATGAGCAATTGAATGGGCAGGTTTTGCAGCCTCAGCGATAACAAAAAAAAGTACCAGTAGCTTTGCACTTGTCTTTGTAACATTTTTTACATTTTATTGACCTTTGGGTCCATTAAAAAACAAAAATAAAAAAATATTTTATTTCTGAAAATTCTGTAGATAGTTGGTTATCATTAGCTGGAATGCCATTCACTTAACAGTAAGAAAAAGGTTAACAGTGTTCCTGGATAACAAAAGGACAAAATGAAACAAGCCATTCCTGGATACTACACTGGCTTGTTTACACCACTAATGTTAGGATTCTCTTTATGCATTTTCATATGTTGAATCAGGTGTGTTTTCCTTTGGAAACTTTTATTACAACTTGAACATGTGAAGCATTTGTCCTTGGTGTTCTGTGCCTTCGGAGATGCACTTTCTTCACGTTTCTTGGAGTCGCTTAAAAGTCGTTCTGTAGAACTGGTTCTCATACCTGAGTTTGCTTTGTGAAGAACAAGTTGTGAACCCTGGATAGAAATCTGTGCTGTTTGTGTACCTGTGTGATTATTCAGTTGCTGCCTACAGTTAGATTTCTTCTCAGTATGCATTTTTGAAGAACTTGCAACAAGAGCATGTTTAAATGTAACACTAGTTGAACCTTTCTTAGATTTATCGCTATCCATCAAATCATTATCACTGTCCTCAGTCTCAGTTTCAGATGAATCAGAAGTCTTCTCATCACTAACTGGAGTTGGATCTAATGTCTGGACAGGTTGTGAGTTAGCAACTCTATTACCTATCATTACTTTAAAATGGGACTGCTTTGTATTTATTCTTTTCCAGTCATCATCGCTGTCTTCAGTCTCACTGTCTGAAGAGTCGGAAGTCTTGTCACTAGCTGCTTCGGTCAGTGGTTCTGCTCCTCCACTGTCGTCACCATCACTCTCTACTTGCATATGTTCAGTGGACTGGCAGTCTGAAGACTCTGCGTTGTTGTGAAGCTGAGCCGACAAAGCTTGCTCTTCATCAGCCTCCCTCTTTACAGCAGTGAATGGCAACTCTGTGACTGAATTCTCTCCCAGTCCTATACGTGTCTCTCTCTGGCTTCTCCTGAGTTCCTCCTGTTCAACTTCAGTTTGTGAGCATTCAGGCTCCTCTTTCAGAGCAGGTCTCCACTCGTGCTCCTGAGACGGAACCTCTTCATTACACTTCTGCTGCGGCTGATAGTCTCCACGTAACACTGGACAGAAATTAAAAGTTTTAGTTTGGTAGATAATACATCACCAATTATAATAATAATATATCACCTCTATGTGTGTGTGTGTGTGTGTGTGTGTGTGGGGGGGGGGGGGGGGGGGTCACTTTTTTATACAGGGCCATGTTTAGATTTTTTGTAATAAGCACCTTCATTTAGAAACTGCATTTTGTGTTTACTTGTGTCATCATTGTCTAACATTTACATTTTTTAGATGATCTGAAACATGTAAGTGTAACAAATTTCTTTATTCGATGTATTGATCTCGTATTTTAACCAATCACTTTAGTAACAGTAGTATCACATTGTCACTAAGGTTAGCTCTATCACACCTACACACAGACATACTGGGGGCCGTTTAAGTTCATGGGAGACGTTAAACACATAGTGAGACTCCTGCTTATCAGGGATGTAAATCTATAGGTGACAGCTAAGCAGGAAAAAGGTTATAATTCTCTCTGTGAGGGGGAAGGTTTTAAGGATGGGGATGAAGGTATAGCTGCTTTGTAGTGCAGATCAGACAAATGAGCTAATTACTCTTCTCCTGCTGTTACATTTTATTAACAAATTAAACTTACATTTCACAAGGTATGGAGAGCTGACCTCCGACTCCTCTCGGCTCTCAGTCTTTAAAGGGATAAAGCCAAAAGAGAACGTCTCCACTCCTTGAAGTTGCTCTCCCTCATGGCTACTCCACATTTCTTCCTGTTCCTCTTTGATGTAGCGAGCACCTATGTGCTCATGGTTCAAGCTCACTCCCAAAGTTTGTTGTTTCGGTGCTGTGTCTATTTCCAACGCCGGCTGGGATTCTGCAAGAAACGCAGATACAAACAAATATTTGGACAGCACTTTTCTGCATGTGACCTTCCTATAAAATGCATGCTCTCGTGTTATGGTTAGATTTTGCTCCCAAGCAGTCAGACTTTCTTGTAATTTTTGTTAAAGTGCTCTTGTGATGATGTCTTTATTCTGATACAACTTACACAATCTCAGCGACGTCTGATACTTGATTTCCTTTTACCCGTTAAGACTCAACTATAGCAACTGAATTACAATCAAGCAACGGGAGCAAACCGAGGACACGCTGCACAGACCTGTGTGTGGTGAGGGAGCTCCCGGGGTTTTTACGGATTCCAGCAGCCTGCGCTGTCGCTCTGTTTCCTCCACCAAGCGAGCCACATTGTCTCGGTACTCTGCAAAGGTTTTCTCAAACAGTCCCACTATCTCTTCAGCCACTGCAGTCAGCCGCTGATTCACCAGCAGCTTTATTACTTCCACTTCGGACATTTCCGTGCTATAGGCGACGGTGTCGTTTGAGACAAAGTTAAAATAAAAAACGAGCTAAAAGCGTTTTTTTTTCTGGAGAGAAAGACTCACTGAGAAAGACTGAACACGCAAAGAAACACTGACGGTGACTTTTTGCTGTATGATAAATCAACTTCCGAGTAAAAAGAGCGGGGCAACAACGTTTAGTAGGTGCCGGGCGCCATATTACTCCAGCAGCTCTTTCTTCTTCTGTTGGATTTCCGGTAGTCTAACGAATCCAAAGCCTAGAGCTGCCCCCATCAGGCCATTCGTAGAATTACAAGATGATCAAATCCTGACATATGTCTGGTACTATGCAAAAAACCTAAATATTGATTTTATGGGTCCACAATGATCCAAATTGAATACTGATCTAAAGGAGTAGTCTGTAATGTCCACTCTGATGATCAATGCAGATAGTTTCTGTCTTTCACATGTCCATTTTCTTTCAGGATGCTTTCTCATCAATGCCAACCGATGATTCAAAGCACAGAGGCAGTGTTAGCCCACTCAGTATCATCCTGTCCCTCCTGCTCATTGTTACATGGAGCAGATGGTGTTTCTGTATCTTGATAGTCTTTTGCAATGAAATGTAATCACACCCTTTTCATTTTCCCATTGCTTCTGCTGCAGAGCTGTTACGCTTTCTACACTCTGAAGTCCCTGTGTCTAATCTGAGGTCAATACCAATCCCTTCCATGCCAGTTCTACTGATTCTCTGGCTTTTTCAAGCCTGTACGATAGAACCAGGAGCTTCACCTTTACATCTGATCAAGCGACAGGTAGTTTTTCTTTAAGTCTCATCAAAACTGAGCTGAAATCATCACTCTTCTTAACCTGACCTCCTGCACCCACTTTAGCTAAGTACTATTAACAGAAACTACTTCAGCTGAGCTTTGTGATGTCGAGGTCTGGGATGTCAGGCAAAGTCTGATTTGCCACTTCATCATGGGCCACTTTGTATAAATCTGTAGGTGAGATACCCAGCTCCTTCTTAACTTTTCCTCCACCATGGACACAGAATTAGAATTTGCTCCTGTGTTTTCTAATGTACTGAGATCGTTTTCTGGTGTGGAAAGAATCCATGTCAAAATCACTGCCCACTGAATTTGAAGGGCTACAACCAACTTTAGCATTTTCTAATAATACTATGTTGTTGGATGTTGTGGTTGATGTCTCCTACGTTTGATTGTGTATCACATTGCTGTTTTTCCCTTATTGCTTATTCCTGGTGGTGTTTATCTAATTTCTACCAATAAAGGTGGAGGTGTATGCAGGGCCCCAAAGCATAAAACTGGGGCTTCAGCCTCAATTACATTCAGTCTTTTTAAATTAGTTTGAGCTGCTGTTCCAAAACATAAACAGCTAAGTCTTGATCCAATTTCTGATTGCTGCTATTTGCTTTTCCCAAGTGAACCTTCTATCAAAATAAACTTTGATTCACCCTCTTTCTCAAGGTTTCTATATACATATTTCTTTCTATTCAGATATAAGCCATGATATGTCTGTGAAGGTTCTCAGTCATCCAGGTCATCGTAGTCGGGCTTGGAAAGAAAAGCGTCTGGACTTCTTTAAGTTTCCTTGAAGATGTTTCACCTCTCATCCGAGAAGCTTCTTCAGTTCTAAGAGCAACTGGTGGGGAGTTCCAGATTTTAACCCTAATGGGAGTGTCCCCAAGAGTGTTATGGACTCAGGATGTGAGTGGGCGTGAAGATGTCTGGGAAGGGATCTCAAAACTGGATTATAGATCGCAGACAGTTAGTGTCATAAGCCACCGCCTCTGTGGTCATTCACAGTGGACATAGATGGCTTCTTTCACTCCTCTTTCAAACCAAAGTGTGAAGTGTGAACACTGACATCCTCAAAAGAGTGACCATTGTCCTTTAGATGCAGTTGACCAGCCGAATCTTGACTCTGCATAAACGCCATGCATTTCATAATTATTAATCTCTGTCTTTATTCCACAGCATGTCTTTGTCCTGTCTTCGTTCCCTCACCCCAACTAGTCATGGGAGATGGACACCCCTCCCTGAACCATATTCTGCTGGAGGTTTATTCCTGTTAAAAGCTTTTTTCCTTCCTGCTGTCACCAAAGCATCTGCTCATAGGGGGGTCATATGATCATTGGGGTTTTCTCTGTTTTCTTTGTTGCTGTGGGTTATTTACTGTACAATATAAAGCACCCTGAGGCAACTGCTATTTATTTTTGGTGCTATATTAATAAAATTGACTAGAATTTAACTGACAGTTGAATAGAACATCTCAATGTCCGCCTGGATGAACTGGAGCAGGTGGCTGCAGTGAGGGAAGTCTGGGCTTCTCTGCTTACCCTACCCTGTGTGACCCAAACCCACATAACTGCCAAAAAATGGGTGAATGGATGGACCTTACCTGAAATTAAAAATCATCTAGGCTCAGTTCATTAATCATGAGATGAAATATCCTCATGAACTGTCCAGTTCAAGAGGATAGTTTTCTTAGCGATTCATGAGGCAGTAAGGACTATATGTGATGTATTTGGTTCCGTACCTAATTTGCTTTCGTCACCTAAGATGCACAGCTTGGGTGATGTTGGAAAAAAAGAGATTTAAAACTAGTGGACGATGTTGCCTGTCTGAGATGTGTTTGCAGTAATGCAGTTTCCTGAAGACTCTTTATTGGATTTTGACAGATCTGCGTTCTTTGTTATATACTTGTATTCTGAGGGGATAGTTTGTTATTCATATCTCGGAAATATATATAACCACATGTTATATGTATTCTCTCCATAAATGTTATGAATATGTGCAGATCCATAAACCTGTACGGATTCTGTTTATCACGTAGATTTAAACTACACATATAAAAGCTAGTAGTCAGCTTTGTACGCATTTATGACACATGCCCTACTTCAATATCAGCTGCAAGTATGATGAAGAATAAAGAGCTACTTGCGCATTCATTGATCTTTCTAAGCCATATGGAAACATGAATCACAGAGGCACTCTCACCCAGCATCCCCAGTCTCAACTACAAGCCCTCCTTTCTTATTTTTTAATCACCAAAGCATTAAGCTTCATAAAGGTCTGGTCTGTGTTTGATAAACAAGTGCAAGTGTAGTTAAATTAACACATGGAAGTAGGCAAACTCTACACACTGATCTAAAATACTTTTTCTTATAAATATACACCCACAGTTTTCCACCTTGGTCCCACAGGCCAAAGACTGTGTGGCTCGTGACTCGGTGGATTAGCTGATGACTAATTTAGCCGTAGGTGTCGCTCTGTGATGTGGTGCTGGGCTGTCCAGAGTGCACCCCGCTTTTCTGCTACATCCTTCATGTGCTGTCTGTTATTTCATACAATAAATATTAGATAAAATGTTGCACAGCAGAAATAACTCCATGGTAACTGTTCGGCATCTATTCTTTGAACAAACACAAACGATTGTAATTATTGGGCGTAAAAATGATGAAGCATGCAGAGGTGGCAGAGAGGGGGTGGTGGAGGCTAGGTAGAGCAGGAGAGGGAGGGTAGCTGTGGAGTATGTGACGTCTCACGACCGCGGTAAAGTGAGCCGTCATTTGTGAGCCGCGGTCAAGCCAGCCGCCTCCTATAAATTTCCTTGCGCTTTTACACCAGTCTTTACGGTAGCGCCTTTTCGCTTTATCTGCCGATTGAAAGCCTATACCCGCGCACACGTGCACGCGCGCGCACAAATTACAATGTAACGGCCCGATACAGTCAATACAATTATGGAAATGTCAGAAATTCATTAAAAATCATCCTGAGTAGTTGATGTACAACTTTCAACACATCCCTCCTCTGGGACACCTACTGTACCTGTGTGCCAATTTTCATCCAGATTTACTGTAGAATTCCTCAGAAATTAAAGGAAACTTATATTCAATTCAATACAGTCAATACAATAGAATTATGTCAATTTTCAGAAATTCATTAAAAATCATCCTGAGTAGTTGATGTACAACTTTCAACACATCCCCCCTCTGGGACACCTACTGTACCTGTGTGCCAGGTTTCAGCCAGATTTACTGTAGAATTCCTCAGAAATTAATGGAAACATTTATTCAATCTAATACAGCCAATGCACTACAATTGTGTCAATTTTCAAAAATTCATTAAAAATCATCCTGAGTAGTTGATGTCCAACTTTCAACACATCCCCCCTCTGGGACACCTACTGTACCTGTGTGCCAAGTTTCATCCAGATTTACTGTAGAATTCCTCAGAAATTAAAGGGTACTTTATTCAATTCAATACAGTCAATACAATAGAATTATGTCAATTTTCAGAAATTCATTAAAAATCATCCTGAGTAGTTGATGTCCAACTTTCAACACATCCCTCCTCTGGGACACCTACTGTACCTGTGTGCCAAGTTTCATCGAAATTTACTGTAGAATTCCTCAGAAATTAATGGAAACATTTATTCAATCTAATACAGCCAATACACTACAATTGTGTCAATTTTCAAAAATTCATTAAAAATCATCCTGAGTAGTTGATGTACAACTTTCAACACATCCCCCCTCTGGGACACCTACTGTACCTGTGTGCCAAGTTTCATCCAGATTTACTGTAGAATTCCTCAGAAATTAAAGGGTACTTGTATTCAATGCAGTCGGCCAATACACTACAATTATGTCAATTTTCAAAAATTCATGAAAAATCATCCTGAGTAGTTGATGTACAACTTTCAACACATCCCCCTCTGGGACACCTACTGTACCTGTGTGCCAGGTTTCAGCCAGATTTACTGTAGAATTCCTCAGAAATTAAAGGGTACTTGTATCCAATGCAGTCAGCCAATACAATTTAATTATGTCAATTTTCAAAAATTCATGAAAAATCATCCTGAGTAGTTGATGTACAACTTTCAACACATCCCTCCTCTAGGACACCTACTGTACCTGTGTGCCAGGTTTCAGCCAGATTTACTGTAGAATTCCTCAGAAATTAATGGAAACATTTATTCAATCTAATACAGCCAATGCACTACAATTGTGTCAATTTTCAAAAATTCATTAAAAATCATCCTGAGTAGTTGATGTCCAACTTTCAACACATCCCCCCTCTGGGACACCTACTGTACCTGTGTGCCAAGTTTCATCCAGATTTACTGTAGAATTCCTCAGAAATTAAAGGGTACTTTATTCAATTCAATACAGTCAATACAATAGAATTATGTCAATTTTCAGAAATTCATTAAAAATCATCCTGAGTAGTTGATGTCCAACTTTCAACACATCCCTCCTCTGGGACACCTACTGTACCTGTGTGCCAAGTTTCATCGAAATTTACTGTAGAATTCCTCAGAAATTAATGGAAACATTTATTCAATCTAATACAGCCAATACACTACAATTGTGTCAATTTTCAAAAATTCATTAAAAATCATCCTGAGTAGTTGATGTACAACTTTCAACACATCCCCCCTCTGGGACACCTACTGTACCTGTGTGCCAAGTTTCATCCAGATTTACTGTAGAATTCCTCAGAAATTAAAGGGTACTTGTATTCAATGCAGTCGGCCAATACACTACAATTATGTCAATTTTCAAAAATTCATGAAAAATCATCCTGAGTAGTTGATGTACAACTTTCAACACATCCCCCTCTGGGACACCTACTGTACCTGTGTGCCAGGTTTCAGCCAGATTTACTGTAGAATTCCTCAGAAATTAAAGGGTACTTGTATCCAATGCAGTCAGCCAATACAATTTAATTATGTCAATTTTCAAAAATTCATGAAAAATCATCCTGAGTAGTTGATGTACAACTTTCAACACATCCCTCCTCTAGGACACCTACTGTACCTGTGTGCCAGGTTTCAGCCAGATTTACTGTAGAATTCCTCAGAAATTAATGGGTACTTGTATCCAATGCAGTCGGCCAATACACTACAATTATGGAAATTTCAGAAATTCATTAAAAATCATCCTGAGTAGTTGAGGTCCAACTTTCAACACATCCCTCCTCCGGGAAACCTGCTGTACGTCTGGGCCAAGTTTCAGCCAGATTTACTGTAATATTCTTCAGAAATTGCAGGGAACTTATGTTCAGTGCAAGAAAGGCTGAAAGACGACCACCACTGAACAAGACACACAAGCTGAAACGTCAAGACTGGGCCAAGAAATATCTCAAGACTGATTTTTCTAAGGTTTTATGGACTGATGAAATGAGAGTGAGTCTTGATGGGCCAGATGGATGGGCCCGTGGCTGGATTGGTAAAGGGCAGAGAGCTCCAGTCTGACTCAGACGCCAGCAAGGTGGAGGTGGAGTACTGGTTTGGGCTGGTATCATTAAAGATGAGCTTGTGGGGCCTTTTTGGGTTGAGGATGGAGTCAAGCTCAACTCCCAGTCCTACTGCCAGTTTCTGGAAGACACCTTCTTCAAGCAGTGGTACAGGAAGAAGTCTGCATCCTTCA
The DNA here is from genome assembly GCF_057382095.1 of Aulonocara sp. 'chitande type north' Nkhata Bay. Classification (NCBI taxonomy): domain Eukaryota; kingdom Metazoa; phylum Chordata; class Actinopteri; order Cichliformes; family Cichlidae; genus Aulonocara; species Aulonocara sp. 'chitande type north' Nkhata Bay. The sequence continues at coordinate 26,520,649 of NC_141350.1, read as the reverse complement.
AGAAAAACATGATTTTCATGCAGGACAATGCTCCATCACACGCGTCCAAGTACTCCACAGCGTGGCTGGCAAGAAAGGGTATAAGAGAAGAAAAACTAATGACATGGCCTCCTTGTTCACCTGATCTGAACCCCATTGAGAACCTGTGGTCCATCATCAAATGTGAGATTTACAAGGAGGGAAAACAGTACACCTCTCTGAACAGTGTCTGGGAGGCTGTGGTTGCTGCTGCACGCAATGTTGATGGTGAACAGATCAAAACACTGACAGAATCCATGGATGGCAGGCTTTTGAGTGTCCTTGCAAAGAAAGGTGGCTATATTGGTCGCTGATTTGTTGTTGTTTTGTTTTTGAATGTCGGCGAGGATTCCGCATGGCACTCCCCTCCATTCACCTCGCGAATCTCCGCTCTCTTCCAAACAAAGTCGATGAATTACTGCTCTTAAACCGGACTAACAAGGACTTTGCACGCTCTGCTGCCCTCTGCTTCACTGAAACCTGGCTCAGTGAGCGAGTCCCAGACGCTGTCTTAAATCTGCCGGGCTTCCAACTTCACCGGGCGGACCGCGAAACAGAGCTCTCAGGGAAAACAAAGGGTGGTGGAGTCTGCTTCTACATTAATGAAGGTTGGTGTACTGATGTCACAGTGTTACAGAAACACTGCAGCCCACACTTGGAAAGTTTTCTCATCAACTGTAAACCTTTTTATTCACCGCGGGAGTTTTCTTCCTTCATGCTGGTCGGAGTTTACATCCCTCCACAGGCCAACGCGAACAACGCACTGTGCGAGCTGGCTGACCAGATTACTACCCTGGAGAGGAAATTCCCGGATTCCTTTACAATTATTCTTGGGGATTTTAACAGAGCAAACCTAAACTACGAACTCCCTAAATACAGACAGCATATAGACTGCCCCACCAGGGACAACATCATACTGGATCACTGCTACACCACTCTAAAAGATGCCTATCGCTCTGTGCCCCGGGCAGCTTTGGGACATTCTGATCACTGCATGGTCCATCTTATTCCAGTTTATAGGCAAAAACTCAAACGTGCCAAGCCTGTAGTCAAAACTGTGAAGAAGTGGACTAACGCAGCAAAGCAGGAACTGCAGGACTGTTTTGACTCCACTGATTGGACTGTTTTTGAAGCTGCATCTGAGAACCTAGATGAGCTCACGGACACTGTGACATCATACATCAGTTTCTGTGAAGACGTGTGTGTGCCAACAAAGACCTTTTGCACATACAACAACAATAAACCATGGTTCACTCCTAAACTCCAACATCTTCGCAAGGCCAAGGAGGACGCTTACAGAAGTGGTGACAGGGTCCTGTACAAGCAAGCCAGGAACACACTGACCAAGGAGATCAAAGCAGCTAAAAGGATCTACTCCCAGAAGCTGGAAGAACGGCTCTCAGCCAACGACCCTGCGTCAGTGTGGAGGGGCCTGCAGGAAATCACCAGCTACAGACGCCCCCCACCCACTATTGAAGCAAACAAAGACCTGGCCAACGAGTTAAACACTTTCTATTGCAGGTTTGAGACGGACAGACTCCCACGCCCCACCCTCCCCTCCCCAGGGACATTGCTTCAGACATTGACCCCCAACACACCTTCCACCTCTCCCCCCTTCACCCTGCCCCTCCCCAATCAAGACTCAACGACCACCCCCACCCTCCCCAATCCAGACTCAACGACCACCACCACCCTCTCCAACCCAGACTCAACGACCTCCACCACACCTCTCACCCCCCTTTCCTCCTCCCTGAAACTAAGAATACACACTCAGGATGTGAGCCGACTATTCCAGAAACAGAAGCCCAGGAAAGCCCCCGGACCAGATGGCGTCTCACCCTCCTGCCTCAAAACCTGTGCTGAACAGCTGGCTCCCATCTTTACTCGCATCTTCAACAGATCCCTGGAGCTGTGTGAAGTTCCCTCCTGCTTCAAACGCTCCACCATCATCCCTGTTCCCAAGAAACCCACCATCACAGGACTGGATGACTACAGACCTGTCGCCTTGACGTCTGTGGTCATGAAATCCTTCGAACGACTGGTGTTAGCCCATCTGAAAGACATTACAGGCCACCAGCTGGACCCTCTGCAGTTTGCCTACCGGGCAAACAGGTCAGTGGATGATGCAGTGAACACGGGGCTGCATTACATCCTGCAACACCTTGACTGCCCGGGAACTTATGCCAGGGTCCTGTTTGTGGACTTTAGTTCGGCTTTTAACACCATTGTGCCTGAACTTCTTTCCTCCAAACTCTCCCAGCTCAGCGTGTCACCAGCTACCTGTCAGTGGATCACCAGCTTCCTGACAGACAGAAAGCAACAAGTGAGGCTGGGGGAGATCACCTCTGAAACCCGGTCCCTCAGTATTGGTGCCCCTCAAGGATGTGTCCTCTCACCACTACTGTTCTCCCTCTACACTAACGACTGCACCTCCAAGAACTCGGCTGTCAAACTCCTAAAGTTTGCAGATGACACCACTGTCATTGGCCTCATTCAAGATGGTGATGAGTCTGCATACCGGCAGGAAGTTGAGCGGCTGGTACTCTGGTGCAGTCAGCACGATCTGGAGCTGAACACTCTTAAGACTGTAGAGATGACAGTGGACTTCAGGAGACATCCCTCAACTCTGCTCCCCCTCACCATATCAGACAGCCCTGTGTCGACTGTGAAGATCTTCAAGTTCCTGGGTACAACCATCTCCCAGGACCTGAAGTGGGAGACCAACATCAACTCCATCCTCAAAAAGACCCAGCAGAGGATGTACTTCCTGAGACAACTGGGGAAGTACAGTCTCCCACAGGAGCTGCTGATCCAGTTCTACACTGCGGTCATTGAGTCTGTCCTGTGCTCCTCCATCACAGTCTGGTATGGAGCAGCCACTAAACAGGACAGGAGCAGACTGCAGCGGACTGTACGGGCAGCAGAAAGGATCATCAGCACCCCCCCTGCCCTCCATCCAGGATCTGTACCTCTCAAGAACCAGGAATCAGGCAGGGAAAATCATCGCAGACCCCTCACACCCTGCACACAGACTTTTTGATCTGCTGCCCTCTGGCAGACGGTACAGAAGCCTGCAGACCAGGACCACCCGACACAGGAACAGTTTCTTTCCCCTCGCCATCTCCCTTCTTAACAGTTGACCTGTCACACTGCTCCCACTGCCAGACTGCAGCTGCACCTTATGTACATTTTGTAGTATTCATTCCACCTCATTCATTTCTGTATTTTATGTATATAAGGTTAGATTAGTTATTTATAGTTGGTTTACATAGCTTTGTGTATGTATGTGTAATGTGTATATATAGACACTTGTGTGTGTGTGTGTGTGTGTGTGTGTGAGATTTACATTGCTGTGCTTGAGAGCCACCATCTACCGGAACCAAATTCCCTGTATGTGTCTGCACATATACAGTGGGGCAAAAAAGTATTTAGTCAGCCACCGATTGTGCAAGTTCCCCCACTTAAAATGATGACAGAGGTCAGTAATTTGCACCAGAGGTACACTTCAACTGTGAGAGACAGAATGTGAAAAAAAATCCATGAATTCACATGGTAGGATTTGTAAAGAATTTATTTGTAAATCAGGGTGGAAAATAAGTATTTGGTCACCTCAAACAAGGAAAACCTCTGGCTCTCACAGACCTGTAACGTCTTCTGTAAGAAGCTTTTCTGTCCCCCACTCGTTACCTGTATGAATGGCACCTGTTTGAACTCATCATCTGTATAAAAGACACCTGTCCACAGCCTCAAACAGTCAGACTCCAAACTCCGCCATGGCCAAGACCAAAGAGCTTTCGAAGGACACCAGGAAAAGTATTGTAGACCTGCACCAGACTGGGAAGAGTGAATCTACAATAGGCAAGCAGCTTGGTGTGAAAAAATCAACTGTGGGAGCAATCATCAGAAAATGGAAGACATACAAGACCACTGATAATCTCCCTCGATCTGGGGCTCCACGCAAGATCTCATCCCGTGGGGTCAAAATGATCATGAGAACGGTGAGCAAAGATCCCAGAACCACACGGGGGGACCTGGTGAATGACCTGCAGAGAGCTGGGACCAAAGTAACAAAGGTCACCATCAGTAACACACTACAACGGCAGGGAATCAAATCCCGCAGTGCCAGACATGTTCCGCTGCTGAAGCCAGTGCATGTCCAGGCCCGTCTGAAGTTTGCCAGAGAGCACATGGATGATACAGCAGAGGATTGGGAGAATGTCATGTGGTCAGATGAAACCAAAGTAGAACTTTTTGGTATAAACTCAACTCGTCGTGTTTGGAGGAAGAAGAATACTGAGTTGCATCCCAAGAACACCATACCTACTGTGAAGCATGGGGGTGGAAACATCATGCTATGGGGCTGTTTTTCTGCCAAGGGGACAGGACGACTGATCCGTGTTAAGGACAGAATGAATGGGGCCATGTATCGTGAGATTTTGAGCCAAAACCTCCTTCCATCAGTGAGAACTTTGAAGATGAAACGAGGCTGGGTCTTCCAACATGACAATGATCCAAAACACACCGCCCAGGCAACAAAGGCGTGGCTCCGTAAGAAGCATTTGAAAGTCCTGGAGTGGCCTAGCCAGTCTCCAGACCTCAACCCCATAGAAAATCTGTGGCGGGAGTTGAAAGTCTGTGTTGCTCGGCGACAGCCCCAAAACATCACTGCTCTCGAGAAGATCTGCATGGACGAATGGGCCAAAATACCAGCTACTGTGTGTGCAAACCTGGTAAAGACCTATAGTAAACGTTTGACCTCTGTTATTGCCAACAAAGGTTATGTTACAAAGTATTGAGTTGTATTTTTGTTATTGACCAAATACTTATTTTCCACCCTGATTTACGAATAAATTCTTTACAAATCCTACCATGTGGATTCATGGATTTTTTTTCCACATTCTGTCTCTCACAGTTGAAGTGTACCTCTGGTGCAAATTACTGACCTCTGTCATCATTTTAGGTGGGGGAACTTGCACAATCGGTGGCTGACTAAATACTTTTTTGCCCCACTGTACTTGGCCAATAAACACGATTCTGATTCTGATTCTGATTCTGAGATGTATATTTGTGAATGTGGAGATGTTATATTGGTTTCACTGGTAAAAATAAATAATTGAAATGGGTATATATTTGTTTTTTGTGAAGTTGCCTAATAATTATGCACAGTAATAGTCACCTGCACACACAGATATCCCCCTAAAATAACTAAAAAAAAAAAAAAAAAAAAAACTACTTCCAAAAACATTCAGCTTTGATATTAATGAGTCTTTTGGGTTCATTGAGAACATGGTTGTTGTTCAATAATAAAATTATTCCTCAAAAATACAACTTGCCTAATAATTCTGCACTCCCTGTAGGTCTGTTGACAGAGCTCTGTACAGGTCTGCTCGAGCTGACCTGAAAAGGGGTCCCACCTGTCCAGCAACAACACATGGCATGGAATAATAGACATCATAAACCACAGAGGCAGAACTGTGAAAACAGAAAACCTGAGTGTGCAGCTAGCAGAGGACATAAACAGCTTCTTTGCCCGCTTTGAAACACCACAACAGCAGCATTCATCTGCCTCAGCCCTGCTCCCATCCTCATCCTCACCTGGTTCCTGCACCGCTCCATTCACTGTAACGGAGCACGATGTCAGATGAGTGTTCCTAGCAGTGAACCCCAGGAAGGCGTCCAGACGGAATACGTGGTAAAGTGCTAAGACCATGTGCCCACCAGCTCACCCTCATCTCCACCAGAATCTTCAACCTCTCACTGGATGAAGCAGCCATCCCATCCTGTCTAAAATCAGCCACAATCATCCCAGTACCAAAGAAGTCTCCCATCACCAGCCTGAACTATTATTGCCCTGTGGCCCTCACACCGGTAATCATGAAACTAGTCCTTCAGCACACCAAGGATTACCTCCCCCCAGAATTCGACCCCCACCAGTTTGCATACCGTGCAAACAGATTCACAGAAGATGCCATCACCCTCCACTCGGTGCTGAGTCACCTAGAACAGCGGCAGAGCTACGCCAGAATGCTCTTTGTGGACTACAGCTCACCCTTCCACCACTCGCCCATTGAGAGCCTACTAACTTACTGCATCACAGTATGGTACAGCAGCTGCACTAAGGCGGATAGAGCCACCCTCCCAGCATGTTTGCAATGAGTAGGAGATGCTCTGTATCTCACTGTACAACTGTATAGTGACAAAGGTATTGGGTTCTTTTCTAAAAATTGCTATAAACAGAGGAACCCAAACTGATGAAAAGTGGCGAATATTTTTTTTCAAATGACTATTTTTAGTGGATTTTTGATATAGAAGCAGAATGACAGAATGTTAAAAGAAGTTACTTTTAGTCATTCTAAGCTGGGCATTGCGTTCTCTGGCTGTTCAAAGCCATGGAACTTTAGACTTTCCAAGCAAATAATGATGGCCATACTGATGTTCTTTTCAGTACATTTTACTTTATGTTCATTTTCATTTTTATGATGTTTCTATTTTTACATAATTCCTCCCACATAGCAAAATTGGTATGGCCTGGATCTGTCCCACACAATGTGCTTACACATGGCCTGCGTACCGCAAAGAATGACGGCCCTATGGTGGCCCAGATCTGGTTTACCAGAGGTGGCCCACACATGAGCCAGCACAAGGCCAGTTGCAGACACACTGCTGGCCCTGTGCTGGCCCAGAACAGTTTCAGCTCTGGCCCCAGATGTCAGCCTAATGTGTACCTTAGCCATGTAAGCCATGTAATAACAACATGTGCTGGAACATAATAGTGCAAAAGTAACATGACGAAACTCTGTTCAGACAGTGAATGGACTGATTCTTATACAGCACTTTTTTACTCACCCATATTACTCAAAGTGCTCTATACAACATGTCACATTCACCCAATCAGGCCAAATGTGGCATGCCATCACATAAACAGTGCCATCTTACCATGCCAGAAGTCAGCCAGCAGTGCCGGCTTGACACCAGATCCAGGCAAGACCCGTCTGCTATGTGGGATGACTTGTTCTTTTGGAATTTTAGTTGTGGATTGTGTTTGGACTGTGTCTCTTGCCCTTTCAGTATTGTTTCCTTGTGCTTCTAAGTGTCCCTTTGTTTCTTTTTAGGTTATGTAGTATGGGTTAGAGATATTTTGTATGTTGTTTTTGTTTAATAAATCCGCCTTTTGGATTATTCCCTGATGTGCCTGAGTTCTGTTATTTAGTGTCACTTTGAAAGGACACACAGCCAGCATTTACATAGAATTGTTCTTTAAATTTTTGATAAAGATTACAGTGAATTGAGATGTAACTTGGCCCAGAGGTACGGTAGGACGCCCAGAGTAAGAAAGTGTTGAAAGTTGGACCTCAACTATTATGGGTGATTTTTATTGAATTTTTGAAATTTCCATAATTGTAGTGTATTGACTGTATTAGATTGAATAAATGTTTCCATTAATTTCTGAGGAGTTCTACAGTAAATCTGGATGAAACCTGGCACACAGGTACAGTAGGTGTCCCAGAGGGGGGATGTGTTGAAAGTTGTACATCAACTACTCAGGATGATTTTTAATGAATTTTTGAAAATTGACATAATTCTATTGTATTGACTGTATTGAATTGAATATAAGTTTCCTTTAATTTCTGAGGAATTCTACAGTAAATCTGGATGAAAATTGGCACACAGGTACAGTAGGTGTCCCAGAGGAGGGATGTGTTGAAAGTTGTACATCAACTACTCAGGATGATTTTTAATGAATTTTTGAAAATTGACATAATTCTATTGTATTGACTGTATTGAATTGAATATAAGTTTCCTTTAATTTCTGAGGAATTCTACAGTAAATCTGGCTGAAACCTGGCACACAGGTACAGTAGGTGTCCCAGAGGAGGGATGTGTTGAAAGTTGTACATCAACTACTCAGGATGATTTTTAATGAATTTCTGAAAATTGACACAATTCTATTGTATTGACTGTATTGAATTGAATATAAGTTTCCTTTAATTTCTGAGGAATTCTACAGTAAATCGGGCTGAAACCTGGCACACAGGTACAGTAGGTGTCCCAGAGGAGGGATGTGTTGAAAGTTGTACATCAACTACTCAGGATGATTTTTAATGAATTTTTGAAAATTGACACAATTGTAGTGCATTGGCTGTATTAGATTGAATAAATGTTTCCATTAATTTCTGAGGAATTCTACAGTAAATCTGGATGAAACTTGGCACACAGGTACAGTAGGTGTCCCAGAGGGGGGATGTGTTGAAAGTTGGACATCAACTACTCAGGATGATTTTTAATGAATTTCTGAAAATTGACATAATTCTATTGTATTGACTGTATTGCATTGAATACAAGTACCCTTTAATTTCTGAGGAATTCTACAGTAAATCTGGCTGAAACCTGGCACACAGGTACAGTAGGTGTCCCAGAGGGGGGATGTGTTGAAAGTTGGACCTCAACTATTCAGGATGACTTTTAATGAATTTTTGAAATAAACATAATTGTAGTGTATTGACTGTATTGCACTGAATATGAGTTTACTGTGATTTCTGAGTAATATTACAGTAAATCTGGGTAAAAACTGGCCCAGAGGTAAAGTAGGTGTCCGAGAAGAGGATTGTGTTGAAAGCTTGGCATCAACTTTTAAGAATGATTTTTAATGAATTTTTGAATATGCAACCAGACTGTCACGATGGCTGTATTGGGCTGTTCCATTGTAATTTGTGTGCGCGCGTGCGTGTGACTGTTCACGCGCGTGCATGTGTGCGCGAGTCTAGGCTTTCAATCAGGATATAAAGCGAAAAGGCGCTACCGTAAAGACTGGTGTAAAAGCGCAAGGAAATTTATGCGGCGGATAGGAGGCGGCTGGCTTGACCGCGGCTCACAAATGACGGCTCACTTTACCGCAGTGTCTCACGCAGGCTGCCGATCGTTTGTGATGCTGTGGATTTGACGGGCTTTCATTCAAACATTCGTTGAGATCCTAATCATAATCTCTATGTGGTCTCTGCTCCGATCCGTGATGTTTTGATACCTGCTGTGGATCACAGACAGGAGCAGCTTGGTTTCCTGCCTGGCGTCTACATCGTGGTGTCAGCCCTCCGCCCTCCTGCAGCCGAGAGGCAGCTGAGCGCTCCATCAGGCCGCGGGGAAACCACTCTGTCTCCGGTACTCAGGGATGAGGCGGGCCCGTGGATGTGGTGGGTATGGCGGCATGTCGACAAGGGTTAATATTCCGCTGTGCTGTAACAAAAAAGACAGTGTTAGCCAGCCTCTTTATTAAGAGGCGCGTAATGACAGACTGGGGTAGCTCGTACAATGATGTGTAAACACATAATATCACTGATCTGTTGTTTCTAGCTTGAGATATGCAGCACTATTATCGAGCCTTCGGATATTTATGAAGCAATATATGTTGAATGTTCAGTGTGAAAGATATGTCACTGTATATCACAGGCCTTTAAAAGAAACTATGAATCTCTTCCAACAGTAATAAGTACTCCAGAACTATTAATGCTTTCTAATGAGTGCACGAAACAAAAGATGTCCAGCATGCAAATAAGGCCATACAAAATTAAAGGGGATGCACAGTGGTTTATGCTCTTAAATGGACTCACTCAAGTTTAACTGACTTTTTGTTATGATGATTGAGCACTCCATTTATTTCTTTTTACTGTAGTTCCAATATATTAAAACAACAACAACAAAACAAACAAACTTTTGGCTGGATCATACCTTTGCTTTCTATATTGCAATAATATGAACGATACTGATCATTTTTGACCGGAGAAATTTCTGTCAGAATTGCAAAGAAAGTTAGAAAGCTACTAGTAAAGGCAAGAGTCTGATCTTTGAGAAAGAAAGAAAACTTGAGCAGCCTGTCCATGAGTATTAACAGCAATGCAAGTTGGCTATATTTGATCACTTGTGTTTGTTTTTTACTCTTATTTGTTATTGTGTCTGAGAGAAAAATGATATCTGCCATCAAACAACTGCTATTTTCATTTTCTTTACATACCTAAATATATATTTTTCACGGTCTCAATGTGACGTCACTTTGTTGGAATCCAATTTGTGAAATTCAGAAACATCTGCCTTCAACTCAAAGTCAGCAATTGGCTACTTTAGCAAGCATTAAGACAACAAATTTGAGACTTTACCAACCGTAAGTCTTAAGAGCTCTTTGTCTCTTGTCTTCTGTCTGTTGTGTTTCCTTGTGTTGCAGACAGTGCTGTGGGATCCTGATAAACCAGTCCAATCATCATGCAGTGTTCTTGGAAGTCCATGGTATTGTTAGCATTGGCGTCCATAGCCATCCAGTACACAGCCATCCGCACCTTCTCCAGCAACCCCTTAAGCTTTCTGTGCTCTGTGGGCCTGGCACCTTCAGGTTTGACTGTCAACTGCAGCCCCAAAGAGTTGATGCAGGTGGGCCAGGAGACACCCGTGGACTTGGATCATAGCTGTGATAGAAGCCCCTCCCATGCTAATTCCTCCCCTTCTCTCTCCAATCCTTCCTATAATGTCACCAAGAGAACCCACATCCTCATTCTGGCCACCACACGGAGCGGGTCCTCATTTGTGGGTCAGCTGTTTAACCAGCATCCAGAGGTTAGAAATTATATAGTTTCTGTGACCTGTCGGATTATGATGAAAAATCATGAAGTCATGCCCTTTCTGATGCTTTTGAGTCAGTGGTTTCTAAATGCACAAAGAGCCTTTAATTTAACAATCCAGACAAAATGTATTTGATTTCATTCACATAATTTTTTGTCTACATATTTAATAGATCTTACATCTACAATAACTTCAAGTTCACAAACAGAACAATTAAATAAAAATAAACTTAGAAATCTAAACACAAACTAATTTTTAACAGATTTAAAATGATTTCTAAATGAGTTTTTAAAGGTTACAGGATCAGCACTTTTCAAAATAAATTCTATGTAATTAAAACATTTATTACAGTAAAGCATTTCTTCATTACATATTGCAGATAATGTGAAAGGAGAGTCAAAATGTCAAGCATGGTCAGAATTTGAACAAGCATACCAAACTTTGTTCAAGCAGTTTTGTAAATAGACCAGCAATGAATTTATTCAAATATATAAATACAAAGCAAAATCAGCGTCAAAGGAAATACAATTTACAAACTCAAAAGCAATTAAAAACTTTCAAGACTGAGGATGTTAGTTAAAAGTGGCGGTAACGTATGGTTAAATTAAGGAGCATCGTTAATCACGAAATGCAGAAAAAGTATGCTTGTGTTATAATGTTTGGAAAAATCAAGCATATGTTAGTAAGACACAGGTAGAAATACAGACTGACATCCTGGTACTTCATGTACCAGGATGTCTGGACATATTATTATTAATCCTTTATTTATCCAGGTAAAAAATCTCATTGAGATTAAAAATCTCATTTCCAAGAGAGACCTGGCATCATAGCAACAAAAGTCACATACCACATATTAAACCCATCAAGAGACTGATAATCTACAAAGTGCCTGATCAGTATTTATGCAGCTTTAGACTTCAGAGGATTCTCGGCAAATACACATGCTAATTAGCTTAGCAACTAGAACGTGTCTGAAATATTACAAAAACCACTGACTTTATGACGTTTCTGTATTTTGTTTTTAAAGAACCGCCAAAATCTAAAAGAAAATTCTGGTGTGTAGTGTTTTTGTGTTTGGCGTGTGCTTTAATGGCGATATGCTGTTTTTCATAACAGGTCTTCTATCTGTTTGAGCCTCTGTACCATGTCCAGTTGGCACTGCTTCCTCGGTTGGCACAGAGCCGAAACCTGGCTGAGAGGAGGGTCATGCTGGGAGCAGCTCGAGACCTGTTAAGGTCTCTGTACCATTGTAACCTCCACAGCCTGGAAAGTTACATACAACCCCGTCCTGCTAGGCACTCCACTGACAAGCTGTTTAGACGAGGAGCTAGTAAGAGACATGAGTCTGCTACTTTTGCATCTGTTTTTGCAATCCAGTTCCTGTCTGTCACAGTTTTTGTATGGTACGTGTCCTGTCTTAGGCCGTTCTCTGTGCTCCCCACCTGTATGCGAGGCTCCACTGGGCTCGAAGGAGCAGGTCCTGGTGCTAGCTGATGAGGGGGAATGTGTGAGAAAGTGTGGGCCACTAAATGTGTCGGTGGCTGCTGAAGTCTGCAGAGCAAAGCGCCACGCAGCCATCAAGACTGTTCGGATTCCCCAAGTCAGTGACCTCAGGGCGCTCATTGAGGATCCAAGACTCAACCTGAAGGTAGAGAAATCATTTAATTGAAAGCATTCTACTTAATTCATAATGAATTTTAGTAATGCAGTTTGTATTCTTTCAGATCAGAGGCTTAAAGACTTGAGTAAGATTAAATGATGATTATGACAAGCCACTTAATTTAGACTTGATGACAGAACACAGACTCGACCTCTTGACATAAAATAAATTCATAAATTGAAAAATATCAGTGTTGTGCCTAGTTTTCCCATTATGAATAATTAAAACACAGTTTGTCTTGTCATATCCAGCATATGGCCATTTTTCAGCCTGTAGCTGAGAAAAGACATGCTAATGATTTTTTATATGCTAGTTCCTGTCGGGTCAGATTTAGTAAAGGTCTGCATCAGTGAAGAAAAATGTCTTTTGGCTTTAAAACATTATGTAAAAACAGCTACTGCTGGGATTGATGAAAGGCACTGACAGGTTTGCAACTGGAAGGCATTGACAAATATTTCTGTGGTTAGCCTTAGGGTATATACTAAAACTTGGGGAGGAGAGTATTTGTTTAAGTCACACGAACACGGTGGTTTAGCAGAGGGCAATTTACTGCAAACTGAACCATATTTAATACAGGAAGAAAGCGTGTCTTACTTTGCACCTGATGTGGCTAGTCGTGTGATACCTAACTGCATGCATTTATGTGGAACCACAGGAATAAATGTTATAAGAACACATGCATAAGTGGCAAAGGTTGATTCCTCAAAGCTGTGATCGTGGTACATATTTCTGGTCTTTATTGCAATTTTATTGTAACAGAGAACTGAGGTTGAGATGGTTTGGATATGTGCACAAAAGGCAAAATATTGTAAGTGGGAAGTTGCTGTGCAAGAAGAAGAGAGGAAGACCCTGAGACAAGATCTGTGGATGTAGTGAAGGAGGACGTGCAGAGGCTTGGTGTGATGCAGAAGATTGTTAGAGAGACGAGACAGAGGCAGATGATCTGCTATGGCAACCCCTAAAGGGAATAGCTAAAAGAAAAAGTAGACCAAAACTTAACGTGAAGTGTTGGAAAACATAAAAATTCTTGTTCAGCTGATTCTCACTGAGACAAGAGAACAATGAATCTCTTGACCGTGTTTGTAGTGTTGGTTCTCTTTGCAGTGTTTTTTGCAGACATATGACAAATAATATGGCTTGTTGTGTGGTTAATTCAACAGTACTAACAGACTGTCCAAGACATCTGCGCTCCTGTTTCGGTGAGTGAAATAAGAGCGGGGTGGTTTGCATTTTTGTTAATGAAATCAAATCAATACTGTAGTAAAATTTCAAATAGAGTTTAGTATAGTGTTAAAATGAAAGAGATTTTATATTAACATACGAGGGCAATCCCAAAAGTAATGTCTCCTACTTTTTTAGGAAATACAAACAACCGTTCATTTTCTCTTTTACATCATTTTAAAGGTTGGAGAATTATTTAATTTTCTACATAATCGCCATTTTGGTCGATGTCTGTGAAGGTTCTCGGTCATCCGGGTCAACTAGTCTAAGGAGCTTGGAAAGAAAAGCATCTGGACTTCTTTAACTTTTCTTTTTGTAGACGCTGTGGCACTTTTAGAATGCCCATGTCATACCAGCTCGCCGCCATGTCTTTCAGGAAGCACTGAACCTCATCTTTCACCTCTTCGTCAGAGCAGAATAACCTTCCGCTGGCTGTAAACTCTTTACACCACTTGCAAATGTTTTTGACATCCATGCATGACTGTCCATACACTTCCATCAATTGGCGATGAATTTCAACCAGTTTAAAGGAGCCAGCTGAGGTGGTTCGGGCATCTGACAAGGATGCCTCCTGTGCGCCTCCTGGGTGAGGTGTTCCGGGCATGTCCCACCGGGAGGAGGCCCCGGGGCAGACCCAGGACACGCTGGAGAGATTATATCTCTCAGCTGGCCTGGGAACGCCTTGGTGTTCCCCCGGATAAGCTGGAGGAGGTGGCTGGGGAGAGGGAGGTCTGGGCCTCTCTGCTTAGGCTGCTGCCCCCGCAACCCGGCCTCGGATAAAGTGGATGAAGATGGATGGATGGATGGATTAAAGCCTTTTGCATTCAGAAATTGAATAACTGCGCGAACTTCGCACTTGGCGGTAGCGTTCAACGGGAGCTCCATTTTCAAGGGCTGCCAAGCCATGATTGAGCATCCCAGCGAAGCGGCGCATGCTTGTTTGGGAGTGGAGGAAGCACCAATCACAACAGTGTGGCCCACAGCCGTACGAACAGTTTCTCTACGTCCCCACCGCTTTAGAGACCTTACTTTTGGGATTGCCCTCATATAAATCATGGAAAACACTGTAATATTGAAATAATGACAATCCAAGGTTCTCCACAACTACATTTTCACCAGTTAATGACAGACTTTACTAGTGATTGGATAAGCAGACCCATTCAACAAAGACAGATGTGATCAGAAGCTGAATATTTATTTGTAACTGGTTATTGTATTGGCAGATTGTGAGATGGCACTTAACAGGTCTTTACTAACTGAGGACACGGTAGACTGAATGATGGATGGTTAGATGAACAGTCAATGCTACTCTAAATTGGAATTGATTAAACATGTGGTGTCAACAGCTGCAGTCCCTCAGAATTACCCTAAACATGTGTAGAGACACATGGGCTTAATGTACCTCATTCAACCTCACAGGGCAGTAAAAACATTTTGCCAGTAGCCTTAGTTTGACCTTAATTTATGTATGTTATGTTAAAACACGCTTTTTATTCAAGTTACCACTGTGGATGGTGGCCTCAGTTTGTTATTTTGTCTTTTTTGTGTCCAAATAAATCATGGACGTCAGAGCTACAACAAATTTACGACTTTCCAACTGTCATGACCTCATCTGTAGAATTAATGAACACTCCTTTCAGTGGTGCTCTTACCTTTGTATATAAAGAGAAAATGTCTGGCAGTTGCACACATTATTGTCACAGATATTTCTCTGCATTTAGTCCATCCACAAACAAGATAAACTTCTGCTACTGGTGGGGATGATATCACCAATTTCTTGGGATAATGAGACATGCCCCCTGTAAGCCCACCGCTCATGAAAGGTCATCTGATTATGGGGGTTTCTCTGCATTATTATAGGGTCTTTACCCTTACAATGTTATTTTGTGTTTTATAAGTAATAAGTAAGTAATATGAAATTGGACTTTTGAATAGAGCAGATTTCATGGTTGCATTAGTTACCACAAGTCACCCAGGGCCTGGACCACCACCATGTTTAACTGTTGGTATGATGTTGTCTATAGGTGTTACTTTTATGTCACATGTAATGAGACTCAAAGCTTTCAAAACATTCAGCTTTTATCTCGTCAGTCCACAGAATATTTTCCCAGTAGTCTTGGGGATCATCAAGATGTTTTTTGGCAAACGTGAGACGAGCCTTTGTGTTCTTTTTGGTCAGCAGTGGTTTTCTGCTTGGATTTCTCCCGTGGACGCCATTTTCCCTCAGTCTTCTTCTTACTGTTAAATCATGAATTCTGACCTTACCTAAGACAAGTGAGGACTGCATTTTTTTGTTATTATTCTGGGTTCTTTTGTGACATCCTGAATGAGCCGTCAAAGTGCTCTTGGAGTAATTTTTGTAGGAAGGCTGCGTCTGGGAAGGTTCACCAGTGTTACAAGTTTTCTCCATGTGTGGATAATGCTCTCTAATGGTTTTGTAAACCTTCCCAGACTTATAGATGTCAATGATTTTATTTCCCAGCTGTTTCTTTAGATCGTGGCATGATTTGTTACTTTTTGAGAGCTGTTATCCTATTTTACTTTGTTGGACAGGTTCTATTTAAGTGATTTCTTGATTTATCAGGTCTAGCAGTAATCAGGCTTGGGTGTAACTAGAGAAATTGAACTCGGGTTTTCAAATAATATGGTTATTAACAGTTAATTTGTGTATAACTTTCTTAGGGATTTAACGAAGGGGCAATTACTTTTTCCCAGAGGATCAGGAAGCCTTGGGTAGCTTTTTTTCCTAAATAAATGGAATTGTGATTTAAAACCTGAATTTTGTATTTACTCTAATTATCTTTGTCAATTATTAAAATGTGTTTGTTTAAAAGTGTGTCAAATATGAAAAAAACAAAGCTTCTCTAATGACAATGTAGTTTGGGGGAGACTTTTTTATGACAATGGACATACTAGCAAAACCAAATTGCACTATAGGGATACTTCAGATACTTAATTATTCTTACTTACTAGAGGTCTGTAAGTAGTTGTGAAGATGGTGGGGGAAAACTTCTCGTTAACACATTTGGATCTGGATCGTCCTATAAGTTAGAACTGAAAAGGAACAAAAGAATAAAGAAATTTAGAGAATGTACGAAATGTCATGCCTAAAGGCTTTTAAAAAGAGTTTCAAAGAGAGAACATGGTCAATTAAATACAGAGGACAATCAGAAATAAATTAAAATGGGCAACAAAATTAATTGCGTATGCAGGCCTGTGAACTAAATTAAGGTTGAATCCTTGAACAGAGGCCACTGGACTTCTATAGCTTCCTTACAATATGAATTCTGATTCATATCGTAAGGTTACGAGCCTCGAATAATACAGAGAAAACCCCAACAATCAGATAACCCCTCTGAGCAAGTGTTTTGGCAACAGTGGGAAGGAAAAAATCCCCTTTGACAGGAAGAAACCTCCAGCAGAACCAGCAAGTTTTAAGCCTAATGTTAAAATTAGAGAGATTGTCCGTCTTCTGAATCTAAACTGTGAGCTTGTTCCACAGAAGAGTTGAATGGAAGCTGATGGGTCTGTGTTAGGTTTATATTGTGGATTGTCATTTATGCTTAGAAATATATACTCATATATGCGTAGAGTTTTATAATCGATTGCATATCGATAGGACGTCTGATCCTTAGCAGTCTGCAAAGACTCTGTGTGCCTCCCAGAGCACTCTGGCATACACACACACACAACTTAAGGTCATGAGAGAGGTCGTACCTTCTCTTACTGATTTATGGTATAGGACAGCGGTCCCCAACCTTTTTTGCGCCACGGACCGGTTTATGCCCGACAATATTTTCACGGACCGGCCTTTAAAGTGTTGTGGATAAATACAACAAAATAAAACTAGTACCGGTACCGAAAAAAAGAAGATTTATTCATAACACACGTGAAAAGACCCAGGAAAACCGAGTTAACGATAAAAACGATAACAAAATAACGCTGAAAACCGATAAAAACCCTGAAAACCATACATTTCACACCTGAGCCTCAACTCTCGAAGCCCGGTACCAAACGACTCACCCAGGGGTTGGGGACCGCTGGTATAGGAGGACACCTACTCTGTATCTGTTTAAGTATAAGAGCCCTTTGTTTAGGTGGAAAGCTGGACTCCTGGCACCAGCTTTGGGGAGTCTTCACAGGGTCACATCTTGACACCCCCCACCCCCACCCCACACACACACACACACACACACACACACACACATACACATATACCTACACGACACACAGACAAGGTACTCTATGTAAGACGTCATATGTTAATGAACCTATGCATAGTCATGTAACCGCAGTAAGGAGCAATGTTACGAGGGAGCAGACGAGAGCGACTGGGGTTCAAGCGTCAGGAACAGCGCTCGTCACAGTTCTCTCCCTCGTGCATGAGATCAAACAAAGAGCTCTGCTTGGTGTCCAATGCTTTTTGCTGTTGTAGTAGAATTGTCTTGTTCCAGCGGTGGGTCTGTGCCAGGCAGACCCAACAGTCTGCCTCCCCTACTACTTTCAAATAAGCTAGGAACCACAAGTAAGCTAGGAGTCTGAGAGCACTCTATATGGGTGATATGGTACTTTGACCTTTTTAAGATAAGACTGTCCATTTACATGAACAAATTGAAGTCTATTAGATAGATCCACCACAGCGCAGTACCTGTAATACCAACAGAATGGTATTACAGGTCAACAGTACTGAACAGTGGCACAAGGTAAAGCAGGACAAGCAGAGACATGAGTCCACTGTCAGAGGCTATAAGAATATCATTTGTAACCTTCACAAAAGCTGTTTCGTGCTGTGATGAGCTCTGAAACTTGACTGAAACTCTTCAAATGAACTATTTATCTGCAGAGGATCAGATTTACAGCAACTCTTACAAGAATTTTTTGAGATAAAAGGAAGGTTGCAGATTGGCCTTATCACGGTCCCTCAGTCCTGCCTGGCAGATGTTGTCAGGGTTTGTTTTTCTCTCTCTGCTTCAGTTTCTATCTCTCCTCTCTTCTATCTGTTATCACGTGTTGTTGTCTGTCCTATGGGGTGGTACTGATTTTGGGTTCCTACACTTGGCACTATACACCTGGGATAATCAACCACTTCTGGCCTAGGATCTTGTCAGCAGCCACTGCATAAGGTTGTGGTCGGCTGTTATTCATTGCTGTATTGTTGAACTACCTTGTTAGTTAAGCCTTGGTCCTAGCTTCTATTTTATACGTGTGTTTTTGCCTCAAAGGATCTGACCTTGTCTCCTTCCTCTGCACAGACTTTCCCTGGATTTCCTTCCCTGGAGTGGTGAGCCTGCCCGTTTTGAGAGTGTTGTACTGGACAGAGAATTCGATGTTTTGAATACCTGTTTCCCCTTGGACCCCTTTAGCTGCTTTCCCTTGCGCTGTTGTATATAGCGCATTTTGGTAAAACACTGTAAATAAAGGGCACTAAACTTTAATTCGTCCAAATCCAGCATTTGAATCTACTCCAGCATTCATGACAGGCCTATAATTAGCCAACACAGCTGGGTCAAGTGATGGCTTTTTAAGTACAGCATAAGTACTATCAGCGTAAGGACTTGTGGTGGGTAGCCGATTGCAAGAGATTGGTCATATTTAAGATTGAAGCTTTAATTAATGGTAAGACTTGACTAAGACGGACTTGTAGGAATGGGGTCACATTGATGGTTTTGCGAAATTACTAAAGTTAACTAAGAAAGACCAATTGTAGAAAAAAGGGCTAAATATATCTAAATGGTATTGAAAGTAGCTGTACATGTTGTTACAGCTGTGAGATTAGGAGTAATTCTTTTTCTCTAATGG
The DNA here is from genome assembly GCF_057382095.1 of Aulonocara sp. 'chitande type north' Nkhata Bay. Taxonomy (NCBI): domain Eukaryota; kingdom Metazoa; phylum Chordata; class Actinopteri; order Cichliformes; family Cichlidae; genus Aulonocara; species Aulonocara sp. 'chitande type north' Nkhata Bay. The sequence continues at coordinate 26,501,346 of NC_141350.1, read as the reverse complement.
TTAAAATTCTATTTGTGAAGAAATTCATGTTGTCTCTTGTTTTGGTTAAAGGAATGCTTGGCTCAAAGCAGTTCTGATTTTTTCAGCATATCTACAGTGCTGAGGAGAAATACGACATTTTTAAGCACATTGAGGCAACTTTTGTTGTGAATTGTCCTTTGTTGTGAATTACTGACCTCTGTCATCATTTTAAGTGGGGGAACTTGCACAATCGGTGGCTGACTAAATACTTTTTTGCCCCACTGTAGCTTGCTTATGATTAGCTTAAACCAGTCTGCGGATCCTTTAAATCACACCTTTTAAGGTGTGATTTAAAAAGTGAGTGAGTTTATTTACATTCTGATAAGGAATCTGATAACGAATTAAAAGCAAGGATGCTGTTTTCAACCTCTACAAAAATGCTAAAGTCGCCCAATATAAGTATATATCTGAATTGAACACTAAATCTAAAAGTCAAAGCTGAAGTTCATTTAAACTGATGCATTCCTCTTGCTTGTTTTTTTTGACAAATAATTATGTTGATCAGTTATCAAATCAGTTAATAAGAAACTCATAATAAGGAGACCACTATTTATTAATCTACATTTAATCTATTTAATTCTTTATTACTGCAACTAAGAATAAAATGATTAAGTGCAAATAAATTTACACCTGTTTCCAGGTTCACGAGCTGCACTATCCAAAAAGGGATCAGTGCTGTCTTTCTTGTTATTATCTGTGCTTCCCACTTGATTTGCTGGGAACCACCTAGCTACCCAGTGGGTGAAGGATGACCATGGCATGATATGTATAGCTGTTATGTGGTAGTTTAGGGGATCACAAGTGGTATCTCAAGCCCAAAACTTGATGAACGGTTTACTGCACTGCTTTATATGCAATGTTAGTTCCTGCCCCACCACATGGCGTTAGCACTAACATATACTGCAAATATACTGGTTTTTGCCATTTGAATGGTTTATTCCTACTGAATATGTTTATCCTTCTTAGGTTGTCCAGCTTGTTCGAGATCCACGTGGCATCCTGGCATCTCGTATTGAGACCTTTCGGGATACTTACCGGCTGTGGCGTCTGTGGAGGGCAACTGGACGTCGACCCCACAACCTGGACCTAGGACAAATCAACACAGTGTGTGAAGATTTCCTTCGCTCTGTGTCTGTAGGCCTGGCAAGACCCACCTGGCTCAAAGGGAGGTACATGTTGCTGAGGTGAGAAGAGGATAATCATTTACACCAGGGGTATCTAACTCCAGGCCTTGAGGGCTGGTGTCCTGCAAGTTTTAGATGTGTCCTTTATTCAACACAGCTGATTTAAATGGCTAAAATGCCTCCTCAACATGTCTTGAAGTTTTTCAGAAGCCTGGTAATGAACAAATCCTTTGATTCAGGTGTGTTGACCCAGGGTGATATCCTCCTTCTACCAAGAAGAGAAGAGAGGTGTTTATTTAAATTGGTTGGTTTCCTGGCACATACTAGGCTTTTAAGCATAGTTCACAAATTTTCAATAGGGTATTTGGCTTTGGGAAGCTACTCCAGAAGCTTAATGTTAGCCTGCTATATCCAGTCCAAAACCAGTCTTGAAGTGTTTGGGATCACTGTTGTGTTGAAATACCCTGTTGTTTCCAAGTTTCAGCCAAATTTCAGAATGTGTACATAGATAACAGTGACGATAACACCAAGACTTCACATGGATTTACCTTACTAGCTGATGTGCATGTGGATGAGCAGACTGCATTTGGTATTGGGTGCAATTACAAGAATTTCCTTTTTGTCTTTTTAAGTTTTACTGAAATGAGGTAAACGGTGCTAGAGAGTTCTGTAGACCTAGACCGGGGGTGTCCAACCCCAGGCCTCGAGGACCAGTGTCCTGCAGGTTTTAGATCTCACCCTGGGTCAACACACCTAAATCAAATGATTATTTCATTACAAGGCCTCTGGAGAACTTCAAGACATGTTAAAGAGGTAATTTAGCCATTTGAATCAGCTGTGTTGGATCAAGGACACATCTAAAACCTGCAAATCAACATATGTGAATTCATTTATTCATTGATGAAAGCTCTTGAATAAGGGAGCAACCAAAAGTAGCTTTTTAGTATACCACAAATGTTAACAGGTCAGGTCTTCAACTGAGGCCTCGGGGAAACTGCAATGACACTACTCATAACAGGTCAAAACTATATCTATATACTATCTTCTGTCCAGATTCAGGTCTTATTTGGTTATTGCCTTCTTTTTAGTCAGAATGTTGTTATATTTGTTTTTGACAAACAAATTCACATTGACATGCTAATGCTTAGTATTGTTATTTACTGCGAGTGATATATTTTCTTTGTTCGTTATTTAAAAAAATAAAATACTCAATGGCACTTTCTTCCTTGATCAGGTATGAAGACTTGGCCAGGTTTCCTCTTCAAAAGACAAAGGAGCTCTATAGCTTCCTTGGTTTGGTTCTAGACCACAATGTGGTAGACTGGATCATCAACAACACTCGGGGCAGCAGTGGTCTGTCATCCTGGCAGAAATTCACCACAGTTCGGGATTCTGCAGCGAATGCTGAGAACTGGAGGGTTAAGCTGTCTTTTGATATGGTGGTTTACACGCAGACTGTCTGTCAACCACTTCTGGGGCTCCTTGGATACAAGACCATCTTCCATCCCAGGGAACTGAGAAATCTTTCACACTCTTTGGTGGAGGACCGGACGTTCCTCCCTTTTTTTTAAACGAATGACAAATATAGTTAACTGAGGTTTAGAAAACCAGCAAGACTTGACAGAACTGTTGTAAGGGAGAGACTGTGTAGTCACAGCTGTGGTCACTCTTGTCTGTGATGGTGGAACAGTTATCCCTAGATCTATTCAAAACTAAAAGTTCAATAAAACAATCAGAAATGCTCTCCTTTACATTAGTGTTTTCTAGTGACCTGGAGAGTTCTGGCAATCTCTTATTGTTGACTGCCTAATTTATTGATTTATTAATCTGACTGATTTTCTTTATTATTTTTCATTTAACTGCTGAGCCATTACCTACCTCAGTTACAGCTACCGCATCAAAACCCCCAAAATACTGTTTGGAATATATTGGCTTCATTGTGGCAAAAATAATACAGCTAAATAATTTAACCGACAAATGTGTAGCCTGTTTGTACCTGGTTACTTATTGTGTTTAGCCCTTAATCACAGTCACATGGTCACGATCACTGCAGTGTGATGGTGAACAGATGGGACTTCTCTATCATGTGGCAATTTTCATTTGTTTTGTTTACCTGTTTAGAGCCTTGATTTATTTTGGCAGTGGTGGGACTTCTATTTTTGAGCCCTGGTCACATCAGCTGAAGGTTCTGGCATGCACACTAAATTCCTTTGTCAATTGCTATCTTTAGACAAAAACGTTAGAAAAGTTTGACCAATGCCAAAGAAAAAGAGCTCTAGAAACAATATGGAATTCCTGCCCAAGAGTTAGGATCTATTGGTCAAAACTGATTTTACTATTCTTTATATTTTCATCAGTGTTTACCTGTTTAGAGCTTTGCTCTGCAGCTACAAATGGCTGCTAGCTTTTAAGAAGGCCTTGGTTGCTAATGACCTGAAGTGTGCATTTGAGGGTTAAGGGGTCAGTCTCTTAAACCATTCTTCTTAATAATGTCCTCGCTGTTATAAATGTCTATTCTTAGTTTGATCGGTTTATACAGAGCAACATTTTTACCGTGCACATTTTGAAGGACAGTGCTGCAACACACATCAACTTTTTTCCCTTGTTATTAAAAATCTCAAAATATGATCGATTTTTGATCTTTAAATGTCAAAATATTCTCACTCGTTAATAATGTCGGTCTTCTCACTAGATAAGTTGTCGTACAACAGTTTGTATATACAACAATAGCTTGAATGTGCCACATGTCACATTTCCCACATTCACTACACACTAGACACAGATTCTACATTTAATTTCCAATCAATTGTTAAAATTACCTTGAATTAATGTATGAAGTCATTGTTTGTGCAGCTACAAACTATTTTAATAAGTTTTAAGTTTTAAATTAAACATATTTGGATTTTCTGGAATAAGAAGCCTCATTCTTGTTTCAATCACATGACAAGCTCTTAAAAGTAATCCATTACAAGTTCAGATGACTCTTGTAGCATATTTCTGATTTGTTTCCACAAGAATATTTTTCTGGATTTCAAATCTGCTTGTAATTTTACAGTAATAGTATATATTGCAAGAAGTGGATATGGCAGGTTAGGTACTACATTAAACCAAAGATGGCTAATGTCCTTATTTTTAGAGCGTTAACTGTCTTCACATTCTTATAGATCCTTTAAATGAAAAGTTTGCACTTCTGTACCCAAATCTGGAAATAAAACTTGAGTCAAATCAAAGCATGTAAATATGTTATCAGTTCTTCTAACCGATGGGTTCTCATTAGATATTGATTGTGCTTAAAAGAAAATGCTAAAATGTCCAACAATTAATGTAAAAATTGATGTAAAAAACCAAAAAGTTTTGTTAGCCCTGCGTCAGGCTGGCGACCTGTCCAGGGTGTACCCCGCCTCTCGCCCTATGGTAGCTGGGATAGGCTCCAGCCCCTGACAACCCTGACAAGGATAAGCGGAAGAGAATGCAAGTTTGTTTTAATGTGGACATGAAACAATACGTGTATAAAGGCTAATTTACACCATGGAGCTCTTCATCTTGAAACAGTCACTGATTTAAATTTATCTATGAAGCTGGATTTTAGGAAATAAATCTTCAGGTTAGAGCCACTCTTGTGCTGGTATGAACATCACTGGGTTGGTTGGTTGGTTGCTGATAGACTGATAGACAGCCCAAGGGAGACACGTTTGTACTCCTCCTGGTTGCAACAATAAGCGATGAGAAACCAAGGATATACTGTGCACTTTCACTCTGTCTCTTTAGCAGTAAGTGGTTCTTGGTTGTTTGCTCGCTGCATAATGGCAAAACCTACACACTGAACCTTCAAACAGAATTTCACATAGGCCAACTGTCCCAGACTACATACTTGACATGCAGAATGTAGTAAATGGGAATGGAACCACTAGCTTTCCAACTGGTAGATAACCCACTCTAGCGCCTACACCACAGCTGCCCTATATTAAAACATGGATGGCAAAAAACATTTAACCGATGTTTTAATTATTGGTACTGAAGCCCAGAGAAAGAAACTGTCAGAACACCTACAATCACTGGCAATAAAAACCTCCAAACAGTAGGCATCATCTTTGACAAGGATCTTAGTTTTGAGCAACACAGACGTTTAACTGAAACTAAGACAGAAATGTAACTAAGGATTTAGATCACCTTAAGGTTATTGCCAGAGTACAGTTCCCCTCTCTCTAGCTGATGCAGAGACATTACATGCTTTTATTTCCCCTAAAATTGATTACTGTCATGCTTCACTTTCTGATGGTGGATACAAGACTTGGGGACTTGAGGAATGGGCTTCCTCCAAAGGGTGGCTGACTCTCCCTTAGAGATAGGGTGAGAAGTTTGGCCATCTAGGAGGGGCTCAGAGTAGAGCTGCTGCTCCTTCACATCGAAAGGAGCCAGTTGAGGTGGTACGTGCATCTGACAAGGATGTGTCCTGGGAGCCTCCTGGGTGAGGTGTTTCGGGCTTGTCCCACCAGGCAGACCCAGGACACACTGAATAGATTATATCTCTCGGCTGGCCTGGGAACTCCTCGGTGTTCCCCCGGGCAAGCTGGAGGAGGCTGCTGCCCCCCTGACCCCGGATAAGCGGAAGAAGATGGGTGGATGGTTTGATCCTTGGCTGCGTCAGTCTGCATGCCAAATTATTCTTGGGCAAAATTGAACCAGTGCTTGGGTGGGGTGTGAATGTATATGAATGTTAGAATGTTAGTGTGACCGAAAGCACTTAGGTGTAGAAAAAAAAGTCCTTGTATGAATGGGTGAATGAGGCACATTGTATATGGAACTCAAGTATCTTCTTATACACGGATTGAGAACTGGGAAGAAGAAATAATTATCACTGGATTGGTGATCCAGGGGTTAACAGCCAAACACAGCTGGATTATGTATTCACTACAAGCAGCCAGAATCTGTCCAGTTTGTGATGCTAAGAGCAGTCTTCCTGCAGAGGTTTTGTTTCAAGTCTTTGGCCAGCTAGTGACATCTATGAAGCACACAGATTTAATACACGGGGTTTGTTTCGTTCCGTTTTCCCCGCCTGTCTTCTGTGCCGCATTTCAGTCCAGTAGGTGGCGCATATGTTCCTTAAGATAGTTTACCAACCGCCATTAAACCAGAAGAAGAAGAAGACAAACCGCCGAAGAAGAAGAAACAGAAGTCATTTTGTATTTTCGTTCGTTTAACATGTTTCAGGTGTTCAGTTTATTTATGCCCGTCACAGAGTTTTAAGGGTAACGTTTGTACTTTGCATCGTTAGCGAGGAGGAACTTATTAGCAGTGACAGCATGATGAACTATTCCGACTATGACTCTGATGGATATTCGTCGAATGAAGATGCAGACTATGTCCCATCAGGTGAGGACTGTAAACACTATGGTGAGGTTTCTGCCATTCAGTGAAGAAAAAGAAGAACCTTAAGTATCATTAACTGAGCTGCAAACGACAGGCAGAAACATGGTTACTGACACTGATGGTTATTGATGGCTCTCTTTCCCTGTGTTGAAATAAAGCATGTTAAAGCTGAGAAATTCTTCGAAAGCTACGAGTGCTTTTTTTGATTCGTTTCCATTCAACTGTTTTCACATCAAATCAAATTCAGATCCAGACGCAAACACTCACAAAATAATGCACACAGCCTGAGTAGCACGTGCAATAGTGCAATACAGTAGTTACAAAAAGCGCCTTACTCACCCTCTTTAGTACTTGTGACTTGGAGCCCTAAAACATGGAGTTGACATCGCCATGGCAGCTTAAAAAAAGCCTGGATTATTGTAGACTTTCTAGTAGAAAAACTCAGACTGCAGCTGTTAATCTGGAAGCTCAGTCAGGTGTGAGATTATACAGTCCAAACAGGCAGATGCAGTCCTGATATACCAAGATGAAGCCTGAGTTCTCTTGGTGATATGGTTCAAGTCATAATTTTCACTTAAAAAATAGTGCTAATCAGTCAAATCAGCTGTGTCAAAACATGCTGAGTTAACTCTCATTGTTAGCTTTAAATGCAGTTTCACATCCACATTGATTAAAAAGCCTGATGAAATGATGCCCTCTTAGTACAGTTAAGTTGATTTGATTATTCTTGATATTGATCTTGTTATGCATCATTTACACTGCTTCCTGTACTTTTTCACCTCAGATGATAACCTCAGCGAGGATGACATAAATGAGTGTGAGAAGGAGGACCCTCTTCATGAGGATGACAGTGTGCCCCATTCTGAGCCCATCAGCAAGAAAAAAAAGAAAAAGGACATCAGTGTGAGGTAAGAGGTTTCGACAGCACCGTTCAATGAGAGGACAGTGTTTCCAAATGGAGAAAATGTAGTTAAATCTGTTTGTGTTCTCTGATGGCGGGAACACTGGACCATTTTCGTTCTTTGAAAGTAAAACTTTTTATGGCTTCATAAAATAGACTACAGTTGATGTCCAAAAAAAGTAAATGTCATCAGATCCTCATGATCTTGAGTTTTAGTCGCTGGTGTCACTTAAAACATTTACAGAAAGAGAAAGAAGAGACTACTGAAAGTAGACGACAAAGATGAAGATGTTGGTGGAGCTAAAGAGGCGGATAACCCACAAGAAGAAGTGAAAACACCCACTAAGGCAAAGGCTCAGGATGATGAAGCAAAACAGAAGAAAAAGTCAGATGAACTTTGGGCCAGTTTCTTATCTGACGTTGGATCCAGACCCAAAGAGTCTGCACCACAGTCGGGTACCGCACAGAAGGTAAATATCTTTGAAACTTCGATATTTCATTTTGCCAGGTTTTTAAATGTGTTCGAATTTAAAGCTTGGACGATTGCTTTGATTTGCATAAACCACCTTTGAGACATGAACACTTTTAGTCATCTTATGTCCAAAATATCTGTGTGGGGGTTTTCAAATTGAAGCTGAGCTGAACAGACTTTGATTCGATACCAATTTGCACCACAAGATGGTGTAGTAACTCAAGTTGGCACTAGTCTTGCCCAACAGCAAAGGAAGATGAAATCAGGGGAGAGACACTTGTGGGCTCTGTAGTTTGGGCACTGTGAGGCTGCTGTTTTGATCTGGTCTCTAACTGGGAAAACTGTTTTCTATATACTTACTTTCTAGTATCGTTCTTTTGTTTTTGTCTTCAGGATGATTCCACAGTTTCCAAGACTGTTTCTACGGTGACTGAAACGAAGTCGTCAGGTCCTGCTAAAGTCACCATCACCAAAGTTTTTGACTTTGCAGGCGAGGAGGTTCGGTAAGCTTCTGTTTTAAAAGCATTTGCACACTAATCAGCAGGTGGACACACACCATCTGGTCTGATGGCAGTGTAGTAGGCGGATGTCTCAGTTGGTAAGAACAGGACCATTTTGTGAATGAGCGTCGGCTAAACTCTTATCATGTCCACACAGTCCAGAGATGTGCTTAGTTTCTGACACTAGTAAAACTTGAAAATACTGTTATTTAAATGAAGAAGTGTGGTACAAAGATTTTTTGTTTTTGTTTTTTTAAGCAGTGGTTATTTGTGAACAGTAGCATTCCAGCATTATGCCTTAATCTGGTTGTCATCATATTAATGCAACATTTCAAAGTGATAGGGAGCCCTGAGGCCTGCATTGTGAAGCAGTATTTGTAGTTAGTAAGGTGACTTCAGTTTTGACCCCAGAGTTTTAAAGGCTATATTGCTATGGTAACAACACAGCACCCTATATCACAATATGCTCGAGATATTAAGGAGTTCTCTTGAAAATGATATTCCTAGAATACAGTTGGCCTCAACTGCAGACAATCGAAGGATTTCAAGTTTCTTTTCTTTAATGAATATGAAGAAAGTTGGCTTAGAAAACACAGTTTTGTTGGGCTGCATCATTGTGCTGTTGGATGTCTTTTCGTGATAGAGAGAGGAAGCTGCAGCTTGACCATAAATTATATGCTGACTGAGCCATGGAATAAATAAAAGCTGCTTTGGCTGGATTTTTTGATACTTTCATCTGTACACAGGCTCCAAATGCTTATAGTTCTTACAGTCTTTTTGGGGGGGGTTGTTAAGCTGCAAATATGAAACCCTCCTGCTGTTGGCCCTGTTTGCTCTATTCAGTTTTGACACAGACATCTTGTTTATGTGTCTCCAGTTGCTTAGAGGCATTATGGTCATGAAAGCGTGCCTCGGACTCATGGAAAGGTTAGTTTTGTGTTTGTGCGCTCTGGTGAAACTCAGCTACAGTGGTGTGTGACGTGATGGCAAAGTGTACTGTAGTCCTAAGTCTTTAAACGGGCAGTGGAAGACTTGATTTTTAATGACTTTCAATCAGAATCATGGATTTGAGAACATTTTCTGTTGTTATTCCGGCTTTCAGCCAACCACTGAGAATTTTCTAGCATCTGTGCTGCGCAAGTACTCATGGAACTTCTAAAGTGCATCGTTTAACTCCCTGTCCATCTAGCACAGTATGGGCTGATGGCAGTATGCTTACATGCCTAAAATTTAAGCCCAGTTTGTGCACAAAGATTGGGGGAAGATCCTATATCATAAATTACTCACAGACTATTCATGAAGATTCCTTTAGCCTGCATTTATGTGACTGCATTGTTGAGTCTATATGTAATACCTGGTTTATCCAGCAGTTATTATGTTGAAGAACACGGTGCAAGTCTTTGCTCTACATGTTTCTCTTGTATGCATGAGTCTAATGTCACTGTATCACACACTACTTGCACGTTTAAGACCTGGAACTCCCTCTGTTTTTGTTGTTTAATGATGTTTAATGGAAAGGTGTGCTCCATAGGCTTGCTGGATACTGAAGCAGTTTTTATCTGTCTGCATGTTTTTTTTAATACAGTTTAACAGAATACACATTTGTCTCCATCTTTCAGGGTGAATAAAGAGGTTTCAGCTGACTCCAGGGAAGCAAAGAGTTATCTCAAGAGCCAGAGCATCAAAGAGGACGAGAAGAGCGACAAAGAGAAGATGTCATCACCCTGCTCTCCACCACTCCCTGGTTCCAGGTACACAAATACTACTCTAGGATTATTACTGCTGCAGGATTACTCTACCATTTCCATATCATTGGATATTTAGTACCAGTGCACGAGCGTGGTTGTTGCTTAAAAAATGCTGAAAAATCAAGATTGGTTTGAAGAAATAAATGCTAAAAATTTGTACTGTAAAACTGCACAGTCGGTGTGGATGGTTGCAATGAGAATAGGTGAGTCCGAAAAAATCTAGTGTGTAAAGGCCTTAAGGAGTGGAAAAGAAATTGTCAGTCCATCACGGGGAGTCCCCCAGCAGCCTGAGCCTATACCGGTATAAAGGAGGATTCTGTACCACCTGAATCCAGTCTTAAGTGCTCTGCTTTATCAAAAAGGAAAGTTTTAAGTCTAATCTTACAAGTAGAGAAGGGTGTCTGTCTCCTAAATCCAAAGTGGGAGCTGGTTTCACAGGAGTGGCGCCTGATGGCTGAACACTCTGTGTGCCATTCCACTTTTAAATATCCTAGGAACCACAGGTAAGCCCACAGTCTGAGAGCGAAGTTTTCTATTAGTATAATAAAAAACTGTTGTTTTTAAGAATTGTGATATAGCTAGATATTGTTTAGGTTTGGTGACTTTCCTCATATTATATACATTCTGGTCCTGTGTCACCTTTCGGCATCACATTCCTTGTTGCTGATCAGTTTTTATCCCTCAGCCACAAAAGGCTCATGGAGTATTATTGTCACCCGGCGGGCGACGTGGACGCCCAAGTTTGTGAAGGTGATAACTCGAGAACCAGGCAACGTAGGACTCTCAAATTGACACCATGGCTGCATCTTCTAAAAATCTTGGGCGAGCTTGAATTTCAGTGACCTTGAACTCAAGGTCAGAGGTCAAGTTATCTGAGAATCTTGTGAATGCGTTAACTCAAAAAGGAAGTCACCTAGGACTTTCAAATTGATAATACACGTGTGTCTGCTAAGATCCTGAGGAGTAGCACTGGTGTTCGCCAGGATTTTTGACGTAGTCTTCACACTCCCGTGAGACTGGTTTGTCCCAGCGCACCCTTTGGGTGAGACAGGAGACCTTATACGTGCTGTCATCCCACCAACACTCTTCTGCGTAATCAGTCTACAGTGGGGCAAAAAAGTATTTAGTCAGCCACCGATTGTGCAAGTTCCCCCACCTAAAATGATGACAGAGGTCAGTAATTTGCACCAGAGGTACACTTCAACTGTGAGAGACAGAATGTGAAAAAAAATCCATGAATTCACATGGTAGGATTTGTAAAGAATTTATTCGTAAATTAGGGTGGAAAATAAGTATTTGGTCACCTCAAACAAGGAAAATCTCTGGCTCTCACAGACCTGCAACGTCTTCTGTAAGAAGCTTTTCTGTCCCCCACTCGTTACCTGTATGAATGGCACCTGTTTGAACTCATCATCTGTATAAAAGACACCTGTCCACAGCCTCAAACAGTCAGACTCCAAACTCCGCCATGGCCAAGACCAAAGAGCTTTCGAAGGACACCAGGAAAAGTATTGTAGACCTGCACCAGACTGGGAAGAGTGAATCTACAATAGGGAAGCAGCTTGGTGTGAAAAAATCAACTGTGGGAGCAATCATCAGAAAATGGAAGACATACAAGACCACTGATAATCTCCCTCGATCTGGGGCTCCACGCAAGATCTCATCCCGTGGGGTCAAAATGATCATGAGAACGGTGAGCAAAGATCCCAGAACCACACGGGGGGACCTGGTGAATGACCTGCAGAGAGCTGGGACCAAAGTAACAAAGGTCACCATCAGTAACACACTACAATGGCAGGGAATCAAATCCCGCAGTGCCAGACGTGTTCCGCTGCTGAAGCCAGTGCATGTCCAGGCCCGTCTGAAGTTTGCCAGAGAGCACATGGATGATACAGCAGAGGATTGGGAGAATGTCATGTGGTCAGATGAAACCAAAGTAGAACTTTTTGGTATAAACTCAACTCGTCGTGTTTGGAGGAAGAAGAATACTGAGTTGCATCCCAAGAACACCATACCTACTGTGAAGCATGGGGGTGGAAACATCATGCTATGGGGCTGTTTTTCAGCCAAGGGGACAGGACGACTGATCCGTGTTAAGGACAGAATGAATGGGGCCATGTATCGTGAGATTTTGAGCCAAAACCTCCTTCCATCAGTGAGAACTTTGAAGATGAAACGAGGCTGGGTCTTCCAACATGACAATGATCCAAAACACACCGCCCGGGCAACAAAGGAGTGGCTCCGTAAGAAGCATTTGAAAGTCCTGGAGTGGCCTAGCCAGTCTCCAGACCTCAACCCCATAGAAAATCTGTGGCGGGAGTTGAAAGTCCGTGTTGCTCGGCGACAGCCCCAAAACATCACTGCTCTCGAGAAGATCTGCATGGAGGAATGGGCCAAAATACCAACTACTGTGTGTGCAAACCTGGTAAAGACCTATAGTAAACGTTTGACCTCTGTTATTGCCAACAAAGGTTATGTTACAAAGTATTGAGTTGTATTTTTGTTATTGACCAAATACTTATTTTCCACCCTGATTTACGAATAAATTCTTTACAAATCCTACCATGTGGATTCATGGATTTTTTTTTTCACATTCTGTCTCTCACAGTTGAAGTGTACCTCTGGTGCAAATTACTGACCTCTGTCATCATTTTAGGTGGGGGAACTTGCACAATCGGTGGCTGACTAAATACTTTTTTGCCCCACTGTAGCTCTGGTCATATTTGCGTATCTGCAGATCATCATCATTATTTAAAAATCACTGAAGCTCCCAAGACCTCAAGCCTGTGCAGACTTGATCCAGTGAGAGCACAGACGGCTCCTGTGACCTGTATGCAACAGATTTTGTTGCATGTCAAACACACATCTGGAGTAGCACTAGTGCCAGCTGTGCTTCACCTCACCCCATTCAGATAACAGTGAAATCCAGCTACACTATCCCGCTGTATGCTCTGCAATGCATTTCTGCTTTTTTCCATTTGCAACTTCCAATACAATAGTATTTCCAATACTTTTTGTTGCCACGGTAATAAGTCAGCTAAGGATGTGCACATCTTCCACCCCAGACACAGGAAATCATCTTCCAGCTTACAGGAAGTATGGTGCTTTACAAGCCATTGCCTGTTTATCTCAGCTGTGTGTGTGTGTGTGTGTGTGTGTGTGTGTGTGTGTGTGTGTGTGTGTGTGTGTGTGTGTGTGTGTGTGTGTGTGTGTAAGTAAAAGGGAACACAACAGGAAAGACCCATTAGCACCACCCCATCATCAGTCCTTGTTGAGGTTGTGTAGTTATCATTTATTTGTAGATTCAGATGATAGTGTTGGTATGTGCTGTTATATAAGCTGGCAGTAATAAGTGTGTGTGTGTGTGAGAGAAGTCTGACCATAGAAGCTGTTGGTCCTTCATAAATTAATTTCTGCAGTATGCTGTCTGTGTTTACTTTTTAGTCATCCAGGTCATGGTAGTGGAGCTGGGAAAGAAAGAAGTCCAGTTGCCATGTTTCCAACCTCCTTAGACTATATGAGATACTGTACTACACTCAGGGGCCACTGCATTAACTGTACCTGTAACACAAATAACTAAAATGGGGGAGAAAGATGTTGCAAGTTACAGCTGGGCAATTACTCAAAAATGAATTCATTCTGTTAATAATTGCCCCAGTCTGTGTTTATGTACTGTCCTCATAAAACTATAAGAGTCTGTGTCCACGTTCAGCCTGTGATATAGAAGCATGGCGAGAAACTTGAAAACCAAGCTGACAGTAGGGCTGTTCGATATAACGATATATCTCAGATGACGATATAAAAATGTCTATCGTTTCATTTTACGCTATCGTTTGTTTTGTGGTGTCGCAAAATAAACTGTTTACAGCAATATTTTTTCATCATTTTGATGGTCACTGTAGTGGCTATATTAATTTCTTAAAGTTCTCTCTTTCTCTTATATTTAATATAACCACACTACAGACGGACAAGCGCCTGTTTTTATGCGTTGTCATTAGCAACAACGATGGTAACACCATCGCATGTCCGCTTGTTTATTTTCCACATAAGCCTTTCACAATAAAGCTCAAGATCCTGTTGAGACTTTTCAAAATAAACTGAATTATGTGAATGAGGATGCAGGCGAGAAACAAAAGAGCCGTCAGGTGGTAAAAAATAAACCTTAGACTCAAACGTTAGAACAGGCTTTTCCTCGCAGCACGCCGTGTAATAAATACTCACAAAGGCTGTTACAACTTATGTCTAAAAATGTATCGTTTCATGCATCGGTTAAAACACTCGACTCCAGCTACACGATGCCCAGCTGGAAACACTTCACGCAAGTCGAGCTGCCCGAGATTCACAGAATTTACAGAACGTGTTACATTTTTGTGATTTATATCGTTATCGGACGATAGATGTCTTATATCGGGATATGAGATTTTGGAAACACTAGTCAGACTGCTGTTGGTGGTGTAATGGTTTTTATAATGGTCATTTTGCACCCTTTGCCTCTTAGTATCTAGTATCAACTGTGCATTATTCATCTACAGTATTGTTGCTGACCTATCACTGTCTGTCCCTTTAGTGTACCCAACACACTCTGTAACAAAGTTTAAATCATCTTAAACTAGTTTCTTAAACATGATGTTATCATGTCAATATGGACCAAAATCTCTGAACAATGTTTCCATCAGCTTTTTGAATCAAAATAGTTTTTCTTTTCTTTTCTTATCTTTTCTTTTTCAATGTTTTTATGTGTTTTTTTTTCTGCAAGTTTGTTATGCAACCTTAATGACAGTTAAACTGACCTTGAATTTCAAATCTTAAGGGTGTGAATTTGGTGGGTCACCTAAAGGCTTCTCTTTCTGATTTCAGTACTAAGCGTCCAGCAGGCATGTCAAATGTCCTAAGTCGTATTGGGGGAAAGAAGCAGAAAATGAGTACATTGGAAAAGTCAAAAATGGACTGGGATGCTTTTAAATCTGAGGAGGGCATCACCGAGGAGCTGGCTATCCACAACAGAGGCAGAGAAGGGTAAGAGAGTTTCAGCATGTGTGAAGTAATGTTCACTGTGGTCCAGAGGGATGTTCATCAAAACTGGATGTTGTCATTATTTTACGTGACAAAATAATTTAGTAAGATTTGTATATATTTATTTATCATACTTGAACTGAACAAAAAGAAAAAAGGAAGTACGCCTGTCCTACAGACATATCATTAAGTAAAACAACCTTAATAACGTATTTAATATTTAATAACAGCTCATATTTCTTTAGACTCCTACTGATGTTATCAAACTCCTTCCAATAATTATTAACTGGCTACCACATGCTTTCAAGGTGGCTGTAGTTAAACCATTTCTTTAAGAAGTCTTTCCTCGGCCTCATCTTAGCTAACTATAGAGAAATTTCCAACCTTCCTCTTATTTTCAAATTCTTGAAAGACTAGCTGTCAAATAGCTAACTGAGAATTTGCAGAGGAATGGTTTATTTGTGGAGGGAGAATCTGCTGGTTGCAGCAGATGACTTCCCCTCCCTGAGCCTGGTTCTGCTGCAGGTTTCTTCCCTTTAAAAAGGAGTTTTTTCTTTCCACATTCGCCAAGTACCTGCTCACAAGAGGTCATTTTAGGGCCTTCACCTTACAATATAACATTCCTTAAGGTGATTGTTGTGATTTGGCACTATATAAATAAAATGAAATTGAATATAATTGTTCTTACTTATCATATTGGTTGTGTATTACTTCTGTGCCAGTAAAAAAAAAGTGGAGATGCCTGCTTGTGCTCTAAATGGGTCGAGATCATGTACTTAATTTTATAGCATGGTAAATAAACATAAGTTATCAATCTTTTGCATGTTAACAGCAAAAACGCTTCAACTTTTAACAGTTGCACAAAGATAGCAGGCAGGCAAGTATCACTCCATTTTTTTAAATTTTATTTATTTTTTGATCGCAAGGTGTGGAAGAAAGTAGGTATGAAAAGAAGTACCTGGTACCAGGTGCCATCACCTAATGAAAAACCCTAAAAACCGTGTTGAGCCAATCTGAGTAGGTCCTAGTGGAAAAGGTTGATAAGTGTTGTGAGGATCTCATTTCTGCTGTAACATTATAGCGTTGAGTTAGTCCCTAATGAGGCTGACCATAAACATTAATCTTGCATTTCTAAACAAAGCAGTCGGTTCATTTCAGCACTGACCAGCATTATACCAAGAGCAGTGCAAACTGGCATCTCAGCAATCAGTAGATCCAGTAGTGAGTGTGTGAATAGTCTGCCAACCAAAACAGTACAGTATGTTATACTGTATTTTTTTTTTTACAGTTATTACAGTTTGTTTTTTAAAGATGAAATACCAGAGAGAGTTAAAAACAGATGCTCTGTTTACTGACATGAGGCATTTTCATTGTGTTCCACTGTCTTTGTAGAAATGTGAGTAATCTGGCTGCCTATAAAACAAGATGCATCCTCATCTCATCAGGCTGTGAACATGCAGAGTGAGGCAGCAGTGATGAGTCACAAGATGACTTTTACAGCTGCACACTTGTGCCAGTTGCACACTGTTCTACTAAACTCTGCCCCTTTCGTTCACAATGAATGAGCTCCCCTAGTAGCATATATGCATATATGTGCAATAGAGCCACCCTAAAACACGGGGGTGACACTGTGCTTCTTTAGTAAATGACAACAGCCTGCAGTACCTGGATTGATAAAAGTAGGTCTGATGTTTCTGTTCTTTTCTGTTTGTGTGTGCTTAGGTATGTGGAGCGGAAGAATTTCTTGGAGCGTGTCGACCACCGCCAGTTTGAATTGGAAAAGGCAGTACGACTGAGCAATATGAAGCAATGACACAGACTGACAACACACACTCGCACAGAGAACAATTTTTTTTTCTTTCCTGCAGCTCTCTTTCTTTCTCTAATGAGACAGGTGCTGTTGTCCCTTTACAGTGAGCTCAAACTACTGTTCTCGCTCGAGTCTATTTCAGGCCCGGTATATTAATAGGCTCCGTTTGTATGGAGGAGGGTTGCTGCGTGTGCTTCCATCCTTGTGTAACCAATAACGAATCTCAGACCTTAACACTGCATCCCTCCTGCTTCCTCAAGTGGCTGATTTAAGACCTCAAGGACGGATTAAAAACCACACTGGTTTATTGTAATTTTTCTTTTCTTTTCTTTTTTTTTTGCATAATTTCTCTCTGTTATTGAACTTTCATACCCCTCAGGATCTGGGAACATTACACCATCTATAGTGTAAAACCTGACAGGCCAAGAAGCACAAGGACTCAGACGATCTGTCTGTCTTGTTAGGGTAGAGGCTGTAATTATGTATCTTTGTTGGTGCCGACCAAAACCACAAACACAATAATTTTGTTTTCAGTGAGCTCAAACCTGAGCCATGCAGTAGTGGTAATACTCACCATATTGATGACTCCAAAATAGCTGAATCATAATATGGTACGTTACAGCTGCTGTTTATTAAAAGAAAAAATGTTACTTCATCCATAAGACCGTTAAGTACCTCAGTCTGCTGGCTGATTCACAGATCAAAGTGTACTTCGTAGAATTTTAGTATTAGTAATAGTATTTTTTGTTTGTGATAAGCAAAAGTATCCGTTAGGTTCAGTGGACAAATAGCTGCAACAGAAAGTGAGACTGATTGGACGTTTCTGTGTTTCCTGGTCTGTGTGTGTGTGTGTGTGTGTGTGTGTGTGTGTGTGTGTGTGTGTGGTTGTACCTCTGGTGTTTTATCAATTAAGGAAAACTGTTTGAACTGTCTTATTGCTTTCATCAATAGAATCAGGATAGTTTTGTGTTTAACATTATTCAGATTATCATGGAAACAAATCTGTATTTTGCAGAGTTTGAAGCTCATTATAAAAACCACTGTGTACAGTTAGCAGTTTGTAGTGTTACTGATTTACAAAAAAAGGCCTTATTATTAACACTGCAGACATATGACATTTAAATGTTCAAGAAAAAATAGTTTGCACATCACATGTAATGATTCTGCACATATAGATGAACAGAGTGAGTCTTTTCAGTAGAGATGCACTGATCGATTGGCTGGTTTTCAGCTGATTGGCGGTGACCGTGAATGTGCGAGTTCTGCCTTTCCAAAAGTGTAGCTACTGCATTCAACAACAAGAAGTGCAGTTCTCCCACCCACAGCAGTGCACACACTCAAATCAAAATAAACAAGTCATTTGATTTCATGCCAGTATTTTTAATGATCCAAAATGTAGTAATGATTAAATAACATGTGGTTGTCAGTGTAGCATCTGAAGTTTTCTTATTTTCACAGCTCTGCCAATCTGTGTATTAACATTTTCAAAGTCTTCTCTCACTATTTAAATAGATTCAGCTGAACTGCAGGTTGTGGCAGCTGAAAGTAAAACTATTGCTCTGCTGAAGCTTCTGATGATGACCTCTGAAAGATGCTAACAGTGTAGCTAACAGCAGTAACCAGAAAGTGCAGGTCTTAAAGAAACTGCAAGTGGGATTACTGCAGCATAGTTACAGCTGTGGTAACCGGGCCACTGCGTCATGGAAGAAGATGAGACTGAACCAACATTGCTGCAGTCATCTTGAAATACCACTAGCAAGCACTGCTAGATTTAAAGAAAAAACTATGTTTATGTTTCTTCAGAAACACTTAAATCCATGTAAATTTAGAGAACAAGAACTCTTATTAAGGATTGGTGCTGATATTAGCAGTGTGTAAGGACAAACACAAACAGCTGGGTGAAACACATTCATGTTAAAGCTTGGTCCAAAACATTTGTAGCTGACCTTTGAACTTCTGGCATTCTCCACAGCAGCTTCCCACATCACTTACTTAAAATACACGTTGACCTCGGGGTCAGTGACTGTGAACCCCACATCAAGCGCTGCACATTGCTTTGTGAACTTGCTCCCTGAGACACTGATAGACAAGTGTTGAGCATTGCAAATTTTGTGGAAGGTGGTTGGTTTGCCTCAAGATGAAAGCGTCTGAGCTGTGATTTTGGTTATTTGTAGTTGCTGTGAGTCACTGGAAATTAGCATACGGCGCAGCATGTTTACACACTCCAGACAAGAAGTAAGATGTTTCAAGTTTAAGCCCTTGGGGACTGAGGCAACCGCTTGCAGTTTCTGTTGAAGAGTGGGAGGTGACTGTCCATCCATTCATCCTTCCTTCTTTCGCTTATCCGGGGTCGGGTTGCAGGGGGAGTAGCCCAAACGGAGAAGCCCAGACCTCCCTCACCCCGGCCACCTCCTCCAGCTTGTCCGGGGGAACACCAAGGCGGTCCCAGGCCAGCCAACAGATATCTCTCCAGCATGTCCATGGGTCTGCCCTGGGGCCTCCTCCCAGTGGGACATGCCCACAACACCTGGCATCCTTGTCAGATGCCCGAACCACCTCAACTGGCTGGTCAGTCACCTCCTTTCACTGCTCCTTCACATCGAAAGGAGGTTCACTGACCTATTAACTAAAATCAAAAAATCCAAACTATGGAAACTTATTGAACTTGATGTTGGTACTTAACGAAAGCAGAGGTGGGTGGCAACATGTAGGTATACCAATAATACAAGCTTTATAGAAGTGCACAGGATTTTGAGGAGTTTGGATTTTTTTTCGGGTATAAGAACAAAAACAGCTATAGCTGGTCACATGACATTCTGAAGTCAAAAGTTAAAGATTGCTTGAATTTGAAAGTTAAAAAAAAACTAAACATCCATAGAAATCAACTGAAACAACACAGCAGACAAAGCATTTTATTTCATTCATAGACATGCTCCCAATTTGGCTTTGATTCTGAATTTTATCTGTAAGCCCAAAGACTAGTGGCATTTCTCCCATAGCCACCGTTCATTAGAAGAAAATCATAAAATAGTCTAAGTCAGCAACTTTTGGCACAAGCATTATGTGCAATAAAAATATATTTTATCTTTTCTCTTCTGCATATCCAGTTAAGTGGCTTATCCCAGCTGCCATAGGGCAGGTGGGGGACACACCGTGGCCAGGTTGCCAGCCTGTCAGCCTGTCACAGGGCTAGCACAGAGAGGCAGACGGCTATTCACACTCAGTTTTAGAATCACCAGTTAACTTAAGCGCATGTGTTTGGACTGTGGGGGGAAGCTGGAGTACCTGGAGAGCACACATGGGGAGAAGATACAAACTCAGCACAGCAAGGCCCCGGCCAGATGAATTCGAACCCAAGACGTTCTTGCTGTGAGACAACAGTCCTAACCATCGTGTAATTCCTGAACATGAATTCAGTTCCTGCATTAACACCATATTTGTAACATGAAGCATGCAGAGGTATAGTTTCCAAATCTAGACTGTAGCCCAGGAGTGGATGAGTGCATGATGGGGGTTTTATTGTTGTTGTTTTTTTAGAAAAAAGATTTAAACTTCTATGATCCACACATTTATTTCTTATTTTCTACATTCTAAAGGCAATGTGTAAATTTGATCAGGTGAAGATCATCAAAGTGTGTTTTATTTGATCCATCTTTAAATAAATACAATAAACTCAAAGGTCTATTGATTGTCCTATGCCAGTTTTTGTACACTAATGTATTCTCTTATTCTAGCAAAGCAGGTACTATAGCTGTGGTTTGGTTTGGTGATCATCTTGGGGTTTCAGTAAGCAGAGATCAGCACAGCTGTTTTTGAGTCTGGTGTTTCATGAGAGATTTAAATGCATGGACCTATAATGGTGATCTTGTTAAATGAATGTTTTCATTAATTAATACTCCATCTGTTTTCTTATAATTGAATTTGATACAAAGTACCCATCTCCTGAGAAAGCTACCCAATAACGGATGATTTTTCCAACTTCATTTCTTCTTCTTAGCCAGCGGGTTCTCCGCTGTCTGCATGTTTCGGGCTCTGTACCAGCAGTGCGGTGCTGTTGGTGCTGTATGTCATTCATACTGCCAAAGGCCAGCAGCACGGCTGGTACAGCAGTTGTCTATATCGGTTATCGGTGGCAAATGGTCACGAAGACGCGGAACCGCTGTAGTCTTTTCGTGTTTCTGGAAACACACCCCAGCATACCCCAGAGGGTAGCACGCATGTATCGTAAATGTAGGCCGGTCCCTTTAAGGCAGCGCTGGATGATCCGTGCTGGAGGACGGCGGTAGACCGGGACAGGCACGGCTCTCCTCCCGGTGGATAACGGCACGGACCCGACAGCACGCTGTTCTGACGAATGTGCGCGGTCCCGGTCCCTGTGGCCGAGCGGAAGCTTTTCTAAAGATATCCTTGAAGGAATCTGGGACAGAGAAGGGAGCGGCAGGAGACGAGGCGGAAGCCGGCTCTGCTGACACTCAGGCGGCAGCACAGGCTTTCATGCTGCCGCTACATCCCGCACTAAAACACTCCGGTCTGAAGAAGCCCACAGCCGCCGTGTCCGGCCGGACCTTTGCCTTTTCTTTGGAGCTAACTATGGACGGGATAACGGAGGACTGACACTTGGAGAGCTAGCAAGAACAATTGGTAGTGCTAAATAAATCAGCAGCAAGCGACGAAGCACCGAGCGGTCTAAAGCAGGAGCACCAGCAAAATGTCTGTTCCTGTGAGTATGTCAGCAAACACGTCGCTGCTCGTCTCCCATGTTTCATATTTGCCGTTTTCTGTGGAGCAGGACGGAGCACGCATAACACTGACAGCTGTCTCACTACAGCACACACCCAGTCACATAGCTGCTGTTAGCCTGGCACCGATTGAAACAGCTACACACTATAATTAGCAAATATGTAATAAGCATTTCTAATTCATAAATGGACTGAGAGCCTATGGCTGATGAGGCTAACGTTGAGTGTACCTTTAACTAGTCTCTGCCTGCTAGTAAAGGACAGTGACGAGCCAGTGTGCCGGAGCTCTGTGAGGCCTGAGCCTGGCTCTGTGGTGGGCGACAGTTTGTGTGTGTTTCTGGGCTGGACACACACACACACACACACACTGGTTGTAATGCATGTATATGTGTGTGTTTTGGGGGTGGACACACACACACACACACACACTGGTTGTAATGCATATATATGTGTGTGTTGTTGGGTGCCAGCTGCATTATTTGGATGTTGTAGCGGCGGATGTCAGATGGCCCTGATGGAGCTGTGCTGCTGGTCTTTATCGCATTCCTTAAGCTCTCATTTAAAAACAATTCCTGGAGGCTTTACCGTGGGCGCGTGAGTACGCGCGCGCACGCGCCAGTGCTGTACGGTGGCTGTTTGCCAGAGAGTACTCAGCAATGCACATGCTCTTACTTTAGTTTGAATTGTGCTGCTTCCATTGTTAATGACGCAGGTTATTAACACCGGTGCTCAGTGGTCCTTTTAAAGAAGTAATGCGATACTTGTTTTCCGCTTGTATAAAGGAAATCTTTGTTACACTGCTGTTGTGTTAATCTGGAGTGTTGCCTGACATCCACGGTGACATTTTCCTGGCCTATTTGCAGCGGGACTGCACACCTAAAGGTGGTACAGATGATACATTCAAAACAAAAATTTGGTGTATATTAAAAATCTGAATTGACAAAACAACAATGGAAAATTAATACAATTAACAAATTTACTTCATTCACCTAATTTCTGCCCACTGGTTTAATTTCAGCTCATTGTAAGAGTCATGACTTTTTCTTCTGGTGAATGCAGGCATACAGAAGACCAATAATATCAATGGAGCTGTGGACATGTTATATTACTGAAAGTTTCCTAACAAGTGTTGCTCAGAACATAATGAGACAGAGAAAAGCTGACCGGGCCTGCAGGTCGTGTCAACTAAGCTGTCTAAAGTTTTTGGTTGCCTCCTTGTTGCCTCCACGCAGTGTAGCTCTGATGCTAGCTAATGGCTGGTGTGGTAAACACGGACTAACACAGAGGTGAGATGAACAGGTCAGCACTCTTGTTGTGAAAGTCTGAGCCGACATTTTGAGTCAGGGTTGGACCAAAGTCTCTGTGTTAAATGGATTGGCTTTTATAGAGTCCTTGTTTTTTAGCTTCAGTTCTTTAAAAGCACTTTACACTACAAACCAGAGCAGAGAATGGGGTCATTTAGTATCTTTCCCAGGAACACTTTAGAAAAACAACCTTTCTATTAGATTACACAACCAACTTCCTGATCCACTGCTCACTCCACACTGTGCACTCCAACAATACAATGGTGTCATTTGAGGTCAATAAAGCTTTAGGTAGTTATGATACCACAGTACGATATAGTTAAATCTATATACATATGTACATATTCATAAGTAAAGTATCCAAGGATTACCTCCCTTTGTGACAGGTTTTCAGCGCGTGCCTGTAGTGAATCACATCCTTCTGTTGTTAATGTCTTAATTTCTTTTAAACATGCAATGATGATCAACATTAGTCACGTCCTGTTATTTATTGTTATATTTTGATAGAATAGAATAAATATTTAGGGATTACATAATCTTTTTTCTTTATTTATCTTTACAGTAGATTGTCAGTATGAGACAATATAAGATTTAAACATTTCCAATTTTTTAGCAAAACATCCAGATCTCATAAAACCTAACAGCAAACAAAAATCACTCATCAGAACCAAGCAAATACTAACAACACAATGTTTATTGTGTTTACTGAAGACTTAAAGATAGGATGAGAGTGACAGGTGAGCAGCAGTGATGTGAACTGACAGCATAATGATGATAAGTGTGTTTCCTTAAGAAATGCATTGCTCAATAATCAATATCACACATTTCTCTGAGTAATACAGAAGTCTCGCTGTCTTAGATGTGGAGAAATCCTGTTATTTAGAACACATTAGCGCATCACATCTGCACAGTGCAGGTTTCTTTGGAACACTTATGATTGCGTATGTCATTAGGCATGTTTTTAATGTTATTATTTTAAGTCTCCTAAGTAGTTTTAATCAGTTATTACAATTATTATAATGATTTATATGTTTTTAATTCATTTCTTCTCATTCAATTTATTATGTAAGTTATTAATAAACTTGAGAAAATGAATAGCCCCGCCCCATCAGCACTTAGATTAGATTATACATGTGCAGTTATTGCACAGAAGCAAGGAGAAGAAAAGATTCCAACTACAAATATGTAAAATAATCATATTCAAGCACTATAATTTATTTATTTATTTAAAACCCAGACCACTGGAAACATTGAAAATCCGATCTATCGTAGATAATACCTGTAGCATTAATGCAACATAGAGCAGGTTCATCTTAAATGCAATGCAATAAGTCTGTTAATCTAGATCTATATGTCTATGTGTCAGTCTTAATTAATAACTTTGTTGTCACTATGTTGTTTTTTGACAAATGAAAGTCAAAATGTTGATGTATGGAGGTGGCAAGAGTTTAAAAAATACAATATAGTAATATAGAAATAGTGTATTATATAGTATCGTTTGTATAGATATTAATATTTTGTTTATGTGCAGTTGCATTTTTAAGTAAGTGAATGCATCCTCATTTACACCTTCAAAGATTCAGGACATTGTGTTAATTAGCAGTTCACATTGTCACATTTAGTGTGCCTGTTCAAATAAATGCTTAATGAAAAGCACTTTAAACAGCCTAATTATTGCTTTCAGTGCTCATTGAGACTAGAAGGGCAGACTGGAGGAGAGTCATGTCAAATGCCAGTCAAATGTTGTGATTTAATAGCGCACTGTTTTAGCTGTTCAGCTGCAATAGCTATTTTTTTGTTGTTGTTGTGTTTTGTTTTTTTTTTTTACTAATTCTAGTAAACCAAATGATCTGTCTTACGTGAACAAGGCTCACCTGCTGGTATAGTCTAAATTCTGTCTCTTTATATCTGAAAGTGGGAAATAAACTCCCCAGTGTGTGTTTATCTCTCTCCAGAGACATTAGTAAGATTACTCAACATAACTAGGCTTTCTTTGAGTTAGCTGCCTTCATAAAACCTGAAACGAATTTAATGAATCATTCTGCTTCAAAAGAACAAATTCAGCAATGTGTGACATAAAACCTGAGCAGCACCAAGCACGGGTAGACTTTCTGTTGATGAGTAAATCTCAGAATGCTACTTGCCACACTCTTGGGTAAATGTTGTTCCCAAAATAGTAAAGATGAAAACAACGTTGAGTCCATTACCCTGTTCTGTCCTCTAGCTGTGCCAGACAAATGCACACACAAAGCATTTTTTGCCGGCAGTATTCTGTGAAGACCCACCACTACACAGCCTATAACTCTGATGCTCTGTCTAGCCCCCTAGCATGTGGTCTCTGTGTAGTAGCTTTTACCAGTCTCCTGTGAGCTACCATTAGGCTAATGTAAAAAAGCAACTATGTGATAGTATTTACAATGAGTAATCCAAAGAAAACCCTCTGACAAAAAGTCTGTCCATCCAGCCGTCTGTCTTGTTCTGCTTATCCGGGTCTAGTTCCCAGGGGCAGCACTCTAAGCAGGACTCTCTCCGTCGGCCACCTCCACCTGCTCTTTTAGGAGGACAGTGAGGCATTCCAAAGCAATCCAGGAGACAAAATATCTCTATTGTGTCCCAAGTCTGCCTATGGACATTCTCAAAACACCTGAACCGGGAGGCATCCAGAGTGTCCTGGCCAAACGAGTAAAACACCCGTTTGGCCTCTTTTTTTAATGTGGAAGAGCAGGGATCCTACTCTTAGCCCCTTCCAATTGACTGAGCTCCTCATCCTCTTTAAGGGTAAGCTCAGAAAACCTTTGACGCAGATTCATTTCTTACACTTGTATTATAGGTGAGGGTGGAAAAGTAGGTATCACTCAGCTCTGTCTTTAATACAGTGGACCAGTGCAGTGTCCAGATCACTGTGGATGTTGGACATGAAGTCACGACTCTGCTTGTGACCAAGACCCCAAGATATAGATTGGTTATCATAAATAAAACGATGAAGTTGCAGAACGTTTGTAACCATGAATGCAGAAAGTGTCTTTGTGCTGTGTGAAACTGGAGCCTTTCCTTTTCACATGAAAATGACTTTACTGTTCAGGTATGTAGAAGTCGAGCACACTTTGAGAGGACTTCTAAACTCAATGGTACTGTCACCATGTGTAATCTGTTGCTAAGCATGTGTTTCACTATTGTGGGAAATGCAATACCCCAACAGTGCCATCATTTTCCACTCATAATTTGGTTCAAAAGTTAAAATTCAACATCCAGTATTAATGTGTGCATTTCTTTTATTGAGAACATTTTCTAACTTGTCTGTTAAAATTCAGACTATGTTGGATAACATGAATAATTTATTAGATAATTAGATTTTTGCAGTTTGAATGAAGTTGATTGAAGTTGAATGAAGTTGACTTCCTGTTGGCCTGATATAAATGAAAAACGGGCCAAAGAGTCTATGCACACATTGTAGAAGTGGAGAAGATATGAAAACCACCAATTTTCTCTTCATCATATCAAATAACTCCACCTACAGGTCATTAAAAGAGGGACATTGGTTTATGTTAGATTGTGTCAGAAAGACAAGGGTTGAGTCAGTTTTTGTCGTCAATGGCGAAGGCAGAAGTGACACACAATGTCTGCGCCATCAGTGTCTTTACAGTCTGAGTTGTGATGGGTTTTCAGAACAGATGGTGCTACTGTGATGACAAGAGTCAAGGGACAGCGCCTACATCATCAGAATACACTGTGTGATACAGCATTTTAACCAGTCTTCTCTGATTTCTGCCATTTTTTTATGTGAGGTTCCAGACAGTAGCAGACCTCCTCAGTTTTGCTCTGCACTTACTGAGTCCACTCTGTAGGGCAAAGCTGGCAAACAGGTCAGGCTTCTTAGGTATACACCCCAAGTATCCACAAGACCTGAACTTGATGGGTAACACACCGATTGCATGTCCTGGATTCTTGAATCCCTCTAAGGTTGCTGTTGAGCCTTAGGAGCAGGTAGTCACTCAGTATTGCTGTTCTCCAAATGTGAGAGTTCTGTTTACAGACCAAATGCAGTATGTCCCAATTCAGAACAGTTGTGAAGTAATCAGCTGGTCTTTCCTCTGGTTAGAAATCCATCCATGCATCTGTTAGACAGTGCTAACCACTGCACCACGATTCCTTGAATTCTTGAATTTCTATCATTGAGGAGGACTTTCTCTGCTTATGTAGTGCGCAAACTGTAGGTGTGGAGAGTGACTGATTGGCTACTTAGAGAGAGAAAAGGTCCTTTTCCCTATCTAACTACAAACACACACGCACACACACCATCTTAAATCCCACCTTTCGCCAGATCTTAACATCCTCTGTTGAGATGTTTGCTATGAAAAGTGCAAGTGTCATGATGAAATGTGATGTGTGACAGTTGGGGACAGGGCTTTACGTGACGGGAGATACTGCAGTTTTATTTCTGATTTATTCTATGTGGAAAGCCTTTTCATAAGATGGTAATTTAGATGTTCATCTATCTTTGAAATCTTAAGTTGTCTTAAAAAAATAACTGTGATCTGTGAAAAGCAAGAATAGGAGTGTGCAAGTTTATTTTGTCTAGCACAAACTCTTCAGGCTGTCTGTCCATTCGTCCCATTCTTATAAACACGGGATCTCTTGAGCACTTTCAGTGAATTCTGCAAATTTAAACCTTCGCTTGGACTGAAGAAAGAACTTGTTATATTTGGTCAATGTGACCAATTGTTCTGCTTTATGAAGCTGGATTTGGAATTATCCAGATAGTTTAAGGCTTATACCCGAGTTTTTAGTATTATAAAGGGACCGTCACTTCTTACTGTGGCGCACCACTGCTCCAGAATAGCTTATCTTCCAAATTAGAGACAACCATGTGGGAAATCACATCTTTTTTTCTCAATATTTTTTGCCACTGTTTTGTTCTACAAGCCTGAAAACATAAGATCCTAAAACAGAACACCTCTATTTGTTCTTATGGACCTTATATCAGATTTGCATGTACTCTCGGTGTTATGTTTGATGCTGTTTTTGAAACACCACCGTGGCTGCACTTGAAAGAATGAAAAATGTTGTGTTGAAATAAAAAAATCTTAAACACAGTTAATGCTGGAAAAGACACTTGGAATAGGTGCAAGTCCACCGAACCAGAATTAAGTGTGAAACTGCAGCTCTGCAGGGCAGCTGTAGTCAGGTCAGCAGTGATAATTTTAAGGTTACTAAGCAGGAATTCTCCTATGTTTTACCTTTGCTATAATAAGGATCATTCAAATTTTTAGACTGGTTTTGTAGACCTCTGCTGGAATAACAATTATAATCCATCACATTTTCCCGTGTCTTAACGATAGAGTAATGATACTCTGTTAACTTGCACAGACAGAAGCGTTGCCAACTTTCCTTTCTGGCTTCAAATAGGTTAAACTTTATTAATATAGTAGGTGTTGTACAACTAAACGCTAATGAAAGTGAAAATGTAAAATGACTGGTATTTATGTGCTGCTCACTGATGCTTTATTTTATGCACTTGGGAAACTGTCTGTCTTACATCCACACTCAGAGTTAGTGTGGACGATGTCTTCATTTCATTGATGTTGTCAGTCACAGAGCTGTGAAGGGGACAGGCAGGGTACACCCCGGAAATGCCGCCAGTCTACCACAAGAGAGACAACTGTTTATGCTCAGATTCACACCTTTGGACAATTTAGAATTACCAGTTAACCCATGTCTTTGCACTGTGGGAGGAAGCTAGAGTTCCTTGGGAGAACCCACACAGAATGACCTAAGCTGGCCCGTGGGTTCAAAATCTGAACCTTCTGGCTGTGAGACCACAGTGCAAACCACTTTAGCACCATGCCACCCCACCTTTCTGCCAAAGGATCTTAATCTGTTCTTCCCTTCTACCTCTACGCACTGGTCCATGGTGTGGGATGGCATTTGTGAAGACTAAATTGCTTGGCTTGTGGTTCACAACCAATTCACAGAATAGGAGCTAGACTGATTGAACTCATAAATCTGTGTGTGTGTGTGTGTGTGTGTGTGTGTGTGTGTGTGTGTGTGTGTGTGTGTGTGTGTGTGTGTGTGTGTGTGTGTGTGTGTGTGTGAGAGAGAGTCCAGCCAAGTTTCACTCACCCTAACTGCAACTTGGTTATTATATAAATCATTTTTCTGTACTGATCATGTCTGTACTTCATGTCTGATTTGCCCCCAACAAAAATAGGAGCTGACGTAGAAAGGGCAGATACACTTTTGGTATCAGTGATGTTAGTCAGATTCACAGCAATGTCCAGTTTTTTTAACCACCTATCCAATTCAGTGTCACTGTCATAGCGCACCGAGAGTACAGAAAGCTGGTATGCTATGTAGCAGCTGGAATGGTAAATGGTAAAAATCCATCCATAATCCAGGTAACTCTTATTTTCTGAACGATACAGAATAAAGAGCAGCCAGGCTACGCTGCTAATTAGGCTGCTGTAAGGGCAAGAGGTCAGCGAGGCAGCCTGATGCTTTAAAAGTCATCAGTCAAATGTTAGCATCAGCTCTAAAGCCAAGAGGCACACAGAGTCAGGTGAGATGGTCGTTTTCATGTGGTGTTTGCTTCTGTGACGTCTTACAGATTTATGCCATCCTAGCAGTATGCAGTAGAAAGTGCAGAAAACAGACGAGTACTCTGCTACTGCATACTGGGGCAGAATGCTAATTAGCCTACTTTACTTCTGATGGCCTATAAAAAGACTGCACAGCCCTGGGAGAGCTTTTTGGGACTTGTCTGTCGTCTTTCTTTTCCTCTGTAATGTAACTATGTAAATGGATCTGTTTATTTGCTAGAGTTATACTTCCAGTCCTGGGTTAGGGTTAGGTAAGGCCTGGGAGATTCGTTTTAGTAAGAATTCCTGGTCCCAGCGGGTTATTAAAACAAGGTATCTGAGATAAACAGATTACTCTTTACATTCATGTTCAGTATTAAGCTCCTTTTAATTTCTTGCAGTGTAAACCTGGCAGGTTTTCCTCTTCTGAACAAATTCATACACGCACACCTTTTAGCACAACTCGAGCCAAGATGACTAAAAGAGATGTTTCAAAAGACCTCAAAAACCTTTCCAGAGGAAACAAACGTTTAGGAAAAGAAGAAAAAATTAGTATGTAGAACTTGTGGAAGGAGGGTGCCTGGAGTTGTCTCTTCCTGCCTTGGCTGATGCAAGTTTTATGTTACAGTACAAGAATGAATCATCGTTGTGTTTGTCAGCAGAAACAGGTTAGACGTGGAAGAACTCGGAAAAAAGTTTTGTTTATTGTATGAATGACAAAGAAGGCTTCCGCTGACTGAGTGATTCGATAAACTGTGGTTTAGGTATTTAAATGCCGTTTTGAGACATCTATTATTCACCACCAAAATATTAAACAGCATGGGATAATTTCAGTGCTTTGAAATGTTTTCAGAAGCATTTTTGACATGCAAATATTCAATCTTCAATATTAATGCACAGGCTTCTATGATAATGACTAGCAAGTAGTCAGTAACAACAGGGTAGCAGATACATTCACACTGTAAGTCCCACTAGCACCCCCTCCAGTCAGCTGTCGTTGCACACAGTGATTATAAGGACTGTGCAATGCTGGAAATTATTATCTTCAAGCATGTCCAGCAGGGAGACGGAGGCATGCCACAGAACCATCACATTATTTAGAATTTCTTTCCCATTCATTTTTAGTAATTGCTGAAGGTAAGATCAGGAGGAACCACAGTCAGTACAGCTGGCTACTTTAAAGACGTGATATCCTTGAAAAATATAACTGGTAAAACTAAACGGGTGTCATCAAGTCTGTTTGGGTGCACTTTTTACAAAGCAGACAGTGTAGTTTTTTAAATGATGTTACAATGAAGAGGACATTTTTTTTTCTTCCACCTCTACAGTTCAGGAACACGGTGGGTCTGAGGCCCATCGCAGCTGTCACATGAGAGGAGGTGGAAAACACCCTGCACAGGTCACCAGTCTGTCATAGGGGTGACACAGACTGACAACCATTCAGCAAATATACAGGAAGGAACACGCACCCTGCACAGACAGGCTGTAGCTGGCTGGTGGACTGGAATCCAGGACCTTCTTATTATGAGACAACTACTGTGATTGGAGACATGTTAAAAGTTGCTGAAAGTAAAGTATTGCTGGGCAGGTAAAAAAAACATACTTTGCATGTAATCAGTGATACTGGAGACAGTCAGTGGACTGTTAGTAGTAGAAACGAAGCAAATTTTTTCATACTCATTATGTCAGAGGACAATATTTGAGCCGGACCTGCATGTAGTTTCCCATAAATATGGACCGTGTGTGTACGTGCTGGAGTTCTTGGCTTGTTTGTAGCTCAATGTACTGTCCTAACTGTGTGTAGGGTTTTGTGTGTGCATTTAAATTTTTGTTCTTTTGGGGGGTTTTTTTGCACATGCAAGTGCAAGTTTTTTGTCCAACAGGTGATTGGTGAGAAGATGCATATATAATCATTAAAAAGACTGACTTCTGTGTATAAGTATACAAACTGAACTGTAATGGCCGATGTATTGCTATCTGCCTCTCATCCTATAGGCAGTGTGTAACGCTGCCTACAATGGTTGTTATTGTGCCTCGCTGTCAAAGACCTGATTGTCAGACAGTAGAACAACGAGTTCCCTCTATCAGGAAAAAGTCTGTGCTATGAGGCTTATAGAATAGGAAATATATTTTTGAAGGTTTTAGACAGCAGTTCATTGAACTCTCTACTAGACATGAATGTACTGAAACGGTTTTGTTCTTTTTTTCAGTTAAGAGTTTTGGTATGCCTACTTCTCGTGCTACAGCCACTCTATAAGCCAGTATCACGAAGTATGTGATGCTCAGCTCTGATTACTACCTTTAAATGTGAAGGACCAGGTCCTTAAATCACAAATATCTAGTGATGTATCTGCCGTATTAGACCAATAACTGCTTGAAACATTGGGTAAACAGCGTACTACTACATAGTACTACTCTCTGCTCTATGTAGTACATTTCCAGTGTTTGGAGGGTTTTTTACTGTTGCACAGACAGTTTGCGATCTAGGACACAGTTTTATGATAATGGCCCAGATGGCTGTAGATGGCTGTAACCGAGTAGTGAATAGAGTGTATTGACACCACACAGTCTGATACTGAAAGAGACTACAGTTGACAAAAAAGACTGTTGACCTCCAGGATAAAAGCATGAAAGACGTAACGACAAAAGTCTTTTAGACAAAGAGCTTTTTTTTAAAAAACAATTTCACTTAAACTTCTGCTGTGAGTGCGCTGACGCTGATTACATTACTCTGTTTGTGTGGGCAGAGCAAAGTGGAGGGGTCAGTGGGGATTTTTGAAATGAATGCTTGTGATATGGACATAATTTTGTTTATACATCACATAGATGGAAACAAAGCCGTGTGTGTGTGTGTGTGTGTGTGTGTGTGTGTGTGTGTGTGTGTGTGTGTGTGTGTGTGTGTGTTCACATTGTCTTGAGCAGGACAAAGTTGACACTTCTGCTGGCTCATAGATGATGTTAGCTGCTCCAGGGGCAGTATACCTGCTATGTTTCATATGCAACTACAACTTTCCCACCTACACGTTATCCCACTCTCTGCTGCTCGCCCAGCAGCCGAGGGTAGATTTTGTGTGTGATTTTGAATCAGAACAGTGATCTGCAGTGTGGCTATGCAGTCAAAGAAAGAATGTTCCTGTTTCAAACCTGCTGGCTAACGCGGGCCTCTCTGTGTGGAGTTTGCATGTTGTGATGTTGAACGTAGGTGTCAGTGTGAGCATAAATGGTTGTCCATCTCTTTGTATTTTCCATGTTATAGACTGCAGACCCATCCAGGGTGTTTCCTGTTTCTTGTCCCATGGCAGCTGGGATATGCTACCCTCAAATGTATAAGCAGTGAAGAAAATGGTTGAATAATGAGTTCTTTCTCTTAATTTAATTTACGCTTGCGGTAAATTAGAAAGAACTCCCGATCTGTTTGGCTGAATGTAGGTTTTGGGTTTAACCTCCTAAGACCTGAACTCTATCATGGCATGTGTTTTTTTAATTCTCTTTGCTTTTTGGGCTGATTGGCACCTGATGAATGTAAAAACAAAGAATTACCAGATGTTTTTTAATGTGAACATGTGAACATGGTTGAAAATTGGTGTGATCTTGTGACCTTTGCCCTAAGCCTTGACGAATCTTTTCATTGACGTATTTGAAAATCTCTGAAAGAGTGCTTTCATTATAGAGATAGTTGTACTTGTGCTGACTTCTTACCTTGCATCTTAGAAGAGGATCGATTTTTTTCCGGTATAGGAATTGCTCAAGGATACATGGAGAATGTATGCCTTCACAGAAAGCTTCTCTATGGGTGTGTCCCCAGATGATTTATTGTCTATGGAAACCGACAGTCTTACAAACTTTATTACTTTATTATTACAGGTTTATTACTTTCAGTCCAGGGTGTCCGATAGGCCGTTCAAGGAAGGAATGGTAGACTGACTCCTGGTCCAGATCTCTTGGAAGCCACTCCAACTAAAAATATTAAATCCACAGCCATGTGGAACTCCTGATCTAGTTTTGAATTGACATTTTGTAGTGCTAAACAAACATTATTAGTAAAAGTTATGATAGTTTCCATATGCCTGTCCTGTACTTTTTCACCTGTTTTTTCAAAAACAGTTCTTGATCGATGGTAAAAATAAATAAATTAAAATATTCCCATTATTTTGCTCTTTTTTTCTTTCCCCATCTCCATCTCACTCTATCCTTAACCTCATCTTCTGTCTCATTTTCATTACATCCACTAACCTTCTCTTTTCCTCCTGCCTGGCAGCTTCATCATCCACTGTCTGGTATAGCCACCCTCCCCCTTCTGCACATCTCCATACCACCTCAGCCTTGTTTCTAACTTTGTCTACAAAAAGCTGAACCTGAGCTGTCCCTCTGTTTTACTATTTTCTATCCTGTCCCCAAATCTGTATACTCCTAGTGCCTTTCCCAAGCCTGAATAAATGGGGAGGGTTGTGACAGAAGGGGATGTGGCATCAGATCTTTGCCAGGTCAGACGTGGATCAAAAAGGAAAGTAGTTTGTCTCTGTGTCCTTTATTCCGAATTTATATTTTTTCCAATAATGGAAAAACATTCTTTAGAGGCAGGGAAGTGCCTGCAGACAATTGGAACATCCTTTCAGATTTTTGGATTATAAAGGGTTAATTGATTGTCACATCCACTGAAATACATTCATGTTAGTCATTAGCTCTTTAAGGCTGGGTGCCAAAGAAATGCCAATCTGACAGTAAAGACAGTAAAGCTATGGCATGTTCCCTAGCGCCTGTGCATGAGCATACCAGAGCACTGACACGCTTTCTCAGCTGGGAGTAAGGACACTGGGAGGGCTTATTTGCATGATAAGAGCTCCTCAGGCCAATAGACTGAGTGGACAGAGGAAATATCATGATTCAGCAGGAAGTGACGTGTCGGGTTACACACTCCGCCCTCTTTTCCACAGCAAAGACAGAGAGATCAAGGCAGAAAGAGGGGACGAGGAGGGTACAAGTAAATGAGGCAGGCAGCGGTCTCATTCTTGCTGTGTGAGATCACACAGGGGCATTATGTGGAGATCTGCTTGACTGTTGAAAACAAGACTGGACAAGACAAAAGAAGAGATACGGAGAAGGAAAATAACAGGGAGGGTTGGGAGAAGGACATAGGAAGGAAGGAGGGTGAAGGAGGGGACTTGGAGGAGTTTGGAGATCTTTTGGATCTTGTTGCACAGAGTCTCACAGGGCTGAGCTAAAGCCCTGCCTCGGAGTTAGCACAGCTGCCTTGCTTGGGACAAAATGAACTATCTGGTGAGTGTGTATGAGAGTTTGTTTTCATTCAGAATCACAGCCCATACAGCATGCTGCCTCTTTAAGGTGATCCTTTTTTTCTAGCGTTTGTCTTACTCCTTTAGTTTCAGTGGTTTAGTGTGTTTTAGCAGAGCATGCTATACCCCAGCTGTGAAAGCACTGTGAAGGAGAGAGAGCGAGACTGGATTTAACATTTCTTCAGTGGACCTACCTTTTGTTGGCTCTCAGCAGTGTGTGTGTGTGTGTGTGTGTGTGTGTGTGTGTGTGTGTGTGTGTGTGTGTGTGTGTGTGTGTGTGTGTGTACACAGCAACATTTCAGGCATGCCATTGCATAAATAAACCTTGTAAGTTATGTGCTTTAAGAAAAAAAATATCCAAAGTAAGTGAAATTTCACACTTCTAAGTTGGATTGCTGAATATGTATTTCAAAGTATAGCAAAACATAAGTCACTAATGCTTATAGTTGTTAAAGATACAAAGCTACTGGTTCTTTTAATCTTTTTTCTTTGAGTGCGTTTTTGGACAGAATCAGAGCACACAGAGCCGCCATATTCACCACATTTAGCTGTTTGGTTTTTCCACTATCCTTTCCACTTACAGCCAGAAGCACAGGCTTATGTTGAAACAGAAGCCCCAGTGGACCTAGAAGGAGATTTTGGGGGGCTTTGTGACTGAAAAGAAAGAGAAAAAAGAAGAAAAAAAGGTCAGAG
This sequence comes from Aulonocara sp. 'chitande type north' Nkhata Bay, assembly GCF_057382095.1. Lineage (NCBI taxonomy): Eukaryota > Metazoa > Chordata > Actinopteri > Cichliformes > Cichlidae > Aulonocara > Aulonocara sp. 'chitande type north' Nkhata Bay. The sequence continues at coordinate 26,465,782 of NC_141350.1, read as the reverse complement.
AGATGTGGTCTGTTGTTTTTCTTACTCAGAGGAAAGTAGGGAGAAATGTAGGTCTTATGGCCAACTGACAGTCAAAGGCGATCCCTTGGTTGAGTTAAGTGAGCAGAAATCAAGGCAGAACAGGATGCCATGTGCTGATACAGAACATGACAAAGATTTAGCTCAAACAATGGGGACTTGATGACTGGAGAGACAGAATTATGGTTTGATAGGGAGGGGGGAATTTGTTTGATAGAAAGAAAAAGACTGCTCCTTCCTTGCTATTGTTTCTGAATGTTGGCTCAACACTTAGTGTGTGTGTGTGTGTGTGTGTGTGTGTGTGTGTGTGTGTGTGTGTGTGTGGCAAGTACACAGTAAGGAATGTTGCACATAGTTAAATACTGTAGAGCAGATTGCTGTGTTTGTAACGAGTAATTACCTGCCAGTAATTAGTGTGTAATCAATATGAAATAAGATTCCAGTGTCGTGTGATTTAGATGTAAGTCTCTCAGACCTTTTCCACTGACTCCACGAGCCTGCCCTGTCCTGTTAGTGTGTGCGTGTGTGCTTTAACATATTCACTTTTAGTGAAAAATAAGGGCTGGAGACAAACTGCATTAGCATGAGCTAACCAGCAACCACAACAAGATGAAGATGTGTTTAAGCATATAGCCCTCTTGGACTGTATACTGGAAAGCAGCCTTTCTGTGCTTTCAGATATATCACACAGTTAAGTATATAAGGAGCCACAAAATCACAAGTGGTATATTTAGTGCAACCAATCAGTGATTAAATGGATAAGGAATAATGAAATGTTTGGAGTCGCTCTGAGACCACAGCATTTATTAAAGTCCAAGAATACAGTCTCTTCCTAATGAAATAAAACATCATCGTTTTTGAATCAGTTACGCAGATTATTTAGGTTTTGATACTATTTTGATACTAAATGAAAAATGCATAAATGGCTGGTTAAGTATTAAACAATTGATGGATTACGCCTTTTATTACTTCATAAATATCATTAGTAAGACTGTGTTTATTTTTATAACAATTATATTTCAGTTTAAACATAATCTACCATGTAAAAAAGTGTGAAATAGGATTTAAAAACATATTAATGCGTCATCGTTTACCAGAATTTGGTGCATATGGTGGATTGTCAGAAAGGTTAGCGAACACTTAAAGCTCATAAATGTCTTTAGAGATTATAAAGTTTGTTTTATTTTGATGCTAAGATTTTCACTGGGAGTGGGCAGAAAGGAGAGGATTAGAAACGAGTGCGTCAGACGGACGGCTCCGTTGGAGTAATTTGAAGACAAGGCTGAGGTGGTTTGGACATGTGCAGAGGAGGGAGAGTGGGCACACTGGTCAAATGATGATGAAGAGGGTGCTGCCAGGGAGGAGGAAAAGAGGAGGGCCTCAGAGGAGGTTCATGGATGTAGTGAAGGAGGACATGCAGACGGATGGTGTGACAGCGAGGGATGAGTTGGAGGCAGAGGGACTGCTGGAAATACTTAATGTGGTTGAGGTGCGATAACCTCCTGTATAAAACATGCAGCAGGAAACAAATGTTTCACCCACTGTCCAGTGATTAATATTAGCAGTGATTTCTGAACATCCTCAGCAATCCCTCACCTGATGGACTTAGAGAACAGTGGAAAGTGGCTGAGTGAACACAGGAGATGGATATTGCTGTTCCACCCCCACTCCCAACTGCAAGTATAAAGATAGTATTATAGTGCAGGATGATACGGAGATGCTCTATTATCATCATGATTAATATTACAAGTGTAAGGCACTATATTTGTCACTGATGCCTCACAGCAAGAAAGTTTAAGTTCAAACCTCCAACCTGGTGGTCTGGCTTCCACCCACAGTCCAAACACCTGTATGTCTGCTTAACTGGTCATTTCAAGCTGGCCTTAAGTGTGGAAGTGAGAGCTGTCTGCATGCCTTAGTCCTTCCTCACCCAGTGCAACAATGCGGCGTAGTAATGTGTGGATGGTGCTGTATGTCACATGTTATTCATTACAACTGTATTAAAACTCAATTTACCCTTATGGATTGAAATATACATATAAACATATAATGATCACTATTAAGATTTGCCAGAGATCTTTACTGAGTCAGCCCACACCTCTGTCAGTGTATTCTGCCCTTACTGATTGAGTCATCCAGGCCTGACTTACAGCAAGAATTTCCCTCTGTCTCCTACATGACGCTTGACACATACAGCAACACCATCTCTGTCTTAAACATACCCAGCATCTTTTGACTTTTGGTGATTAGGTGTCCGCCCTCATTTACCAAATCTCACATAGACTGAGCCAACAAACACAGCAGTCTTTAGTGCTGTGCTGGATAGATGCTATCTTGTATTTGTAATAAGTCGAGGGTTGAATCCATGTCACTGAGATGCTGCCCATATACCAGCCAAGTGGATCCCTTCTTCTCATGGAACCTATTATGCCTGAAGTCACGGTCCTGTATCAGGGAAATACGTCAAATAATCACAGTCAGAAGTCACACTGTGTTAGCTATGTACCCAGTTGTGGCTGGTCTGTATATGTATTGGTAGGAGTTTCTCTTTCAGATTGCAAAAATTGGGCCGATTGCACTAAATTGAACTGGAAAAAAGCAATTCTTCATTTGGGTCCAGCATCACTGTGATAGCTGCGGCTAGGATTGTCAGTCTGTTTGGAGTTCTGTGCGAGATGATATCAGAATTAGCACATATTGGCATGGGTGGGCTGCTCTAAACTTTGAGTGCAGTACCAAAGCTTTGGCCACGTCCTGCAACTCTTGACTTAGACCTCACTCCAAATGTTTAACATAGTTCTAGTCTTAAGTAATACTAGTATTTTGATGAAAACTAACCTGAGGTGATTTATACTTTGTATTAAAGCATATCCTCTGGATGCATTTTGTGACAGTAACTAAACATCAGATGAGTCCTCCAGGTTGATGAGGTCTGAGGTGCTGATATTCAGCCCCTGGTTTAGTCTTTCTGTATCACAGTCAAGTGAAGTAACAAAAATAACTGTTGCTGACAAAAATAATTCCACACCAGGAAACAAAATAACATTTTTACTAGTTAATATTTTGCTGACTGTCTGTCTGTTTAATTTGATCTGTGTGGTTCAAAGCAGCAGAAATCACTTTATATACTACATACATCACTGGAAATGAATCAAGAAACTGACTCAGTTCTGGAAACTGGTGACATGATATTACCAACAGTGTGTATGCCCAGAATAATCTGAGTAAGATTTAAGTCCTCTCGGCATGCTTGGTTAATCCTGTATTAGCTCTGTAGATTACTGAGGAATGTTGATGTGCACATTTTATTTTTGAAAACAGAACAATGTGAATTCTGTCGGATGGTGTGAAAACACTTATTACAAGAATATTTTGGCATAATATTAGCAGGCAACAATGCTAACCAGAGCACCACAGCCATGCCAGGACTGGGCTTAAGATCGAGTCATTGTGGTCTGTCTGAGTACACCTTCTTTAAATACTTGTCGTGTTGGTTGGAGCTGTGTTTGGATCATTGTTCTGTTGAAGAAAAACTTGACTTTAGTCAAGTGACTTGAACATTACACTGGAAGAACTCATTTCTGAACCTTTCTTCCTGTCTCCCAATACCAAAGCACTTTCAAAAGCAAATGGATGGATGGATCATGAAACAGCCATAAACATATTAGTCTTTTCTCTGAAGTTGGGTATTTTAACAATTGATGGAGATGGTTGCCTCGATTGGCCATTTGACCACAGTTTTTTGCACTTACTGATTAACTTTATTTTCTCGGTTGGAGAAGAAAGTGCTTTTTTTATGTTGAGTTAATATATACCTGCATGTCTACCCTTGGTTTCACTTTACAGTAGAGAGCAGTTAGAGGACAGTCAACAAGCTATGAATTACTGAATGTTTTGAATCTGCTGCTGGGTGCAGAGTCTTCCATAACATATGTGAGTGATTAAACTGTGACGTCAGCACGGCGCTGTAACCATTTGTACTTGCACTCCTTTACTATATCTGTTGCTTCTCAGAAAAGTTCACCGCCTTCAAACAGTCAAAATAGAAGTCGAGATATAATTTTTGGTAAATCCTGCTGTGCACATGGATGAAAGGGATTGCATAAATTTCCAGTTAGATCCTGTGGTTGTGAAATTAGTATTTTAAACCAAATACTTTTGGTTGATGTTTCTGTGGCATTTCTGGGGAGAGTTTTTCTTTTTTCTTAAATTTCAGTTTTTTAAGATGATATTCCAATTTACTCCATCACTGCGATGTCTTGAGTGATGAAATGCAGTGTGTACACACACACATTCCTCTATTGTATATTCTTAACAAATCATAGACTAAGTCACACTTACAACTTACTCTCTTCTATAGACAGAATTAAGAATTTACCTGATTTTTTTAAAACACAAACATCAAAAACGCTACTGGTATGAACTTTAGTTCAGTTAAATCTCTTCAGTAGTAACACACTCCACGTGACTTCTGACTTTCAGATTCTTGCAACCTCTGTTTCTCACTGTTGTGTACAAAGAGGAGCTGTTTTCAGCCAACCAGCTATCTGTTATGAATAGTCTGCCAGCTATTTAAAAGTTCCTACCAAGATCATCTGTCATCAGGTTAAGCAATATCTGGCCACACCTGTGTGAGCCTGTCCTGTTCTCCAGGCTACGAAATCACTGCTGTTGTTTCTGTTGTTAGTCATAGCCTGAAGGCAGACATTCTTCACTTGCTAAAGCAGAAGCCTGCTCTAGAAAGCAGCCGGGGCTGCTTGGAAATCCACCTTTGGTTGTACTCAGACTGAATAGATTATTAAATTGGCATATTTAACCCTTGTATGGTGTTCGGGTCTGTGAGACCCGTGTTCAGTTTTTTTCAAAAGAAAAATTAAACAATTAATTATTTTTTCACGTGTAAATGTGTTGTGTCTTTCCACTCACTCCACTTGATTATAACTGATTTATTTATAACATTTTATATAAAAGAAAAACGAGAAGCACATTAATTCATAAATGTGATCTAACAAAGGTAAAGGGAAAAAATTAACCATGTTTGCTGTTCATATGTCTTGTAATTGGGATGAAGTAAACATCTGTTGAGTAATTTAACATAAAATTGTTTGATAGTGTTAATTTGGAAAGCCAAAACTCTAGCGGGTCCACCAGACCCATGAACACTGGCTGAGTAACAAAAATACGAACACCACACAAGGGTTAAGGGCACACCCCAGAAATCAAAAGTTTTACTGAGGACTTCCCAAAAATGTCATTTACATGACACGGATGACTGTGAGGCTTAACAGAGGTCTCCCAGAAACACTAAAAACATCATGCTCCTGTTTTCACAGGGTTAATTGATCTCAGTGCATAAAATCAGTGGAGAGTTCCTTTTTACGCAGTATCCTTTTTTTTAAGCATCCTTCTTTTCAGATTCTTTAATCTTTAGTGTTTAGTGATAAGCACAGCCGGTTCCATGTCAAATATAAGAGAACTCGGCGTTTACTCCAAAAAACATATTTGGCGCATCGAACACTACGGCTCCTCACTAAAATGAAATAATATACAGTTTAACACATTACTGCAAGAGGAGTAATTCACAGCTTTATGGCAGATGACTCAAATATAGAGCCTTTTCCTTTTGTTTTGGGGCTGTGCACACGTTGTAAACATCACTGCCCTGCAAGACACACTTTCCAGCTTCATCTAGATGTTCAGCTGGCTGGTGGGGTATTTTTTTCTGCTGGTACAAATCAGCCGTGTACGCACAACTATTTCTCAATAATAGTTTGACATGCCAAGACAGGAAAGAAGGAATGGGGGAGGGAAGGCCAGACTGACGGTGGAAGAGAGGAAGGAAAGAAGCAGATGTTTGGAGCGAGAGATAGACGGGCAGAAAGAGGGACAGCAAGAGGAAGCCGTGTGGGAGAAGAGAGAAACGGTCAAAGAAAGGAAAATAGGATTGCTCTGCTGTTTTTTGTTGCTTTGTCAACTTCAGGATGAAATGCAGTGTGGCTGCTGTGCCGCGGGAATGTGAGGTAACAGAGGAGTTGTGTGTTTGTATGTGGAGGCTGTGGAATGCTGTCTTAAGTGGGACTCTGTGTGCGTGAGTTTGTGTCGGGGGCGGGGACAGGGGGGTGTAAGGACAGTTTGTTGGCAGGTTCTTGCTTGCTTCACCGATAACAGGCATATACACAAAAAACAAACAAAAAAATCCCAAATGTGCTTTGGCTATAGAACCACACACAAAACTCACCAAAGTCAAAACACAGTTAGTGGAATTTGCATAGTTCCACTAACTGTGTATCGTTAGATACAGTAGATCGTCCTTCCATGACCCTCATGCATTGCAGGACCACACTGTCATTTCCTTACCACATACATGCCTGTGTCATTTCTTTGAGATTTAAAAAAGTTCAGGGGAGGAGGGGAGGAGGGGCAGCCGCCTGTGAGGGCAAACAGAAAGACAGAAAGGGAGTAGAAAGATAGAAAATGACAACCACGACTAAACAAGGTACAGTTCAATTCAGTTTCCTTTTTATAGCGCCAAATCACAACAGCAGTTGCCTCAGTACTTATTATTACAATAATACAGAGGAGCACTTTGGTGACAGTGGGAAGGAAAAAAATCCCCTTCAACCGGAAGAAACCTCCAGCCGAGTCAGGCTCAGGGAGGGGGTGAGGTGAGGGAGACAAAATACGTGCTGTCGAAGAGAGCCAGTGAGTAATAACTAACAGTTAAATGTTTAAACACACGGTGAGTGAAAAGGGGTGAGAAAATGAGAAACACTCAGTGCAACATTGGAAGCTCCCAGCAGCCTAAGTCTATTGCAGCTTAACTATGGGAGGATTCAGGATCACCTAATCCAGCTCTAACTATATGCTTTATCAAAAAGGAGAGTCTTGTCCCTTAACTTTAAGTAAGGGAGTCAATGAAGAGAAGACAATATAGGAGAAATCTGCTCTCTCTTTCTAGTCCCTGTCAGGACTCTTGCTGCAGGATTTTAGATCAACTGAAGGCTTTTCAGGGAGTTTTTAGGATGATGAATTACAGGAGTCCAGTCTAGAAGTAATAAATGCATGAACTGGTTTTTCAGTATCACTCTGAGACAGGATGTTTTTAATTTTAGAGATGTTACACAAATGGAAAAAAGCAGTTCTACATATTTGTTTAATATGCATATTTAAGGACATATCCTTGTCAAGGACGACTCCCAGTTTTCCTCACAGTGTTACTGGAGGCGAAGGTTATGCCATCCAGAGTAAGAATCTGGTTAGATACCATGTTTCTAAGATTTTCAGGGCCGAGTACAATAACCTCAATTATACTTGAATTTAGAAGCAGAAAGTTAGCGGCCATCCAGGTCTTTGTGTCTTTAAAACATCCCTGCAGTTCAACTAATTGCTGAGTGTTATCTGGCTTCATGGACATATGCAGTGGGTCATCTTTACAACAGTGAAAATGTATGCTATGCCTAAACAGAATCAGTCCTAGCACTGAACCCTGTAGAACTCCATAATTAAACTTCATGTGTGAAGAGGACTCTCCATTTGCACAAACAAATTGGAGTCTGTTAGATAGGATTCAATCCATTGCAGTGCAGTAGCTTTAATACTTACAGCACGCTGTGATAAAATATGTGGTCGACAGTATCGAACGCTGCACTGAGGTCTAGCAGGACAAGCACAGAGATGAGTCCACTGTCAGAGGCCATAAGAAGATCATTTGTAACCTTCACTAAAGCTGTTTCTGTGCTGTGATGAGCTCTGAAACCTGACTGAAACTCTTCAAATAAACCATTCCTCTGCAGATGATCAGTTAGCTGTTTGACAACTATTCTTTCAAGGATTGTTGAGATGACAGAAAGGTTGGAGATTGGCCTATAATTAGCTAAGACAGCTGGGTCAAGTGATGGCTTTTTAAGTAACTGTTGAACTACTGCCAGCTTGAAGGCCCGTGTTGTGGAAAAATTGAAGGTAGTTGTACATAATGGTATGTCTGTGAGATGGTTATGAGTAATTTTTTCTCTGATGGTTAAATTTTAATTGGTAATAAATAAATGAAATATTTACTAGTTAAAGTCAAATGGAATGTTTCACTCAACTCAGCTCAGACTTTTTGTCAGCCTGTGCTGAAGAGAAACTGAGGGTTTCTGGGGAGAAAACAGGAAGGTTAACTCGCCTTGCTGAGCCTCAGGTTTCGAATCCACAATCTGCCTGAACCTTTCTGTGTGGAGTTTGCATGTTCTCCCTGTGTCCATGTCCCCACTCTCACCTTATGGCCGATTGGACTGACTCCAGCCTTCCTGCGACCATGAATAACCATGAATTCGATAAATGGGTGAAAATAGACGGATGAATAGTACTGTAGGTAATTTATTTGCCAAGGCTGCAGTTCTTCTGGAACCGCATGCCCACAAATGTTCCAGTTCATCCTTAAGCATAACAAGCACCCAAAAAGCTAATGTAGCTGTCATGGAAGCTCTGCTCTGACCTGTTGATAAGAAAAGAGTCAAAGTAAGAGTCGGCTATAGAAGTACTTAGCATTCAAGGTGAAAGATCAAGGGCTGATAGAGTTGGGTCTGCGATTTGTTTGACACAGACAGTTTTTGTAGTTTTGCCCCTGTACACCCACACGGTGGATTTGCAGTTAGTCAATATGTGACTGAAGTGCAGACTTTCAACTGTAATCCGAATGGTTTGACAAAATGTTTTCATTCACTACTCAGGAACTGAAGCTAGTTACATACACAGTGGCTCTAAATTAACTGGACTTGCCTGACAAGCAGTTTTATGGCTGTGTGAGGCCAGTTTTCTTCTTATTTCATGTCAAATGAAGCAGTGATAACTGAAGCTGATTTGCTATAAGAGTGAGAAAAGCAATCTTATTCTTTTTAAGAATCTACATAAACACCTGGCTCTGTTAACCCTTGTACATGTGGAAAGCACAAGATGATCAACAAAGCTAAGAAACAATTCCTGAAAAGCATCTAATCATTATTGTCAGACTAATCCAAAATGAATCCCTTTAACCAGCTGACCTGCCAATGGGACAAAATGTTATTCAGCAATTTATTGAAGAACTTAATTCTAAAAATACCCAAATTTGTATTTCCATTAAGTGCTATCCTTGTGCATGTTCACATTTAAATCACTACAAACAAACAAACACTACAATCAAATTTGAAATGAAACCAAAACACACTGAAGGGTAAAATCCAAATAACATTCCCGCTCCTATTCTCTTCTGTCAGGTGGAGTCATGTACAGAGACAAACTTGCAAATGTTTTATCACCATCTTTACACACGCACATACAAACACAAAACAAAGGCACACAAAAACACAAAAGAAACAAAAGAAAGACTCATGCTAATAAATGGTCTCTAGAAACTAACTAAATGTTAGTTACATTTTTGGGAAGTCCTCTGTAAATCCTTCGATTTCTGGGGTGTGCCCTTAAATATGCCAATTTAATACATTCAGTCTGACCGAATACAAAGAAAAGTGGATTTTCAGCCGTCTGCTTTCTGTCTCTGTGGGGACACATAGGTTTCCTAGCCTCTGAGCCTAATCTTAAACATCATAACTAACATACTATATTTCTAATCTCATCTCTCAGATTACCACGTAGAGTTCGTGGCTTTCTGGAACTGCTCTTTTGTGTGTGTCGAGGACAGGTCAGGTCTTGTGTTTTTTGTTTTGTACATAGTGTGTGTGTGTGTGTGTGTGTGTGTGTGTGTGTGTGTGTGTGTGTGTGTGTGTGTGTGTGTGTGTGTGTGTGTGTGTGTGTGTGTGTGTGTGTCAGAGGAGCCATTACTTAAAAAGACACATGAAAACGTAGCAATGAAAAGGCATGAGTGTTTGTTTTTGTGGCTGTTCTCAGTACAAATGTATCTGTAGCCATTTTTCTTTGGGGAGATGAAGATTCAAATCAAACATACTATTTACTAAGATTTGAAGCTAACGATTTATAGCTGTTTGTGTGTTAACACAGAAAAAGAAGCAAGTCTTAACTTGGATGCAATGGTTAGAACTACCACGTAATGACTGAGGGGGAGGGCGCATAGCTCTGAGCGCAGTACTGTGAGGGAGTAAGGGCACACTGTGTAGTGCAATTAAATCAAGCTCTTGGTGTGGTTGGTTTGTGCAGATGTGAATATGGCATGTGTAGTGATCCAGAGTACACAAACAAGAACAACTGATCTGCTTTATAGAACTTGAGCTGCCCAGACAAATACAGATGTTAGGGCTAAATTCTCTGTGTCACTAAATGGTAAATGGTCTGTATCACTAGTGCAGAACAAAGCACGCTCTCCTATATTTACTTGATGTTGTTGTTGATTTTGCTAAACACACATCTGGCCAATAGACTGAAAGTTCTCATGTAGATTGTACTCATGCATTTCAATATATATTCCTCTAGACTGATATATATCTCTTCTGTTTGCTATTTATTCCTGGCAAATAGCAAACATATAGCAAACATGTAGCAAACATATATCTCTATACTGTTTACATTTTATGCTCATACTATATATATGTATATGTTTTTCTTTTACTCCTGCACAGTTGGCGTGGAGCACCCATTATTTACATGTACAAGGACAATAAAGGGCTATTTTATTCTATATTCTATTCTATTAATAGAGAGCCAATGTTGTAACTTTAACTTTCACATACGTAAGCAAAAACAAAACAAAAATAATGACATTACTTCACCTAGCTCTCACCTATCCTGAGTCAGAAAAGGGTTTGAGAGTTTTTTCTCAGTTAGCTGGACATTGTTGACATTTTGCTGCTGGGCTTTATCCCCTGCTGTCTGGATAATGTGATTAGTTCCCACTGTGTTCTTATTTCTCCACACTCACAGACTGCCCTGCAGAGTGCATGTACAACTGTCTACTTGATAGCTTTCTCACAGTTATTAGCAGACAAGGGTGTTCGAGGCTTTACAAAATGTAATTAAGCACTAAAGTGTAACTGTCAGAAGGTAGTTCTCTTCACTCTGACCATGCTTCACTCCGGCCAGTGTTTGAGTGCTTCACCCTTTTTCTTTTTTTGCAAAGACCTGGTGGTTACCCCTCCTGATCAAGCTAAGCCGGCAGCATTCAGAATACTTGAGGCGTGTCATTGCTGCTGGGCGACGCACTGTTGCGTTACTGTTGTGCATACAGGTTTATCTCCCAGTCGTCTGTGCAAAATGCAAAATGGAAACCATGATGGTATAATGGTTTCCATTTTGGGGCGTAGAAGACAACGGACTCGTATATTCCATTTCCCCTCTCTGTGTACAGAACAGTTAGGTTGACAAGTATTGGGGACAATGACACAATTTTTGTAATTTTATCTCTATGTGAATTTCCCATCTCTGAGACTAATAGAGGCTATCTTATCTGAGCTTAGCTTATCTGAGCTTAGCTTAGCTTAGTTTATAAACAAAACACACTGGATTTGAAATCAAGCAATCATGATGTCATTAACATGCAGAGTTTTGTCTTTAATTCAAGTGGTTTAACAAAGTTTTTCATTCAATTTTGGGAGTTAGAAACATTTTTATACGTAGTGCCTACTTTCATTGACCTGCAGTTTCATGACCAGGTGAGGCCTGTTTGTAACATGACAGATTAAGCAGATGAATGATCTGGAGTTGATTCGAAGTTTTGATCTCGATGCAAGCGGCGACTGAAAAACTAGTAGCTAGTGGCCAAGTTATCAATCCTTGTACATTCTTAAAAAGTAGGAATGTACTGCTGGTGGTCTGGATGATCCATACCTAAAGCATCACACAGAAGAGAAATCACTTAAGACTGGATCTCAATGAATGAAATATTCAAATCTTAGTAATTGTTGAGAATAAAATGATTTAAGAACAAAGGACTGATCAGGTGGTACTGTGGGGCAGAGCTGTGGCCAAGCTGAGTTACAAGTTTAATGGTGACACAGTGAATTCAGTGAATGAATCTTAGCATCATCAGCTTAAATGCAAAGTCACGCACACCCCCAGTCTTATAAATACAAACACTGTACAGTGAATCAAAGATGAGAATGCCTTAAAACATACAGGACATCACTTCTCCAATGAATAAAATAACTGTGGTCAACAAGCTCTCTTGAAGTATTGAACTGTTAAATTCGGCAAATTGAACATAATATCACAAGAGTCCTGCTCTATCAGAGTTGTGACAATTGAACCTGAGACTATCCAGTGTCACACAGTTAAGCTGTTCAGTTAATCAGAGTGCATCATTCTTTAAAGTGAACCTCCAACAGCCACGTCAAGGAGCAACAGTGAGGGGGCAGTTTGAAATAAGAACACAAATAATGTCATAATATCTTTGAGGAAAGAGCGGGTTAATAAAACAGTTAATCGTCTTTGTATCACAGCAGTCATGTAGGTTAGTGCAGTTTAAAGTCCTTCACGGGTGATCGGCAAGCCGATGATAAACCGGCACAAAATGTAATAAAATATTAAGCACGACAGCAGAGCAGGAGGTAGAGGATCGATGCCTGCAGTGCAGGAGCTGCAACAGACTGGTGACCAGTGCATGATGTAGCCTGCCTCCCATTATATGACAACTGGGATAGGCTCCCACATATCCCAGAACTGGATAAGTACTAATAATTAAATCCACCAGTAAAATATATTGAAAAGAGAAAAAAAAATCATTAGATTTCAAGTGTGTCAAGTGTGTTTCTCTGTTGTTAAGAGCCTCATCTAAGGCACTGAGTACACGTCCAATGCAGGAGAAGGAAAGTCCAACCATAAATCCGACTGCCAGCGACATGGCCTCATTTAAACACACACTGTTATGTGGTCAGGGTGGACTGTGTGTGTGTGTGTGTGTGTGTGTGTGTGTGTGTGTGTGTGTGTGTGTGTGTGTGTGTGTGTGTGTGTGGTTGGCCTTCAGCCAGCACAGGTTGTTTCAGTGTATGATAGCTGGGGTGGGACTCAGACAGAGGGAGGAGGAGCGGGTCGACGTCAGACTGAACGACAAACATTGGTTTCGAAGGGGGAGGTGTTTCTGTTTGCACACTGACTGTTCTCACAGTTGTGTGTGTGTGTGTCTGTTGTGTGTGTGTGTCTGTATTGCCGTGTTAGTAGCATTCAGTCAAAATGGATTTTGAAATGTATAATTGGAAGCTTAAAAAAATGTAAACTACTCAGATATAATCATTTATTAAAGTCAAGGTCCACTCTCGGATGATTACTTTATTCTTATTTTTATTATTATTGTTGCTGGGCTGTTGTTTATGCTTTACCACTTGCTTTGCTGTGAGTTCATAGTTGAAGACACACAGTGACATCTGTATGTCTGCGTCTCTGATCAAGTGTGTGCAGTGGGAGACTTTACAGGCAGGCTGCTCACACACTTAGAAGTTAGGAGTGGTACTTGTGTTTCTTTGCCTTTTTTTCCATTATTTTTCTTTAATTTAATTGGGTAAGCACAACTTCTCATACCTAGACCCAGCATATATGTGAAGTTGATTTGGTTCACTAAATATTGCGAGATCTGCCTTTAAAATCCCAACTGCAGGTTGGGTCCACAGAAGCTATTAAGGTGGTTTATGGCTTTCCGTGGGTTTGTCCTGATTAAACAACGGATTTTATTTCTGATCTAAGAGTAACAATACTTCCACTTCCTTTGGCCTCACTGGCTTCATGGTAAACCACATGCAAAACAAATTACAGTATGGCTAAGTGCTGTGCTATGGCTAGTTCACCATACATCAGTTGTAGAACTGTCTGATCTATATACCAAAACAAAACATTGTTAAATAGAATAAACCTTTTTTGCATCAATAGTTAAAAATCCCTTAAAATTTATGGCTCTGCTCCACTTGTTACTGCTAAACCAACTCTTAGAACTGTTTTTAGGTGTTATTAGGTTTACATGTATTTGCTGAATTGAAATTATGACTGTGCTGTTTATGTGAACTACCTGAACAGGTGCTAAATAACATGAATGAAACTGATGAGGAGACGGTGCACACATCCCTGAAACACTGTAACTGTGAAGAACATAGACTTTCAATAGACACTTCTGTGTTTTATATCCCTGATGTTACCAACATCAGGGATATAAATATCTTACAGTCCTGCTTTCAGAACAATAGATTTTCCCATTGCTGTATCTAAAGTAGACTTTATTTTATGTTTCCCTTTTCTCCAGAACATTTTGGCCAAGGCGTTGTATGACAATGTGGCAGAGTCTCCGGATGAGCTCTCTTTCCGCAAGGGCGACATTATGACAGTCTTGGAGCGTGACACACAGGGATTGGATGGCTGGTGGCTCTGCTCACTCCACGGCCGCCAAGGCATTGTCCCTGGCAACCGTCTCAAGATCCTGGTTGGCATGTACGACAGTAAACAGCAGCAGGCCATCCCTTCCACACCAGATCCAGCTGTTTCCTGTCCCACCTCGCAAGTCCAGAGACCCCTCCACCCTCCGAGTGCATATCCCAAACCGACACCTCCCCTGTCATCCATTGCCTCAATGTCTTCCTCCGGGTTTGCAAACAAGACCCTCCCTTCTACTCAGTACACATCCATGCACTCAGCCTACTCCACCCCTAGCCCTGCACAACCCAACCCTGACTCTGTCTACATGATGCCCCCCTCACACAGTCCCAAACCAAGCCTCCAAAGTGTGTACCAAGTTCCCTCCGGTCCAAGTGGAACTTCTACACAAGCCCAGCCAGGACCACCCAGCAAGGCCTCAGCTCAAGGTCAGAGACAGCCTGGTAAAGAGATCTATCAGGTGCCACCTTCTGTAGGTCCAGCACCAGGTCAGGCAACAGCTCCAGCCGGCCAGGATGTGTATCAGGTGCCTCCCTCCCTGGATAGGAGGAACTGGGATAGCAGCAACAAGCCACTTGGCAAGGTAAGGATGGACAAATAAGTTAATATACAAAGAAAGGAAGCTCATCATTAGACAAGGACATTAAATATCACTGACTTGAGTTCTGCATGTTTTATATGAACCACAAACAGTTAAAGATTCTGCTGTCGACACTGCCTGTACAGGTGTGCCTACATTTGTGCCAAACCAAGAAGATTCTTCTTCTTCTTCTGTGCTCTGCAATAAGGTTTGCTAACTGTGTGGTCCATCTGACTGTTTAGTGGAGGTCGTTTAGTATGCTTGGGCTGATCAGACCAATTTAGTAAACTGAATGAGAATATAATTTACACCTATGATGTGTAACGGTGATGCAGTGACACTACTGACTGGCAAAATCGTCTGCGTCTCCTCAAGTTTGTCAAAACAGCAACTCATCAACTTGAACTGCAGTTAGGTGGTTAGGAAGTTGCACAGAGTCAAATCTGGTGACTGAGGCTGTGGCCTGAAAACCTGAATACACTATGAGTGAGCAGAGCAGCTGATGCTTTTTGAATGTTTTTGCTATAGTTATCAGGTCATTGCACTGCAACTCATAATTATTTTTGTATTTTTTTCAGTCCAAGTTGGAGGCCTATAGTGAAACTGCAGATGGACTCAAGTAGTCAAATGAAACTTCAAATGAGAAATCTAGGTTTATATTCTAAACTAGCATGAATGTTGTCTTTATTCTGATGTGATAGGAGGAAAACCTGTGTGTGTAGTGTTTTGTACCTGATGCACAGGAACACGTGTTGTCACAGAATTGAGATCTTAAGGTCTTTCAAAGTTTTTCTTTGGACATTTGCTGCTTTTTTCACTCATTTTAATTGTGGCTTATTGTTAACAGTGACCTATGAATCACCTAAGCAAAAAAGGCAACTCATCTCACCTCAAGGGATGAACCAGTGTTGCTGCTACAGACAACCAACAGCCAATTTAAATTCTAGCTTTAGGCTCTTTGTTGTTAGCAGTAAAAAGTTGTAATTTGGTTCCATTTCTTTAGTTGAATCTACAAAAAAACACCAAAGGTATGGTTTGTAGTGTTTGCTTTAACATTTTGACAAAACTAGAAGAGTGAAGAACAAAATAAGAAGTTTCAGACCTAAAAAACTTTTTACAGCAGACAAACAGTATCTGAAAGTCGTGTTCTTAAGAAGCAGGAAAAATCCAGACACAAGAAAAGGCAAAAGTATTCCAAATTACTCAAGAACTAGTCTTCAATCACTGGGAACAGGAAATGAAGTGATGAATCCAGATTAGAAATTAGATTCGATTAGAAATGAATGTTTCAAATCATAGTCACAATCATAGGAGGTCGTCAGCAGTCCAACCATGAGTGAAACGTGGTGGAGGATCTGTCCCGGTTTTGTGCTGCCCTTTTAGCGAGTGGTGTGGGACATCTTGTCAAATTTGATGGAATTATGAAAACAGAAAAGTGCATTTTTATGCAACACGAAGAACCATCTGAAAAGAATCTGATGGGCAGCAGCTTTAATTTTCAGCATGACAATGATCCCAACCACACTGACAATGCAGTAAAATCATTTGGGGGAAAAAAACAAAAAAACACACGCAATGAAATTCTATCAGTCATGGATTGGCCTCCCCAGAGTCCGCAGCTCAACATTTTTGAAGCCGTGTGGAATCATCATATCATTGTTACACTTTTATCTAGTACCTCAAAAAATTAAGACTCACTCAGTGTGTGGAGAAGCAATGAAATAAAATGATTATTAATAATGCAGCTCAGATATTGTGGTTGGATGACTGTGCATTTTACCGCACCAGCAAATGACAGGCTACTGTTTGTCTACTCTGGGGAGCACCCAGGACAGTGTGCATGCATGCATGCATGCGTGCAAAGGTCCAGCTGCTCCCCTGCTTTTTAACACATGGATTCATCTGTGGTCCTGTGCCTGTCTGTAACTGCTTTATAATTAATGAATATGCAGGACTAAACTGCATTTAAAAAAAAAAAGCTCTTTGTTCAGTTCAGGGAAATGTTGTACTGTGTTCTTAGTGTCCTACTAAGAGTTCAGTACTTTTCTTCATGAATACACAGTCATAGAAAATCCTCACAAACAGCAGTCTAGGACCCAACAACTTGATATGATCTTTCAGAACAAGGTCAGACAATCCATGATCCACCCAGCAAGTTAATATCAAGTTAATATAAATGACCTTAAATATCAGTGAAGTCAAGTGTTTCAAATAGGTGTACCTAATTAAAGTTTGTGTAGGCTTTAATAACAGAAGCAAGGCATAATAATATATTAATATTATCTACCACACAATTAACCAGATTCATTTGTGAAAGATACATATGCCATTATATAAATAATGTCATATTTATATGGGAAATAAAATTGTCTTACACTTTGGTGATCATTTCCAATTTTTCAACTAGCTCTTAAACTTTGGTCTTACTTACATTTCAGTGTGCTGTAAGCTTCAAGTGGGATATGTTTGGATCAATAAATCTTTGTCACTTCGTGCTTTGTTTCCCTTTTATGTTGTGAAGGCAGCTGAGACTTTAGAAGTCTTATTTTCTAGTGTGTGTGAAAGCAGACTGAGCTCCTATAACAACTCGATGCTGTAGATTTATGTACAAAATGTACAAAACCAGCTCTCAAAATTAGGATTTTGTGAGAGTAAAGCTTTGAATGTGAGCAAACCCCAGAGCCATGTTATGAGCGGTGCATTACTATCCAAAGTTTTGGAATGACACATTCACTTATAGCTGAAATTTTAATATAATGCACACATTTGGCTTTGTAATATAAATAAAATTACAGCAGAAATAGAGACTGACTATAAAGTACAAAAACATTCAAACTTTATAAATTGTTAATAGGTATATGGGCAAAGACAGAAGAGTATGGACACAGCGATCCCCTTCTTTATGGACACGAAAAGTATGGCTATACTATGATTAATATGTGTGGAGGCAGGAAGTGGAAATCTAAGTATATCCTGGATCAAGGCTATCAGTTCTTTCCTGTTCTCTCCCTCTGAATCTCTTTGTACACACAGACCCAGGATATGACTTAAGAGTGTTAGACACTTCAGACGTAATAGACTGAAACTATTAGAATTAGACCAATACTGAGCTGGTATAAGCAAGGGCTATGAGTCCTGTGTTGTACTCCAGTCTTGAAGGAGTTTCCAGAGACGCTGAGCACTTGTTGGTCCCTTTGCCTTCACTCTGCAGTCCATCTCATCCCAAACATCTCAACTGGGTTTAGCTCATGGCATGTTGCTGCAGGATGCTGTGGTGGCCATGTTGGTTCAGTGTGCCTTCAGTTTTGAATAAATCCCCAATAGTGTCACCAGCAAAGGTGACAATATAACCTTATTTAAAACAAAAAGAAAAAGAAAATTCCTTATACTTGGAACTGCTGGAGACTGTTGTGTATTTCTAAAGGTGCTCAAAATTTGTCGGTAACAGCCCATCCAATCCACAAATCCACACATGCAGAGAGATCAAACTACAGATGTCTTTAAACTGAGTTATGTGTTATAATGAGCAATGACACAGGGAAAATGTATTGAGGAAACAAAGGTGCAACAAAGCAGAGAAAGTCATGTCACCCACTGAAATCCATCAGTAATTAGGAAACAAACCTGCCATTTAGTGCAAATTAATATCAGCTGGTTCAGTCCCAACTGAAGGCCTATAAAAGGGTGTCTCTTTATTACCAAGGTGTTCAACAAGACAAATGTGCATTCTTGATAAAAAAAAAAAATCTGCTCTTCAGGCCTTAGTGGCTGACATGTGGCGCATTAATGTGGCATCAAATAATATTTAAAAAAATGTACCAGAAATGATGTCATAACTACTCCATCCAACAATTTAAGACAATGTAACACAAATATCTGAGACAAGTGTCAGATATATATACTATTTAATGAGCAGAGTTCTGGGATATTTTTTTGCATATTTTATTGTGAATCTCTTTTCTGAGACACACAGTAACACAATGGAGAACATGGTGAGAGGCCAGGACAGATTACAGTGTGGAGCAGCTGAACATGTCCACTAGCTCAAACAGACCACACAGACTTCCATCTGGACCTTGCCCTGTTTTATCCACTGCATCTTTTTAGATTCTGCAAAATAAGTGGTCATATAGATTTGAACATTTTTGATTTGAACAGTTAAAATTGCCCTGTATTTGATGCAGATACCAAGATTTCAGTCTGCTTTTCCTTCTAGCAACACACTGGTTTCTTTTTATGCAGTCTTTGCTCTTCAGCATAAAGCAAAGAGCAGGAAAGAGAGAAAAGGGAAAGAAGGAGAAGAGGAGGGAGGGGCATTGCTCGAGCAAAGGTCATCAGTTGAACAATGATTTCTGGGATGAATCATCTACATGGCACAAAAGCCTAGCTTGTATCACACATTGCCCCCTATGAGTTTATGTCCATTTAGGCATGCAAAAGAATTCCCCTTCAGTGAGTCATCATAGCTGAATTTGTGCAAAGGCATTTTATTGTTGGTCAGTGTGATCTGTGATGATGGGGACAGTGATTTAGGTGTCCATGAGGGTTTTAGGACAGTACATCTGAAAGTAGCCACTGAACAATATGAAGGAAACCTGGCAACATGCAGTATATAACTATTGTTCAGGAGTATGTTTAGGGGAAGCTGCCGACCTCTGTTGGTGCAGGGTAGATCTGCTGTTAGGTTTACTCCTGTTAACTACATAAGGAAACATCCTTTACAAGTGTAAAGCATCAGTTTTACTGTCAAGGTTCCACAGGGAGTGGACTCAAACAAAGGACCCAGTAACCTTTATTTAGATTTCCTGCTCTGGTCTAAGATATGAATGTCAAGGATAGAAAACAAAGTAAATAATCCAACTCTCCAGAAAGCTCACAGGGATGAAACACAAAGAAGAAACTCCAAACAACTAAACAAAATGTCAACAGAAGTTGGCATAGAATCTGAATATAACCAATACAGAACTATAAATATCTGTGAGACTTTTGGGAGAGGAATGTTGTCCCATTGTTAACAAGCACCTTAAGTCGACTTAAGGAAACAGCAGGGTGTCTGATTCGTGTTCAAAAATGGCTTCTTCGTCTGCTTTTGTGGATGGCACAGTGAACTGTGTTCACAGGCTATGATTTCTGGAAGTGTTCCTGAGCCCATGCACTGATTTCAGTAACAGAATCATGCTTGTTTTTAATGCACTGCTGTCTGAGGGCACAAAATCATAGCATCCGGTATTGATTTTTGACCTTTTTTCCCTTGCACACAGAGATTTGTCCAGATTCCTGGAATCTTTTGATGATGTTATGTATTGTAGACGATGAGATAGTCACTGTGACGAACATTATTCTGAAACTGTTTTACAATTTATAGATGCAGTTTTTTGCAGATTGGTGAACATCTGCCCAAATTTATTTCTGAGGAACTTTGCATGTCTAAGATATTCTTTCATGTTACTGACGTCTTGCTAGTTAGCCTAATTAGTTGCAAAATTTCCCTCCAGCTGCTTCTTTTTAGTGCCAACTACCTTTGCAGCCTTTTGTTGCCTCCATCCCAACTTTTTTTTGACATTCTGCTGCCATCAATTCAATTCAGCTAATATTTTTCATGAAATATAAAATGTTGTAGTTTAAATATTTGGTATGTTTTCTATACTCTGTTGTGAATAAAATATTGGATTTTGGGATTAGCTGATGCTGCTTTTATAGATTTCACACAGGGTCTCAACAGGTTTCAAATTAGGTTTGTAGCAGTGTCTGTTACTCAAAGTCAGTGTTCTCTAACCTTGAGTCTGCTACTGCTGTTCTTGAGTGTTTATAGTGGAGCAAATGACATTTTTTGGTTCAATGCTGATGTTTTAATTGTGCCACTTTATTCAGGCGGTATGTGTGTTCTGATATATCCAGCACATGGAAATGTTGTGGAAATAAAGAGGAACGAATGGAGGAGGGAAGGATGAAAGGACAGCAGAACGGTGCTTTTGCTGTGCTATATTGAACAGCTGTTGTGGTTTCCCAGCCTGGCTGGTTGACTCTGTAGTCAAACCACATAATACACAGTTTAAACAGGCAAACAATGGGGCACTCCGGTTCCCACGACAACTATGACTGAGCCATTGCACTGTTTTTATTGCCCCATGTGCATCTGTGTGTCGGCAGCATGTTTTGATGAGACTGAGCACCCTTTAGTGTCTGTTCATTCAGTGTAAAGAAGCAGCAAACAGATAAGGGGTGATCTTTGTTTGTGCTGAAATATTTTTGTTATATGCATTTAAAGATTTTCATGGTCTGAACTGAATATAAATGATCTCTGGCTGTGTTATCAGATTAATGTTTGTCATACAACTACAGCTCTCGGCCATTTTTGACTGACACACCTGCCTCTGTGCTTTTGCATTCAGGTGGTAGTTCCTACCCGTGTTGGACAGGTGTATGTGTACGACGCAGTGAAACCAGACCAGGATGAATATGACGTTCCGCCCAGACTTCAACCTCCAGCTCAGCCAGACATATATGACGTGCCGCCCACCCGGCAGCAATACAGCACACAGGTGAGGCTGCTCATTGTATGTGTGTGTTGTTGTTATCACACAGAAGCTATCACACGTTTCCAGGCAATCATCACGGTCCTTCAATTTTGCTTTAATAGGTTATTAAATAGGTTATTAAAATGGAATTAAACACACACACACACACACACACACACACACACACACACACACACACACACACACACACACACACACACACTATAAGTCAGTATATAGAAATTCCAATGCACAGATTTTACTCCTTTATTCCTAGCAGGTCATTATTTTGTTAGCAGTACTACTACAACAGTAATACTGTTGTATTACTCACTGGTTTGGCTGGACATTCATTTGGTTTCCACAGACTCAGTAGTAACTGGCCAAACTCCTGATGGAACTGATGGACATGAGCAAATTCCCGCCCTTAAATGCTCTGCTAGGTCTTTAGCTGCAGCTGTCTTTAGTTGCTGTTGTGTGTGGGTCTCTTCATTTTTGTCTTCAGTAACAGAAAAGTTTCTTTGTTTGGCTGAAATGAGGTGACTGACTTTGCATTAATGGATTTCTTTGCCTCAACAAACTCATGAGTAACTTTTTCAGTGGCTTCCTTCACCCCACAGCTTCAAACTGCAAACAGTTACATTCTCTTGCTTTGAAATGAGCTCAGCTCAGTCTGCAGCAACTATAAGTAATTATGATGCTATTTATTTATATAATAATTATGTCTGTCGCTTCTAAATGTTTAGGTGTATGACACTCCTCCCATGGTGATGAAGGGTCCCTCTGGTGGTCAAGATATATATGACACCCCTGCAAGCAGTGAGAAGAACCCACAGCAGATGGTAAGGATTTCGATTTGGGAGTTATCATGTAATATAACCATCTTACTGTCTTTCTGTAATTGTTTGATGCTGTGTTTGTGTGTACATGTCATAAGATATGACATAATCATTGGAAATGTACCCCCATTGCATCGACAGGGAAATAATTTTGTTAGTTTGATAACCTGTAGTAGACGTGCCGTACATTTCTGCAGTATTCAACTAAACAAAGTAGCTTGCACTTCACTCAGACTGGCTGTCAGTGCTGCAGAACTTTCTGCTGAGCTCAGTCCTGTCTGCGTGTTCAGACAGGTCGTCCTCCAGACTCTGCTCTTTACAACAGTGGTCCCTTTAAAACATGATATGGTAAATAACAGATAAAACCTGTAATATTTATAAAACATAACCTTTTCAACTCATCTTTGATGGATGTCAAACTGAGTGGCACAGATTTCCCACTAGCAACAAGACTAACTGATTTTGAGTTACGATTTGTTTAGGAAATGACGTCAGTGTGTCACTGAGTAGGCAAATCAGCAAATGAAGTCTAACTTAGTGAAAATAGTTCAGTTTTGCTAAAATAGTGATTGATTCTATAAATGTTTTTACGGCACTGCACTGGTTTCAGAGAATTCTTTTCTTTTTTTTAAAAAATTCACAAATTGTCACCAGTGTAACTCGTTGTCTTCTGTGTTCTGTTGGCTCTTTGACTCACATTCTGCAAACTGTATTTTAACTGTGCTGACCTTTATTCCATATTGCACCACAGGTAACAATGGAACTAGTTGGAACTAGATTAGTTTGAGGAGTGCGGCTGACATGAGCGCACTTGTACCAGAAACCTTCTTCTGTTCATTTGAAAGTATGCAGAATGCTGTGATTAACAGCATTCTGCATACTTTCCAGCTTGACTGCTCACAGTTTGAAGAATGTTGCTGTCTGCCCGGGTGCAGCTGTTAGCAGGTGGCTGTGTAAACCTTACAACGAAGAAGCAAAAACAGAGCACCCAAAAACACAGTAATAAAAAAAGTATGCAAACAAGCATGAGTAGCAATCAAAGGCATCCTGTTAAAACATCTTTAATTTGTTTCTAATATGGATGCTAACAAAATGTAAATTACCGCCTCCTGACTGAAGAGCTGCATCTCTAAAAGTAAGATGTCAGGGTCATGATGATCGTGCGATATTCTCACCACTTATTATTATCTTACAAGAATGCTGCAGCCATGCAGTTCAGGTCTGCCACTTAACCATGTTTATAGTGGATAAAATTAGTCCTGAGGATGCCAGGATCAGGCCAAATTGTCAGCCATCTGATCTGATCTGATCTAAGACATGAATCCATACATGAAGAAGCAGGCCCTGATGTCTGTTTCTGGGATTACAGGAACATGCAGAAAGCATGGAGGCAGCCTAAACCTGCAGAAGAGCCACAAGAAGCTCTGTGCACGTTCAAAAGACAACTTGTGGATTTTGAAGACTTTAAAGACTCGCTTCAATTATTGATCATATCGACAGATTTTTTTTAAAACTGCAATTTGTTGAAAGCAATTTGTTAAACATTATTCACTTCGTTATTTTTTAAAGTACTTTCCTCAAAGTGCCTAAAATGTGTTCATATTACTATATGAAATCATGCACCACGTAGCACATACCATTACAGTTGATTAATTAAATCTGTTTAAAAGTGTGATTAACACTAATCAGTGCAAGGAAGAGATGAAAGCAGTTTTATTCACACATTATAATAATAAATATGACACTTGTCTTAATGAGATCTTTATAAGATAAAGTGTTTTTACAAGACTTCTCTGTCTCTTCAGGTTTATGACTTCCCCCCATCAGTGAGTAAGGATGTCAGTGATGTTCAACCAATCAGAGAGGAGACGTATGATGTGCCACCTCACTTTGCCAAACTAAAGCCCCAAGTCCCCATCACTCCGGGCCCGTACTTACACAACAACCTCAGCAGCAATGATGACGAACCGCCAATTCCAGAGGATGTGTATGATGTCCCGCCCCCAATCTTGACTGATAAGCATTATCATAGGGACAGGAGTGGGGCCAGTCAGGCCCCTCAGCAGATCTATGACATCCCAGCTGTACTGCGTGTTGGCCAGGATGTCTATGACTTCCCCCGGGAACGAGAGGAGACGGGGGAGAGGGCTGAGCAGAATGTCTATGACGTGCCCCCACAGGTATGACAGCTACAGGGCCGGCTTGTTTAATCGCATGAAATCAAGTTTGTGTAAGATGTTCCATCATCATCATCATCATCATCGTCATCGCTATGCAGAGAGCACTGCTGGCTTTGTGACTCTGGCAGTGTGATGCTGTTGTGCTATTCAGACACACAGGAGCTCGCTCTTCAGTTAATGGTCTCGACAGCTTTATTCATGCAGACCCACAACAGTGACAGACAGAGCCGCGGTGCTTGTGTGATATTAATCACATGCTTCGTTGAACAGTATGTTAAGTGGTGTATAATATATGAGGTTGAACTTGTGGTTATTTTAATAACTACTTTAATAATTCAAAAGGCTGCATCCTATAAGTAGCTGTGTGAATGCAGCGATACACACACACACACACGCACACACACACACACGCACACAAACTGTCTTGCTTTTAAAATGAAAATGAACGGCTCCAGCTGCTGTATGATGCTGCAGTTATGATAAACTCAGGTTTATCTCACCAAGAAGCTCAACATTGTGTACAAACCCAGGAGTTTAAACATTAGTAGTGTGTTAACCTGACCTGAAAACATAGTCTTCATTGAAGGCTTAACACAAAATAGTGTTTCAGTTATCGTTTATTCATTTTAGGCTAGAATTAATGTGAAGTTGTAGAGCCAAGTTGATAACAATTTCAGCGAGCTAAGTAACCCAAAGATGTATAAAAGACATGTAGTCATATGTTGCATGCCTATAATGTGATGTGACTAGGTCGGACTTATTAAGGCTGCCATTATAAGTCGTGCCACGGCTGCACATTCATGCATGAAGCCTACACTTAAGATGCCATCAGATTAAATGAATAATACACCCCACTCTTGGCAGTAAATCCAGCCGTTATTAAAAGCTGCTGTTTAATCCAAGCTGTGACTGCTGTTCAGCTAGCGTCTCTGCTGTCTGGCATTGCTCGTGGTTTCTAATGAAGGGCTGCTTTGCAGGCCTGCTGGTTTTCACAATTTTGTAATTGTCAGTTTAACTGTGGATCGGTTGATTTTTTTTCTACTCCTCAGTCATTTGCAAATAATTTTCTGTTTATTATTCCTTTTATTCTCTCTGTAATAACGTGTATGTATTATTTTATTTCCTTGTAAAAAAATAATAAGACCATCAATGCATGATTGTTTTACTGATGAAACTAACGCAGTT
This sequence comes from Aulonocara sp. 'chitande type north' Nkhata Bay, assembly GCF_057382095.1. Lineage (NCBI taxonomy): Eukaryota > Metazoa > Chordata > Actinopteri > Cichliformes > Cichlidae > Aulonocara > Aulonocara sp. 'chitande type north' Nkhata Bay. Next base: position 26,440,179 of record NC_141350.1, on the reverse strand, counting down.
AGCTTAGCACACAATCAGGAAATGGGTGACTTGATTCTAATGCTACGCTAATGTGTTTTGCAGGTTGTACGTGATGCCCAGTCAGCCAGTGAAGAGCTGTCCATGTCTTTCAAGCGGCTGTCTGCCTCAAGCACAGGAAGCACAAGGAGCAATCACTCTGCTTCTTCATTAGATATGGTTCCTGTCCGCGACACCACCTCGCTTCCTGCTCCTGGCTCCATTCCAGGGAAACCCCTGGTCTTGGAAATGGATCAGGCCATGGAACGTCTGTCTCGTCTTCAGCAAGCTGTTGAGTCCAGTGTTTCCTTCATGATGTCATTCATCACAGGCAACTGGAGAAGCCCGGCTCATCTTGAAGGAAACCTCCCAGCCATTCATCAGGCTGCCGACAGGGTGCGTACCACTGTCCGAGATTTCTTAGAATTTGCCCGAGGCGCCGTGGCGAATGCTGCCCAGGCCACAGACCGCTCACTGCAGGCCAAACTGGGCCGCCAGGTCGGGAAGATGGAGGAGATCTTCCAGAATTTGATTCGACATAGTCAGAGCTTAGACGCTATTTCTTGGTCACACGCAGCACTCACAGCACCACCGCCGGGAGGGGATGACTTAGATCGACTGATCATGACGGCGCGAGGTATCCCTGACGATGCCAAGCAGCTTGCTTCTTTTCTCCATGGCAACGCTTCACTGCTCTTTAAAAAGACCACTCGCCAGCAGCAAATGCCTCTTCCTCCTATCCCAGGGGAGCTTAGTGGTCACACAACAGGATCTGGAAGTGGAAGCTATCAAGGAGGGGAGAAAGTGAACATTCAGTCACGGCCCCTTCCCTCCCCACCAAAGTTTACTGCTGCAGAAGAAGAGGAAGGTGTTGAGAGACCATATGAGACCACAGAGGAAGGATGGATGGAGGACTATGACTACGTACATCTGCAGGTACACACAGACACAGATTTGAGCCCTTTACAATAACAGGAATCACATATTAGCTTGGCAGTGTGACTGTATGTTTACATTAGCACATTTAGAAAATCCGCTCAGATTTGGCACTGATTGTACCAGAGCTCCCAAAGCTCCACACATCTGAAGCATCTGCTAATGATTCAGTTATAGGAGGCTGGTGGTAGAGAGAGACAGCCTACGTATATAAATAACGTAAGCAGAATCATATCAGTTCACCATTTTTCCTGCTTCTACAGCAGCTACTCACTACTGCTGGCTTGAGTGTCCCAAGAGACTTACTGTTTCAGTAGTCGTCAGGTCCAGTCACTCGGCCATAATGGTTTCAATCATTGTTTGGTCTTTAAACTTGTCTGTTTGACTACAGGGACTTAATGTTTGCTGCACTTAATTCCTAAAACCCCCTGCATGTCCAAGACCATCACATGAAGCCTTGCTATGCGTCATGAGTGTTTCCCTGCAGAAACGAAGTGTCAAATCACGGCTCTGCGTAAAAAAAGTCTCCTCTGTAATTGCAGCTTTAACTGGTACAAGCGTGTGAATGAATCTGAGTTTTCTGTGAGCAGCTGCTCTCCATTTCCTAAAACGCTCTGTGGTTTATGGGTGTCACAGTGGTGCAGTCGTTAGCACTGTCTCTCCACCAGAGAGAGAACTGGGCTCATGGCAGATTCCTACCTCTCCCTGAGCCCAGTTCTGCTGGAGGTTTCTTCCTGTTAGTAGGGAGTTTTTCCTTCCCACTTTCACCAAGTGTTTGCTCACAGGGGGTTGACTGATTGTTGGGATTCTCTATGTATTACTGTACGGTCTTTACCTTACAATATAAAGTGGGTAGAGGCAACAGATGTGATTTGGTGCTGTATAAATAAAACTGAATTGAATTGATCACACTTTGGTTCTGACCACTTACACAGCCATGACTTAAGAATTATTCTTTACTGTGTTTACTATGTCACATTGTTTGACACAAACCTTCCGGAAAAAAACCCAAATGCTCATTAAACAGTGAAAACATTACAAGTGAGGCTGTAAGACTGTACTACACGTTTTCTAATCAAAGAAGTCTCTGACAAGTATTTTAGCAAGACTAAGAAAAATATAAGAGGGAAAATGGTGCTCCAGCACTGATCGATCACTTCCTGTTTGTCACCAACAAAGACGTGTTTTAGATTGAGTGGTGTGTGTGTCTCTATGGGTGGGTGTACATGTAGTGTACTAACTGTGTGTCTATATGCTGATCTGTCAGGGAAAGGAAGAGTTTGAGAAGAACCAACGACAGCTGCTGGAGAAAGGCAACATTATCCGAAACAATAAGACACAGCTGGAGCAGCAGCAGGTACGTGTCTGTAGGACACCTCAGTGTGAGGACACCGGAGGAGCTGAGGATCAAAACACCGAGCTTCGGTGGACCATCTGCTTCTCCTCGCGAGCTGCCTCCTGTCTCCTACGCTACACCTCTACCTTCACTGTGCCTTACTGGTTCTTACATTTCTTTGACAAAGTCAGACCAAATAACAGTAAACAAATAAACTGCTTCAGTGGTTCTTAATAACTGAGGGACAAATGACCTCCAACACCAGCTCTCACACACACACACACACACACACACACACACACACACACACACTGTACATTTGTTACAAAGCTTTGAACTGTGTATGAAATTCTTTTGATTTGGATTTGGATTCATCACTACAAGCGACCCACTGGAGGTGGGAGTGCGAACTTTCACATGGCAACAATGAACAAAGGAAACCGACAATTCAATTCAATTTTATTTATATAGCGCCAAATCACAACAAAAGTCGCCTCAAGGCGCTTCATACACAAGCTTCGAACACAACCCAGATTTCAGAGCAAACGCCATTGCTCCAAATTGTTTACACTACAGCCTGCATTCATTTAATTATTCATTATTTATTATACTCTGTGCACTCTCTGCCTGCAATTTAGACTCATCAGTTAATCTAACCTCCCTGATTTGTAAGCCAGAGTTATGGAGGGCCGTGAAAATGCAGAGCAAATGTCACACAGAAAGGCCCTAACTGAGCAGGACTGCTTGCTGCTCCAGCAGCCAGCAGCGTTGGCCAACATGTGATTTTTCACTTTTAGCTGTTGCTTGCTGAAATAGAAAACAGTACGAGTTTTTAGTGGCAGCTTTTCTAGAAAGTAAAATCTGTCAGAGTTTGGTGGCTTAGTGTTTTGTTCAACCCAGAGCTTTAGTATTTAGTAGGTCAGTATGAACAGAACAGGCACAAATCTCAGAGAGGACTTTTGTTGGACAATTTAAAACAACGGAAAGAAATTCTAACTTGTTGTCATTGCAGATTCTAGTTATTAACTGTGTCTTCATTCTTTATCATCTTCCAGATTAAACAGTTTGAGCGTTTGGAGCAGGAGGTCAGCCGGCCAATCAACAACGACATGACCGGTTGGGTTCCATCCGCACACAACTCTCTGGCAAACTACCTGGCCCAGAACGGCTCTGGAGGCCCCGCCTCCTCCAAGTTGTGCCACGGTGACCGTCAGCTTATTCTCTTCTATCAAGAGCAATGCGAGCAGAACGTCACCACGGTGACAAATGCCATCGATGCCTTTTTTACTGCTGTCAACTCCAACCAGCCACCAAAGATATTTGTGGCACACAGCAAGTTTGTCATTCTCAGCGCACACAAGCTGGTCTTCATTGGTGACACGCTGTCACGCCAGGCCAAATCTCCAGAAGTGAGGGCACGGGTAGCCCAAAGCAGCAACAGCCTCTGTGAAAAACTCAAAGACATTGTGATCAGTACGAAGACAGCAGCACTTCAGTATCCTTCCCCTGGAGCCTCCAGAGAGATGACAGAGAAGGTGAGGGAGCTTGCAGGGTGTACTCAGCATTTAAGGATGGTTCTGGGACAGCTCTTAGTGATGTAGAGGCAGAGGGGGAGGAGGAAAACAAACCAAACAGTGACTGAAATATTCCAGAACCTCGGAGCAGTGAATCTTCGCAGTAACACTGGGCAGACAACCCTCTGTACCCCATACAGCACTAACTAGGAGAACCTGGAGTTTGCTGGATCACAAAGTGCTGCACAAAACCCTGAACACCCTTCAGGTGTGTGAGGAGTCCCGTGTGCCTCTACAGGATGAGGCTTGCTATCTCTTACAGTCCTGGCATGCATGGAAATCCTGAGTGATCCTGTCCTTGGGGTCTGGGACCCTGTTTCGGACCGGGAGCACCAATTTTACTCCCATCCTTCGCTTCCTCCCTGTGCTGCCTTTCACTGGGACCATTTCATCCCATTTCCACTCTGCACTTTTTATTCTAGACAAAAAAAAAAAAAAACATTTTCTCGTCAGTGGGCTGGGCCATAGGCTGTAAAATAATCAGTGTAAATATTTAAGTTACCTATGTATTCAGAAAATCAGAAAAAAGAAGACTATAGCACTTGCAGTGCATACACGTAAGAAAAGATGGGAACATAACTGTAGTTTTTAGACAGAACATCAGTAACTGTCATATTGCTATACCGTATAATTAAAATGTAATATGGCTCTGATTCTCGATCCTAATATAATTATTGTTATGGATGTGTAAATTGCAGATGATATGTATGACTCTGTGTTGTCGAATGTCGGAATGCTTTTCCATCCCCAATACAGGCAAACTTTCCAAACCCCACACAGGAGCACGCCGTGTGTGTCTGAGCCGTCTGAGGCTTGCTGAGTTGTCCACTCTGCATCCGGTTCCCCCCGAGCACACAACGCTGCTGCCAAAACATGCCGACATAGCCGTGCAGGTGCGGGACTGCAGATGCGATTATTTCCACGCCATCTAAGATGTTTATTTTAATTTTATTTTATTTTTGAAAACTGTATGTATTTTTTAATAGGCATGTAAAAGTCAAAAGGAATGAGAGTTTAAAGACAGCAAATGCAATTAAACCTGCATTTCCTTTTCTCTGGTCTCGTCATATTGTGTATTTTTTATTATTAAATAGTTGAAAATGATACGTAGTGTCAGACTCACTACTGGAATTACCTGAGAAAATGCAGGCAGTTTGCACAGGTATCTGTTTTGCCATAATTTCCTAATAACCAAAGATGATCTCAGTTCTATGTATAAACGTCAAAGGTCTCAGTCTGCTACACGTGGTCAGCTATCAGATTTCTCTCTCGGCAAGAGAAAATTAGTAGATCTTCTTTTTTTTTTTTTTAAGGTTAAAGGAAAACTGTCTCGTTATATTTTTATGACATTGAAGAAAGACTAATGGGAATGTGACAGGTTGGGAACAAAACCGGTTTATCACTTTATTACAGAAGCAAACATGTAGAGTAAAATTATTTCCCCAGCTGTTAGCACTCATGTTTATAATAATATCTGTTACTACAGAGCATTTGGAAGCCACAGCCTTTGTGAAAGACAACACAGACGCCTTAACAACCATCTGAAGTTCAAATGTTGTTCATTCCAGTGCTAATTTTCTCTGTATACCATCATTTCTATGCCACCTCCAAACTATAAACTCTGCTTACTGGCTGAAATGCTTATAGAGATGTTAATATGATTAATGAATCTTTACATATAATACTGTCTGAAATTTCAGATTAAATTTTATTCCACTGTAGGAAATTATTGTCTCCCCGCAATGAAAACAGACAAATTTCTAAGCATGGCCAGATTATAGATCGTGAAGTCATTTCATTTCCTCTCTGGTGAACCGTGGCCAGCAGTTCAGTTTGCAGAAAGCTTCTAGTACATGTTAAAAAAAAGAAAAGAATAAAATTAATTAAAAAAATCTCCTCCTCAATGCTTTATTATGTTTATATTCGTGTATGTTTTTTCTCATTTGAATTTTAACCTGAAAACATTGTCTATTAGCCTGGTTTTGACATGACGGCTACCAGGGGATGGTGTTGCCCTGCCAGTCCAGAAGCATCCCGCTGTCTTTGTTGCTAAGTGACGATATCACACTAAGCATGCCAAGTACGCTGTCCACGGTGGTCAAAGGAGCCTGTGGGAGACAACAGACACACAAAAGAAGAAAGTCACTGGAAAGGAAGCGGCTGGATCAGAACAAGCTTTATGATTTCTAATATGGGGAAGGCTAACAAGCTAAACGCTAAAAATGAAGTTTATTTTTGTTTGCAGTTTCAAGATTAGAGATTTAAAATGATCATTATTGGAGAAAAGGATGGTCGTGGTGTGGTTGTTAGCACTTTCATCTCATATCAACATTGATATTATGTAAAATGTAATTGGATTATCAAAAATAAATCAGAAAACAGAATCAGTGAGTGTTTCATGCTGTGTTTGTCTTTTTATTACTAAGCTGCTCTTACTTACCCTGAACTTACAATAATGCATCCAAATGTATAAATCTCAGAGCTAGTACAAGCAGTGATGTAATGCTAGGACTTACATTACGCTTGTCTAGTGAAACGTACAACGATATAAGGTTTTACATAAGCACAGTACTTGTTTGACCTAAAAGAACTTTCTGGAATCTGTAACAGAGATTTGGTGGGTTTCAGCAAATGTGATTGTTTCATATGAAAGCTGTTTAAAGGAAAACCATAATGTTTAAATGTATTCACTGAATAAAGTATTTTAAAGTTTTCATCACGTCACCTTTTCTCCTCCCATCTCAGTTTGGACCCAGCCTGGGTGTATGGCTGTCACCACTATATTGTGAGTCTTGAAGTCTTCGGCTTGACAGCGAGTCAGCATGTTCAGTGCTGCCTGATGACAGGAGAAACAGCACATTTCTTTATTGTTAAGCGTAATACAAACATATAAGTATTACACTTATTGAAATTATTATTAATTATTAATCAATACAGGTGTCTAAAGCCAAACAACTGAACCACATGATGCTTTAATTACTGCGTGTCAAGCTCCTTTCACTGAATCTGGTCTATGTCATTGAATCACAGTTACTTATTAAAATGTTAGTAAAGAAAAACTCTAAAAGATAAGCACAGACAGAATAAACAAGTTTAGGAAGAAAGTCAGGATATTTGATTCTTTTTAACAGTACCTTGCTTATTCTATAAGGATACATCTGTGCTGCTGAGAAGGTCTCTGGACATTTCTCTATGGATGAAATAGCTGTGGAGATGTTGATGATGGCTGAGCTGCAGGCAGTTTTATTATCTAAGACAAAGTGGGACAAACAGATTAGCATCATGACTGGGAAACGAAAAGAACTGTGTGTGTGAGGATAGTTTGCATCTCTGAACCTGCACCAACCAACACGTTCTGTGATGCAATCCACCTGCGAAAGAATTCAAATCTATTTACTTTTGTAAATGTATTAATGCAGAGAAAACGCTCCACTCTTCTTTAAGTATAACTGTCTAGAATTCTGCATATTCTGTCGTATTTTCTAGTCCTATTCAGGAAAGGATCTGGCGAGATTACACCTCTCTGCTGACAAACTGTGTGTGCCCCCAGAAGATCCGGAGTGGCTTGATGGATGGATATAACGGTTGTATTAATGTCTTTCATTCATTGACAATTGAAGAATATTTAATTTCTTTGCTTTGAGCAAATCTTGGGTTTTTGGATCGCACTATGAAGCTCCGTCTGCTCATTGTTGCAGCATTAGTCTGAATGTGAGCAGAGTGCAGCCCTGTACTCTCAGTTCATCCTGCTGCTTCTATCAGCAGTCAGATAATTAATAAACACCAGTGACCCACTTCCATTGGCAGCCATACGTGCCCATGCCAATCATGAGCTGTTTCTCTCCTCCACACTTTACTTTTCCATTCCGGTACAAAATAATCGCCATTTAAACGTTACTCTGTCTCTCTTCTACAAGGTGTCTTTGTCGTGTCTTCCTTCACTCATCTCCAACCAGTTGCAGCAATTGGTTGGCCGCTGCTCCCTGACCCTGGCTCTGTTGGAGGTTTCTTCCTGTGAAAAGGGAGTTTTTCCTTCCCACTGTCGGCAAGCGCTTGCTCATAGAGGTTGTCTGATTGTTGGGATTCTCTATGTATTACTGTAGGGTCCTTACTTTACAATATAAAGTGTCTTGAGGCAACCATTGTTGTGATTTGGCAATTGAATTGAATTGAACTGGCTTTAGGAGGTGGATAACTTGCAGCTAGGCAAATCTTCAACTCAGCTTTTTGTAAATTGGATATAATCTCATATTAACTCTTATCAGGCAAGCTAATCCCATTACTTTAATATGAAAGCTCAAATGGACCCCTGTACTGCCAAGCCGGGGTACCACTCACACATTTACAACACATTATTTCGTGCCTTTGAATTTTGCTTGTCATGCACACAGGACATTTGGGCTTAATTATTTTGCCTGCTTATAATTCAAAGTTATGGGGATCAAATCACTGACCTTCTGACCAAATAACCTAGTCACAGTTGCAGTGAGATGGAGCATGAAACCATAAGTATGTACTCACTCCACTGAGTGTTTTCCCAATGATGGTATCCTACATTCAACATAACATGAAAGAACAGATACATACCATTGCCCTTTGCAGAAGAATCCCTCTGTGCTGCTTTTTTCAGGAGTGGAAGAAACATCTGAAAGTACAAAACTTACAGTTTACATGTGTGAAATTATAGCACATTTAAAAAATAAAATAAAATGAAAGATGTGAAATAAAAATGTGAAACTCCCATCAAATATGTTAAACCTAAGAAATGAGTCTGTTTCAAAAATGTAATGTAAGGAGTAAAAAGTAGAGGTGTTTGGGTAAAAATCTGGGAAGTGAAAGTACAATGTTCTCAGAACATGAAATACTCAAAGCACAAATACCTGAAAATTCTACTTGCGTAACAAAGTATTTGTACTTCCCACGTCTGCAGAGAACAAACCAACCTTTGCAATGGTAAATGGTCCAACCACATTGGTTTCATACACCTCCATCATGTCGTTTTTCTTGGTAGCAGATAATGCTCCTGACAAGGCCGGTTTCCTAATACCAGCATTGTTGATAAGGATATTCAACCCAGCATCCCCGATCTGATCTTGCACAGCCTGCACAGCAGCTGAGATACTTTCCTCATCTGCAACATCTACAGGTAGATGTATAGAAATACAAATCATAATGACCAAGGTCTTTTGAATGTCAAAAAAAAAACTGTGGAAGATTATGAGTTTAAAAAAAAGGTTTCATTTCTATGTATGTATTTGCCTTTGAATCTCAGATTCTCAAGTGAATATTTCAACACTTCCATTATTATGTGAGAGGCCTGATGAGATTAAAGTAAGGCACTATCAAAAACCTGAGTGCACCCGTAGTGGGAAGGTTCTCAGATTTTAATAACTAAGTTGTAAGTAAGAAATCAGTGCATAGACTCAGCAACACTTCCAGAATTCACTGTCTGTGAGCCTCCAGTGTTTTAGTGTCATAATTGGAAATGTTTCAGCACACATTTGGAAATGGTGTTGGAAGTGTATGCAGAGTTAAATGAAGGCGGATTGTTTTTACCTAGCTTGATTATAGTGATCTTTCCAGGATGTCGGGTGGTTAACTGTCTCAGTGCCTGAAGGGAACAGAAAGAATATATATAAATATTTATGTTGTTATTCCATGAAATCACGTCTATAGCCAGTGACTCACAACAGAAATGATTGATGTGCATACAAATCTAAGGCTTGTCCTCAGGAATTCCAGATTCCAAAGCAACAGTGTAAGGAGAACGTGTATGTACAGTTAAGATGTTAACTGTCAATAGCAAATGTATTGTCCAACAATCTGTGACTGAAGGGAAATAAATGAACAACCCGGAGAATGCAGCAACACTTAAATTGAGAACACAACTAATGCACACCGATTTGTTGCAGACCTTATATACACTTTTCACTGTTTCGTAGTGATCAAAACTGACATATCAAGTTGCCTTCAACAGCTTTGCTACATCTTTTGCTTCTGTGCTGAAAATGGAGCCTGCGAGAGAAGTTTTGCGGCCAGACCCCCGTAGAGTTAGCCGTGCTACACCGTCACACTTTGAAACCAAATGAAAGATGTTTATACCAAATTTGTTGACTAGTTTTAGACTATTAGGTTAGCTTAGGCCTTGTAAAATGAAAATGGACCCCTCTTCATACTTTCATGACTTTTTTTATGTTGTATTCTCATAATTACAAGATGATGTTATGATAAAGTTATCTGCAGATGCTGACAATAACAACATAACAATTTATTTACAATACAAAGTTGTGTTGTTGTGATTTGGCACTATATAAGTAAAATAAGTGAAATGAACAGATGATACACAGTCAACCTTCACATGTGTGCATGTGAGGGTTGCTCTAGCAGTTGATGTGAGAACCACAAGAAGCATTTATGTGTAACAGTCTCACCTCAGTTCTGCTTCCTTCAGGCTCTCTGGAGCAGGCATAGATGTGAGCCTCTTGTCCTGTCGTCTCTGCCAGCTGTTTCACCAGCTCCAAACCAAGGCCTCTGTTGGCCCCTGTCACTAAAATGTTCCCTTTCAGTTCCACTGGCATGTTGGCTGATCCGCTGGTCAAACAGTAGCTCCTGCCTGACTATTCTTTTGAGAGTAACTGAGCATGTGTTAGAGTGTGCTGCCGCTGTTGCACCATTTGAAAAAAAAAACACCTTGTGTGTGACAACATAAGGTGGCTTGCAAAAGTATTCGGCCCCCTTGAACTTTCCCACATTTTGTCACATTACAGCTACAAACATGAATCAATTTTATTGAAAGACCACGTGAAAGACCAACACAAAGTGGTGTACACGTGAGAAGTGGAACGAAAATCTTACATGATTCCAAACATTTTTTACAAATAAATAACTGAAAAGTGGGTGACTGGGTGTTTTGTCACCTATTCCATTACTACTGCCAGCCAACACCAGAAAACCTATAGATTTTTATAAGCCAGTTTACAGCTTTTTCTTTTCAGAGTGCATAGTTAGCGATAGGATTTAAAGTATCCAAATGATGTACATTAAAAATTATTAAAAAGACTGTAATAGTGTCATGAGTATAAATATGTGGAAAGTGTGAGGTTGACCACTGCTGGAGAAAGATGAAGTTACCCAATGGCCAAACACAAAAAAAGAAGAAATGGCCTCATCCAGTCTTAGAAAACACAGTTTTGACAGAATCTAAAGTGAAAGATGTACACTAATGAAAAAGGGATCATCTCAGTCCAAAGACTTAAGAAGACTAATGTTTAATTTGTAATATTTATTACAAGATTACAAGGTAACATTATTATTATGTTCTTGTCAGTGCATATGCCCAAAGGTTGGATGTCCGAAGAGAAAGAGGAATTCTGGAGTAAGCTGGGAGAAAAAAGTTGTGGCTTTCTTACCTAATGCTCTCTAGTGTTTCGCCAGCAGAGCCAGATATTTTCTTCAGACTGTTCAAAAATAGCATTTATGATGAAATTGCTGAAGGCACAAGCTTTAAAGACAGGACAAGCAGTTTTGAAGTCAAATCTGAATCTGTCGTCAGAAGTTTATTAATAAATTTCAAAGTGTTTTCAGCAAGGGCACACAGTACACCCGGCCTGGCGAGGCAAAGCTGGAGTGTCGGACTGCAGCTTGTCGGTCTGGTGACTCAAACGGGCTCTCCTCCACACTGTCCTCATTTATAAAGTGCTTTACAAAGCTGGACATTACAGCTAACAACTGGAGTTTCAGTGCTGCTAGCCAAATAGGACGAGTCAATTACTGCCAAAGAGACAGACAGTGAAGGTGGAAGTATATCCTCAGTGTCTTAACATAAAACTCATTGTTGCAGCAAGTGGGGCAGCACAAATGTAATCCCCTTAAAGTGATGTTAACTAATGTAAGTGAAGGAAACGGCTTCCAGGGCCTAATCCGTGGATCGGCTTCCTCCGAGGCGTGGGCGTCTATCAGCAGAGATTGTCCCTTAATCTGTAACACAGTCAAATATATTCTCAAGTAACATTCAAGCATGCCATTCAGCGTGTTAGTACGAGCTCGGGAGCATAATGTCCTGAAACGACTCCCATCAGTTCATCTGCACGTAGCTGGATTTGAGCAGACAGTATGTCTGAACACCTCAGACTTCATTCGGCTGCTTCTGTCCTGTGTCACATCATCAATAAACACTAGTGTCCCAGTGCCACTGGCAGCCATACACCCCAAACCATCACACTGTTTTACAGATGATGTGATTTGGATCGTGAGCTGTTCCACACCTTCTCCATACTTTTTTCTTGCCATCATTCTGGTCGAGGTTGATCTTGGTTTCATCTGTACAAAGAATATTTTTCCAGTACTGTGCTGGCTTTATTAGATGTTTCTAGCAAAGTCCAATCTAGCCTTTCTATTCTTGAGGCATATGAGTGGCTTCCCCTTTGCAGTGAATCCTCTGTATTTACTTTAATGCAATCTTCTCTTTATGGTAGATATGGATGTTGATATGCTTACCTCCCAGAAAGTGTTGTTCATTTTTATGGCTTTTAGGGTTTAGGGATTTTATGGCTTGATCCACCACAACTGTGTTCTGTGGACGTCCAAGTCTTTTTGCATTACTGAATTCACCAGTGCTTTCTTTCTTTCTCAGCATGTACCAAAATTCAGATTTTCCCACTCCTACTGTTGTAACAATTTCTTTAATTGTATAAACAATGCATTTTACTATTGCAATGTAATGTTTATAAGGTTGGGGGAACCTGCAGTCAGTTGAGACTGAGGAAGTCACTTGGGTGAGTAATGAAACATTTCATCCACTGAAAATGTTACATCCAGATTAACAGAATCAACCTTTTGGGATTTGGATGAAAAAACTGTTTTTAAATGCTCCCAACTGTGGGTCACCACATGTACATGCCCAAGTTGTGACTGGGTTGCCCCGAGCAAATAACGTATTGCCAGACCCCGTAAATTTTACCTTGGTAGTCATCAGCGACAGCTTGGAGACTGGGGCCTCAGGACTCCAACAACTGGAACAACTGGACTCCAGCCAGACTCATCAGTGAGCATCAGTAATCTTTTATGGTGTTCTCTGCTGGGGCAGCAGTATCTCCACTGGGTAAGGGAGAAACTGAACAGGCTGATCAAGAAGGCCAGCTCTGTTCTGGCATGTCCTCTTGACCCAGTGGAAGGATTCAGTGACAAGACGATGCCACTGAGCTGTCATCCCCATCACTCCCAACCCTGACAGCACGGGGTGGGAGTGACGGTGCACCCACAGTGTGCAAATTGTACCAAACTGCAAAATACTTAGCTATGCCTCTAATGAAACCTCTGCTTGCTCTGTTTCACTTCTGCAACATCAGTCTTTCCACAGGTAATACCCATATGTTGATTCATGGTTTTCATCAGTTTTCAGACTACTGCAGCATATTTTAAAAGGGGTTATGTGCTGTAAAAGACAAAAAAAAAAAAGTTATTCTTCTCCGTATTCAATCCTCAGGTACTGCTGTGATGCTTACACCTATGACTAAGTCCCACTTTGCTAGGTGCACTTGTTCAACTTTTCATTAAATCAAATATCTGATCAGTCAATCACATGGTAGCAACTTAGTGGATTTAGACATGTAGACATGGTCAAGACGATCTGCTGAAGTTCAAACCAAGCATCAGAATGTAGAAGAAAGGGGATTTAAGTGACTTTGGCCAAGACATGGATGGTTCTGCCAGACAGGGTAGTCTGAGTATTTCAGAAACTATTAGTCTGCTGGGATTTTCCCAAACAAATTTATAGTACAAAAAAGTACCATAAAATATTCAGTGAGCAGCAGTTCTTTGGTTAAAGAAGAGGTCAGAGGAGAAGAGCCAAACTGCTTTGAGCTGATAGAAAAGCAACAGTTATTCAAATAACTACTCAACCAAATTGCAACCAAGGTATGCAGAAGAGCATGTCAAACCTTGATGTTGATGAGCTACAGCAGCAAAACAACTGCTGCTTCTATCAGCAAAAGACAGAAAAAAAAAATCAGGCTTTTAGTTGCAAGCTGAACAACAGAAAAACAGAAAAACGTTGCCTGGGTTGAGTCTGAATTTCTGCTGCAACATTCAGATGGTAGTGTCAGAATTTAATGTAAACAGCACGACAAACTGATCTCACCTGATATCTCAAATCAACAGTTCAGGCTGCTGCTGGTGTAATGATGTGGGGGTATTTCTGTGCTACACTTTGAGCGCCTTAAATGATCTTTAACACCACAGCCCACTTGAGTATTATGGCGGACCATGTCCATCCCTTCATGACCCCAGTGTACCTATCTTCTGATGGCTCCTTCTAGATTAATAATGCAAAGAAACTGAATGTTTTCAAAATACACTTCTCAACCCATCTGCCTTCTCTCTAGGTCCTGAGCACTAAAGACACAAGTATTGCTAGAGACTTTGGTAGAAATGTGGATTCTGGGAAAGTTCCCAACACCTGTTGACTGTAGAAAGTGATTGCCTCAGGTGGCAGAGTAGGTTGCCCACTAATTGGAACTTCAATGGCTCATTTCCAAATCCTCCTGTGCTTATAGATGAATGAGACGTACAAAGTGCTAAAACTGAGTACAAAGGTGTTATGTAAGTACCAGTTCATTTTACCAAAGACTTGATTTTAAAAGGAAGAAAAAAAATCAGGTTAATAGTTTTACTTAAGTAAAAGTTTCTATATAGAGGAGTTGTCCATTAAAATGCAACAAAGACCAGTGTAGGTGAAGGGAATGTATAGCGTTACCTCTTTTAAACAGTTTTGAAGCAACCTGTTTGCTCTGAGTTTCAAATATCACAGAGTAGGTTTACTGAGCCATAATCAGCTGTTAGCTGAAATAGAATTTCAGATATTGCATGCTGATTAAATGCAGAGTGGTGTATACATTCAACTTTCAACCCTTTAAAGGCAAATTTATCATATATGATGCATACGATTTGAGACTTCTACATAATCAGTGTAGGACCTCCAAAACTGGAGGTAACAAAGAAGTTAAAAATGAAAACGAATATATGCAAATTCAAATTTCATTTCTTAAGAAATTGTCACAAGGATCCTCAAAAACTCAATTTTCCAAAAAATAAAAATAAAAAATCATGATTTGGGCTTTAAAGGTTTACATATCCTAAACAAGGCAGTCTGAGAGTGAACTGCATTGGAGTGAGGTCTTCTTTAAGATGAGGCCTGATTACACAGGTCTGCAAAAGAAAATAAAAATGATATTTTAGGGTGCTGAATCTAAAAATGATCTCAATTTCCCTCCATCACATACAGTGTTTTTGCAAATCATGAGGAGTTTACATTAAAAAGAAATCACAACAGCAATGAAAAAAAAATCAATATTTTATTACAATTAACTAATTTTGCATAATTTTTCTGAGATTCCTTACCACTGAACAAAATAGATCTGTTGGGATGTCTTGAAGAATGGGACATGGACCATCTGAGCTCCTCACAGCGCAAACTCCCAGTATCCGCCCCCTTCTTAATTCCTCGCATTTTCTATTCTCTTGCTTTTAGAAAACGTTACTGGATATGGTTTTTTGACTCAAGTATAGGATACCAGGTTTTTGGAATTTTAAAAATATTTTTCCCAGTTTCAGTCAAACAAATCCTATTCAGTTTTTTGGTTGCAGACCTGTGTTATTCAAGGAGAATTTAATAAAAACAAATTCTGATTTAAATTTTGTTCCATACAGCGAATTAAAAATGTTTATTTTCTAACAGCAGGTTGTAAATTTTGATTAGTCACAGTTTAATGAAGTTTCTATATTGATTTCTTTGAATTCACATTTTCTGATTCTAATGTGTATGCTGGTAAAAAAAAAATTATGCACACAATTTGTCATCATTTGTGCGTATTCTAACATTTGTGAGTATTTAAAGGATTATATAAAAAATTTCAGCTGTAATGCATGTAAGAATGAATACACTTTTACATTTTGATTTACAAAGTCATTAATTTGAGTACACAATCAGACATTCTTAAGCACATAAATACATTTGAGGGTGCACACATGGAGTGACAGAGTTTCACAGCTCAACAAAAACATGCAACATATTTGGCCACAGATTTAATTTTCTCACATCTCTTTGGCCAACTGCTGTCCCAGTCATTGGAATGTTAAGAATATTAAGAAAACATACAATTTACATACAATTTAGTCTGTCCTGAGAGAGAACTAATAGCAAGCTTCGACATGCTAACAACAATTAAACTAATAGCTACTAGCCATAGCTGCTAGCATGGCTGTTAGAAGCTTTTGGTGCTGTTGGTATGCCGTCGGGAGCGTGGGGGCGCCACTTTGCTGTTGTTGTTGTGTTTGCTGCAGTTTTCCTTTCCATCTGTTGAAGTGCTGCTGTCAATGATATAGCTCTTGCCCTGCTCTTCTTTCATGAACAGCTCTACCAATAAAATCTTCTCCTTGTGGATCTGCAGGCTGATATCTTTTGGGATGTCTGGGATTAGCCAGTCAACAATGTCATTCATGAGCATCACAACGTTCTGTCAGAAATAAATGAAAGAAATGGGACAACTCAGCAATTTTTCTTCTGGTAAAAACAAAAAAATAATCTCAGAACTTCCACAGTCTGAATCCCCAACATCCCGTAGGTCACATGCTTTTATGTTTTTCTAAAAATTTCAACCGTTTGGCATATATAGTTCATTTTAAATCAATTCAGTTCAATTTTATTTATATTGTGCCAAATTACAACAGCACCAAGGCACTTTATAGTGTAAGATAAGAATCCTACTATAATAAAGAGAAAACCCCAGCAATCAGACAACTCCCAGGAAGGAAAAACTATCTTTTAACAGGAAGAAACCTCTGGCAGAACCAGGCTCAGGGAGCAGCAGCCATCTTTCAAAACCCGTGAGGGTGAGGGAAAGAAAAGAGAGCAGAGTGAGATAGGACAAAAGGTTTATATGGTTTTGGCCTTGACTAACCATACTAAAATTCCTTATACACTATATGGACAAACATATTAACTGGAGCGTTCCAAAGCTCCTCTGGCACTAACACAAAGACAAAACTGTGCACCAGGAGATTCAGTAAGTTTCCATGGCTGAGCAACTCCTGTGGGTGTAATGTGTTGGTGTCTTAGTACTTTTGTCTATCTAGTGTTTGATATTCAACTGTGCAACAAGTAGAGAGCGGCTGCAGACCTCCACTGTTGTAACATGTCCATGTATCTGCATACCAAGTGATTAAATAAGAACATTTGTGCCAGACGCTGCAGGAGAGCAGTTACAGACTCCACCAGAAAGTGGGCTTTTATTTCAACTCAAGGACAAAAAAAAGTATCAATTTTTGGAAAATGGAAAACTGCAGAAGACCTTCAGTAGAGGTTTATCATTAGGGATTTATAGGAGGGCAGCACAGTGGTACAGGAGGTATCAGTCACCTCACAACAATCAGGTTCCTGTATGTTCTCCCTGTCTCCTTGAACTGCCAGTTTGAGTAGACATGACCTTACTTTTCAGCTACAAGTAAGTTCCTGTCCATGGACTATGTGATCAGTTTCTGAATTTCTGGTTGTTCTACTCAACTGTGGTGATTTATGTTGGCTGCTATAATGAAATGTAGGTTGTTCTGACCAGACCCCACGTCAGAATCATAGTTCAGCACCTCTCTTTAAAAGGTATGTGATAATTCAATAAAATAAATTCATAAGAACATTACTAGTAATTGCTTTATGTATTACCTACCTGGAAAACAATAACAAAAGCCAGACGGACAGCCAGCACTGCCCAGAATTCCTTGGATAGCTCATATGGTGTGTTTGACCAAGGTGGTTCTCTGTAGTCTTTATACCTTAGTGACAAAAAACAGGTATCACATTTGGTCACAATTTAACACTCAATTTTGAGAAGAAATTTCTGGCAAAACCAGGCCAGTACATATAATCTAAATGATTAGATAGGGATAATTTAGAAGTAGTGCAATCTCCCAGATGTTCCCCTCAACATGTGTTTAACAAACCAGAAACTCCCTGACAGTGTTACGTTCCAGCAAGGCCTGCTGTGATTTTGACCCTCTATCGGTGTGTCTCCTGCCATAGGTGCCACCCTTTTTGTATGGCTGTCTGTACACAGCAATTAAGCTAGCCAGAGAAAGAAAGAATAATCCAACATTTTTTTTCCAAGTCCATTAGCGTTAGCATTGTCAGCACAGTTCCATACCACCTATATTATTTCTTATATACTTATTGCTTTTCTGTGTCATGAAAGTGTCTTTTTTAACTTGCTAAATCACCATGGTAACTTCTGCTGGACACACAAACTTATCTCAAACTTAACATTTTGGTATTTGAATTCCGCTTGCTGTCTTTGTATATAGTTTTGGTTGCATGTTTCTATGGTTTACACTTCCAGTGCCAGCTTTGTATCCTTGGTCTCTGTTAAGCGTCAGTCCTTAGTGTTTCCTTGCTTTTCTTTCCTCTTTCTGTGCCGACAGCTTTGTCACCAGATTCTTTTTCGTTTTAGTAATATGGTAAATGGACTTGTTATATAGCACTTTTCCAGTCTAGTTTAGCAATTAAAGTGCATTTTACTAAAAGCCTCATACACACACATTTATTTGATGATGATTTTCTCTAAGGCTAAGTGCCTTATCTAACATTCACATACACTCACATTGGATGCATTGAGGCTCAGTACCTTGTCTGGGGATGCTTCAGCATGCAGACAAGAGGAGTAATTGCAATGGATTGAAAAGCTTGTGCAAGGATTACAGAATGGCACATCTCTGGGCTTAAGAGTTTATTTATTGAAATAAATAAAGACTAAAATAGCTTCCTTCATTGTAAAGCACTGTACTCATTTGCATTTAATTTAGAAGTCATTGCCAACAATGACTCGATTAATAACCTGACTGCTGGAGGCACTGATTCACAAATGATTTAAAAATCATCTAAAATCACTGATTTGCTTTTTACTCACAAATAGGTTTTTAAAGAAGCATAACAATAACTAAACTTTTTGAAATACCTATTTCAAAAAGTTTTTACATTTATTGAAATGTTATGACAGTTGTAACCTGAGAATAATTTCCTACCTGCATATTACAACAGGGTAGCCAAAGTGTGATGGATCCATGGGTTCTTTGCCATCCTGGAAGTGGCTGACATTAAAAGAAGACAGTGTATGGTTGACAAATCCATGCATGGAGCCATCAGGACTGTACATGTACTGGTAAACCATCCGAGGGATGAAGTCTGACGTGAAGGAGATAACGAATGCCTGGAGCAGGGACAGAGGTTCGGACATTAGAGAGAGAGAAAAGAAGTGTGGCAAATGGAAACAAATATGAACTATGTGAACTGTAACTACACACAGGTTTAAGTATACAACCAACTGGAATGTTGTAGCTGAAATACCAGCCATACTGCTTTATTTCTTTATTTAAAGAGATAAAAGTAATGTTTCCTTTTGAGTATGCACTTGGCATCGAGCAAAACATAGCTTTATCTTTTGATAGGGCGAAAACTCCATTAAGCTGGAAATGCAGAAAGACGGGCCAAAAAGAATAAAAAACACAATCTACAAAAGAGATAAGATGATATAAGCACCATATATCCAGCACGTGAGTGAATATTAGTTTGATTTTATGAACTATACACATTAATCAAATCTGAGAACATTTCTTATCTGATCCTCCCAGAACTAAGTGATTGTTTTAAAATAATACCTAACACTTATCTATTGAAACCAAATTTTTACATTCATACGATGAAAACTGAGTTACAAGCCCTCATACGGTAAAATGGTTGACTTTTAAGTCAATTTTTTAAAATAGTTTTTAAGCCCTCATACTGTAACTTCATAACTAGGCAGATAAAATCATTTTTCATGAATGAAAAACACATGCAAAATTCCAGGTGTCACAATTTCTAAAACTCTAAAGCAAAAATTTTCATTTAATTTTTCATTTCTTTTCTAAACAATTTTTTACTATGACCAAATTTGAGCATCAATATCAACATCTCTATATCCCATCATCATATTTCTTTGTTCTGTTGGAGCTGAGTGCTGCAGAGTGTGAGGAACCTGACATCCCTATGCCTTATGAAAAGGCAAAATATTTTGAAAAAAATGGGCATAGAGGTAAAATATGGGATCTTGGTGCCAAAGATGAGCACAGAAACATTTTGAATCTGCAACTATTAACTCATTAAAACATAAGGAGCTCGTGGTCCACCTACATATTACACCTACAGGAGATGACCACTGAAACCAATGCCATTAAGGTCCCAGCACATAGTTTGTGTGCAGATGTTAATGTCAGAGGAGGTTTGGATCTCTGCAGCTACTAAATCAGATGAGTGTTTGCAACTGTTATTCACTGTGCACCTCAGCAATCAGCAAACAACTCTGCAGCACTGGTACTTAGATATCACTTTTCTACTCACCTGAGCACTAAAAGTAGTCAATCAATCAATCCCACATTCACCAGCTCTCTCTCTCTCTCTCTCTCTCACACTCACACACACGCGCACGCTGAAGTAGGCAACCAGGGGTTCAACACCCCTGGTTGCAAGACAGCTGAAGGCAAAAGAGAGTCTAACCCAGGGGTGGGCAACTCCAGGTCTCAAGGGCTGGTGTCTTGCAGGTTTTAGATGTCCTTGATCCAACACAGCTGATTCAAATGGCTAAATTAGCTCCTCAACATGTCCTGAAGTTCTCCAGAGGCCTGGTAACAAACTAATCATGTGATTCAGGTGTGTTGACCCAGGGTGTTATTTAAAACCTGCAGGACACCGGCCCTCGAGGCCTGGAGTTGCCCACCCCTGGTCCAACCTCTTACTAGTAAACTAATCAAGTGTCCTATGTGTGAATGTTTGCATAATCCGTCCATGGAAGGAAACGTGTTTCATGGTGCGTTTGCTGGCAGCATAGTAAGAGTTGTGGTTCTAATAATAAATACGTTCTTTGTTGTGCAGTTTGTTTTTTGCAGGCTGGAGGATAATGGTCACTTTTGTTATCTTTGCAGAGTTAGCATCTGGGCTACCTTGCTTTGCAGCTCCTTGTTACTTTTTATTTGAATTGCTTATGTGGTATTATGTGATATTTAGCTAATGTAAAGTTGAGTTCTTTTTGCATGTAGTATTATTATTATTATTATTATTGTTATTAAAGGAAGTATGTTCAGGCCCTGGGTAAACTACATAAGTATGGGTACAGTTAAGGTGATGTCAGGTTACAGGAAGTGACTGAAGGAGCTTTTTTATGTAATTGTTTCACAATATATATCAAGTTTCTTACTCACCATATTTGAGGAATATGTGTGGGCCCTTTTTCCTCTTTCTAAATTTTTGTTATGTATACAATTTGTTTATGGACATGAACTTAGACAAAGTTTTTTACATTAGTTTTAACACCAACACGATCGTGCATGTAGCATGTCAAAAGAATTAAACCAGCAGACATTACTTACGTTAATGATGACAGCAACCTTTGCTACCCCTCTCAGTATGTTGTACCATATTCCTGTACAATGAGAATATGTGTCAGCTAATGTTTTCAGGTATAAGATTTCTCTTCTTATAATTAAACAAATATTATTTTCTCTTGTTATTGTGATCCTTCCTGAATAACATGCATTTTTAAACATGCCACAGTGTTTTAAATATAACCCACCGATGTCTTTAGCTCTTGCTGCCACTGGTCTTCGCAGCTCCGTCACAAATTTCTTGGCATCAAGTCGTATTTCAATGATGTTGTTGAGCAGAGCAAAGAGTGGAGCCAGCGGGAAGGATGCCACAAACAATGTAACAAAACCAAACTGGATGACTGGACAAAGGAGCAAAGCAAAAAATCAGTACCAACATATCCCTTTACCTGTGCAAATATAAATGTACTGAAAACATATTATAGACACACAATTAAATTTTTTTGTCTACTATCTCTACATAAACAAAACTGCATTGAATTAGAATATAGATTAACATGGAAATCCTCAAAACCTTGAAACCACAATAAGAATCAGTATAATCTCACAACTGATCCTTTAGTCGTGATTTAGACTTTTGAATGACACGCGGCCATCAGTGTTTATAGAAAATTATCTTTGCACACAAGAAAACAGACTTGTGTTTTGCTTTGTTCATATCTAGTATTTAAGAACCAAAGTGGTGAAGGATATTTAGTGTGTAGTACTGACTCATTTCCATATATTCAGGAGTTAATCCACCAAATGGCTCCAGAAAATGGTCGGTTTCATATCTCGTCAACTTCTTCTGTCTCTCTTCTTCCTGAAAAGCTCCTTGCTTTGACCGAATGTATCGAATCAGTTTCTTCAGTTTGCTGAAAGACATGTGCACATATGAATACACAAATGCATATAGACACACGCATATATGAACAATAATGGCCACAGATCACTCTAATGGCATGTCGGTGCTGTACTTTTGGAAGTAATAAGTTGTGTTCAATCATTTAATGTATAAGTAATAACTTGGACTACAGATGAGTTGTTTGATGGTTTGATGATCCTTCTCTACAGCTACAGTCAAACGGAGTGTGTTTTTTGTGTTGCCACAGGCTGTCAATGCTAACCTCAGCCTTGGGTGTTATACGGTTTACTCAAATTGGCATTGTGGCTTCTGCTTTTTCTAGCTGAATTATGATGCCAGTGATTACATTTGAACAGAAAAAAGTTACATTATCTCCTCACTACATAACAGTGTTTGATGTGCATATCAAAAGTTGTTATTACTAAATGTCAATATGTAGGAGTGTGCACAGAATTCAAGAGAGTGGAATTCAGATAAGTCTTTTTTTAAGTACTTCCTGAATATCGAGGAGTGATTATAGAAAGAAGATCTCGTGCAATTACACTACAACAATGTGATGTGCAAGAGCAACAAACCAATATGAAGTGATCCTACTTACGGTATTCCAATCTCAAAAAGGTTGTTCTGGATAAGTTGCTTTCCCAACATGGTGATACTCAGCTGGATACACAGCTCCATCAGACAGCCTCCATGAGCACACTGTAAAACAATCCCACACTAAAGTCAACCACAGAAAAGAAGGAATTTTTAAAAGTACACCTAAAACAAAATGACAGTATTCCCCGTTCTTGTTGCAAAGACAGCAACAACTGCACTTTTTTTACTGACTGTGTGGATATCTGGGCAAAAAGATGACCTGACACAGTATGCAAACACGACCTCTCTTGTCAAGACGACACAACAGCACTTGCACTCTTGCCATCACCACTTTCTACAAAGGCACTTTAGAGAGTGCCCTGACCAGCAACATCTCACTCTGGTATGGCAGCAACATTTCTTTAGACCTTAAACACCTTCAGAGAATGGCACACTAGGAGAAATGTAAATATTTTTATTATAACACAACAGTGTGCAGAGCAGAATGACTTGCTCTACCTTGGGTCATGTAATCACAGGAAGGTTGGTTTGATCCCTGCCTCCTGTAGTCCACCCGAGTCCATAAGTTGAAATATCTTTGGGGAAGTTGCCCCAGTGTATCTATTAGAGTGTGTGATAAATACTGGAATGCCAATTTATTAATAATGTTGCACCAACTTCATTTTCTAAGTGACTTGGTCAAAACTAATGTTACGTTTCGGTGTTGTCAGTGTTTTGTTTTTGCGTGACTGTTATGTATTTCCTGTTTTACTTTGAAAGTCTGTGTTATCTTAGTGTGTTCAGTTTTCATTTTCCCTGTCTCGTCAGTTCTAATTTGCCCCAGCTGTGTTTCCCTCCTGTGGTCCATTCCCTGATTGCTCCTTCTATGTATTTAAGCCTTGTGTTTCAGTATGTCATGGTCGCGATCTTCCCCCCCCGTTGTAAATAGTTTGACGTTTTGTGTTTTGATGTAAATAAATATCGTATTTTGCTTTGAAGAAACAGTTGTCGACACTTTCGTTTTGGGATTTTGGTGGTGAGCTTTAGTGGGGTTTTTTTGTGTGTGTTTTTTTTTCTTTATTTTTACTTTTTTTTCGTGTTGCACTCCGGTTGCCTAGGCCGGGGTGTAACATATGGGGGCTCGTCCAATCGCTGGAGGGTCCGAAGGAGGGCCGCTTCGGCCTCCGTCTGTCTTCGCTGGAGGGCCCGGGGACCGCTCCAGCCTTCATCCGCCTTCGTTGGAGGGTCCGTGGGACCACTCCAGCCTTCGTCGTCTGCTGGAGGGTCAGGGGGACCGCTCCGGCCTCCATCAGTTTCATCTGCCTCCGCTGGAGGGTCCGTGGGACCGCTTCAGTCTTCATTTGCCTTCGCTGGGGGGTCCGAGGGACCGCCTCAGCCTTCGTCGTCTGCTGGAGGGTCCGTGGGACCGCTCCAGCCTTCATCCGCCTTCGCTGGAGGATCCGAGGGACCGCTCCAGCCTTCTGCAGCTGGTGGGCTGCGTGTCCGTGTGTGCAGCTGGTGGGCTGCGTGTCCGTGTGTGCAGCTGGTGGGCTGCTCGTCTGCCTTCGCTGGGGGGTCCGTGGGACCGCTCCAGCCTTCATCTGCATTCACTGGAGAGTCCGAGGGACCGCTTCAGCCTTCGTCCGCCTTCGCTGGAGGGCCCGGGGACCGCTCCAGCCTTCATCCGCCTTCGTTGGAGGGTCCGTGGGACCACTCCAGCCTTCGTCGTCTGCTGGAGGGTCAGGGGGACCGCTCCGGCCTCCTTCAGTTTCATCTGCCTCCGCTGGAGGGTCCGTGGGACCGCTTCAGTCTTCATTTGCCTTCGCTGGGGGGTCCGAGGGACCGCCTCAGCCTTCGTCGTCTGCTGGAGGGTCCGTGGGACCGCTCCAGCCTTCATCCGCCTTCGCTGGAGGGTCCGTGGGACCGCCCCAGCCTTCGTCGTCTGCTGGAGGGTCCGTGGGACCGCTCCAGCCTCCACCAGCCTTCATCCGCTTTTGATCAAACATTTCACTTGGGGTTACATGTTTGATTTTTGGGTGGGGGGAAATGTTACGTTTCGGTGTTGTCAGTGTTTTGTTTTTGCGTGACTGTTATGTATTTCCTGTTTTACTTTGAAAGTCTGTGTTATCTTAGTGTGTTCAGTTTTCATTTTCCCTGTCTCGTCAGTTCTAATTTGCCCCAGCTGTGTTTCCCTCCTGTGGTCCATTCCCTGATTGCTCCTTCTATGTATTTAAGCCTTGTGTTTCAGTATGTCATGGTCGCGATCTTCCCCCCCGTTGTAAATAGTTTGACGTTTTGTGTTTTGATGTAAATAAATATCGTATTTTGCTTTGAAGAAACAGTTGTCGACACTTTCGTTTTGGGATTTTGGTGGTGAGCTTTAGTGGGGTTTTTTTGTGTGTGTTTTTTTTTCTTTATTTTTACTTTTTTTTCGTGTTGCACTCCGGTTGCCTAGGCCGGGGTGTAACACTAAGCAGATCTGATGAGGAAATGAGTAGTGTGTAAGTGCAGATTTTACACTTGCATTTTTCTCTGGAAATAGCATTGTAATTCAGAAAAAGTGAGAGGAAGATGACTGATGATAACTAACATGTTTGTGATATAAAGGTGAATCTCCAGTTAGAAAGTAAAGCAGGCTGAATGTGGTCTTTAAGATTGTGTTAGTGCTTCTCTGGATAGTTCACATGATGTGCAGGAGTACATTATTATTATTACACACACACACACACACACACACACACACACACACACACACACACACACACACTCGTGCATACTCATTCAATCGTATAACCAATTCAGAGTCAACAATTGTGATTTTCTCTGAGGCAAGACTGAAATACTGATCTAATATTATGCATTATATGTAATATTATATTGTCCCCTGGTGTTAATAAAGTATTCTGACTCTGGTGAAGTCGTTTAGCTTAGGGCAACAATCTCTTTACCAGAAAATAGAAAGAACAAGCTGTTCAATAAAAATGTCATTATACTTCTAGGATGTGACTTAAAAATGTGTTTAGTATGAAAACTGGGAGAAAGTGCAGTAAAATAAAATGTATTTATTTTGTTTAAATTATCTTCAGAACAATTATACTCCAAGTCCAGTCTGAAATTATTATGACAGCTTTTGTTTGAGGTTAATTTGTAAAAACACAAGGCTTACCTCTTCCATTCTGTAAGAGTCAAACACATATAGGTAGCTGCCTGGCCTGCCTACAAGTCTAAAATGAAAATGAATGGAAAACTGTTTAAAGTGTGAAGTATCAAATATTGAACTTTGTGCATAAACAGTAACTGATAAAATGAAAAAAAAGAAAAAAAGAAAAACCAAAAACAATAAATTATGAGATTACTAACCTTCCCCTGAAGAAAGCAATGTAGATGATTGGGGCAAATGCATTAACAAACTTGAGAATGAAGGTCTTGAAGATGAGTCTCTCCTCAAAACTCTTGTCAGTTTTAGGAGCCTCTATAAGGGAGCAGAAAAATTATTATTATTATTTTCTTTTTCTTTTTGACAGTTACTTCTAAACACTGGAACAAAATAAAACAACAACATGTCTCAAAACAGTTGAGATGGGGCCATGTTCACCACTGTGTGGCATCCCCTCTTCTTTTAAAACATCTTTCATTTCTAAACATGTGGGAGGAGATCAGTTGCTGCTCCTTTGGGAGAGGAATGTTGTTTCATTCTTGTCTGATCAACAAGATCAGGCTTTAAACAGTCCTGAAATGTTTTTATTTGTTGAAAGGTCAAGGCAGCCCAGTTCCCAGACTCTTCTATTACAAAGCCATGCTTTTGAATGGAGTGCTGATTAAAAAAAAGTCACATGCTTTCTATCCTCTTAAGTCAGGAGGCTGCAGCATTTTTCAAGAATAATTTCAAATTTAGATTCATATGACCACAAAGTAGTTTCCCACGTTGTCTCAGTCCATTTATTTTAACACCTGCCTGACAGTTGCATGGGCCAAACCATGGAGATGAGTGACCAAGGGGGTGTAGACAACTCCTGTGTAAGTAAGCACCCAATCATGTGCGGTCCCAGGCCTATACCGAGTCCGTGCAGAGGAGGCCAGCCACCCCACCTGGGGCCAGCACCTGTCACCACAAGCCCCCTAAGCCCCACATCTCAAAACGGTAAGGCAGCACCCGCCCCAACCACCCACTACCACAAAACAGGAGCTGAAAATCAGTCTAGATTCTAGCTACCCTTTAAACCCAGATGTTCCTTTAACTAAACTTTTAGAGTGGTCATTATCAGTACTTATTGTTTCATGTTTTGCAAAAACATGATGCTAGCTATGTCCCAATTCATAGGCACATCATTCGGATGACCCGGCCTTCACGGTCTACGTGGGCCGGGTCCTCCGAAGGATGGGACATACCTGGTGATTCACAGTTTAGCCATAACATTAGCATTTAGATGAGGGTTTCTACCATTTCATTTTAGCTCTGTGCTTGCATGTGTTTGGGATTCTACATAACTGATTACTGGATATGGTAAATTACCAGTTCGCAGCTGCTTTTTAAGGTTGCACACAAGTGATTTGTTGCCTTAGCAGTGACGTGGAAAACCTTTCAGATGAGGAGGGCATTGATAGCTGAGATTTGACTCATACTTTCTCTCCTTCCCTCTGAGGTGACAAAGGCATAGAGGCTTCTGCTTTTCAAATGCCTTATTTTTCATATTTGGCCATTCATGACATTATTAATGAGAATACTGTGTTTTGGTAGAGCAGGTCATCTACAAATCGGTAGGTTGGTGGTTTGATCTCTAGCTTCTCCAGTCCGCATATCCTTGGGCAAGATACTAACTCCAAGTTGCTCTCTGATGCATCCATCAGAGATGAATGTGTGTGATCATTAGAAAAAAGTTCTTGTATGGGTGTAATGGGTGAGTGAGGCATGCTGCATAAACCGCTCAGAGTGCTCCAGGAGAGCAGAAAAGTGCTATATAACAATCAGTCCATTTACCATGCATAAGAGATAACTAATAGGGAAGCCCATTGGAGGGCTACACACATTACAAGGACACTTTACAATAGGATAAAACACTTAGTAAAACAATAGCAGAATAAGAACAATAAAATAAAAGCACAAGATAAAATGAACAAACAGTGGATTCAAAGTGAATATGCAGATTTGAACAGATGAGTTTTGAGTTGGGATTTAAACTGGGGGAGAGAACCAATATTTCTTATTTCAGGGGGCAGAGAGTTCCACAGCCTGGGAGCAGAGCAGCTGAAAGCTCTGCTTCCTATGGTGGTGAGGCGGAAGGAAGGTACAGTAAGCTGGATAGAAGAAGAAGAACGAAGTGAACGGGCAGAACAAGTGGTGGTTAACAGGTCAGAAAGGTAAGGAGGAGCGAGGTTATGAATGGCCTTGAGGGTGAGCAGAAGAAGTTTGAAAATTATCCGGAATTTCACAGGGAGCCAGTGAAGTAGGGCAGGGATAGCTCAATAGGTAGAGTGGTGGCCCCATGATTGGAAGGTCGGGGGTTCGATTCCCCTGAACAGCTACCCTGAGGTACCCCTGAGCAAGGTACCGTCCCTACACACTGCTCCCCGGGCGCCCAGTGGCTGCCCACTGCTTCACTGAGTGAATGGGTTAAATGCAGAGAGGGATTTTCCCCACGGGGACCAATAAAGTACACTTTCTTTCTTTCTTCTAAGTTCCTGAAGAACAGGGGTGATGTGCTGGTAGGAGGGGGTTCTGGTGATAATGCGAGCAGCAGAGTTCTGAACCAGTTGAAGCTTATGGAGGGATTTTTGGGGGAGACCATGCAGAAGAGAATTGCAGTAGTCAATACGGGAGGTAACAAGACTATGTACAAGAATGGACGTAGACTGGGTGGAAAGAGAAGGAAGCAATCTGTTAATGTTACGTAGATGGAAGTAGGCAGAATGGGTGAGATTATTGATGTGAGATTTATAGGAAAGTGAACTGTCTAGGATGACACCAAGGCTCTTAACCTGAGGAGAAGGGAAAACTGTGGAGTTATCGATGGTGAGTGAGAAATGGTTTGCCTTCAAAAGGTTGGATTTGGTGCCAATAAGGAGGATCTCAGTTTTATCCTCATTGAGCTTTAGAAAATTAGAGGTAAACCAGGATTTTAACTCGGATAGACATTCTGTAAGGGAAGAAGGTGGGAGGGAGGAATCAGGTTTGCAAGAGAGATATAACTGGGTGTCATCAGCAAAACAGTGAAACTGAAGATCAAATTTGCGGAAGATGGTACCTAGAGGGAGGATGTATATTATAAAGAGAAGAGGGCCTAAAACTGAGCCTTGGGGTACACCAGAGGTGACGGGGAATAGACGAGAGCAGAATGATCTTAGTTGAATAAACTGGGAGCGGTCGAGGAGATATGATTGAAACCAGACGAGGGGTGTGTCAGAGATGCCGAGAGAGGAAAGTCTGCTTAGAAGGACAGAGTGAGAAATGGTGTCAAAGGCTGAGCTCAGATCTAAAAGGACGAGAATGGTGAGAAGACCAGAGTCAGCTCCGATTAGAAGATCATTAGTGACTTTAAGCAGAGCAGTTTCGGTACTGTGACATGAGCGAAAACCAGATTGAAATCTCTCGTAGATGTTATTATTAACCAGGTGTAAATGAAGTTGAGCTGCAACCACTTTTTCGAGTATCTTAGAAATGAAGGGTAGATTGGAAATCGGACGGAGGTTGTTAAAGTTGTTAGGATCTAAAGAAGGTTTTTTCAGTATAGGAGTGACTAGAGCAGTCTTCAATAAGGAGGGAACGATACCGGTGGTGAGAGAAGAGTGAATGATAGCAGAAATGAGTGGGAGTAAAGAAGAGAGGCAGGATTTCACAAGCCCCGTGGGCATGGGGTCAAGATGACATGTGGCAGGCTTTGATTTACATATTAACTCGGAAATATCAGATAAATCAGGAAGATGAAAAGTGGAAAACGGCTCAAAAAGGAGAAGAGGTTCTGGAGAGGGCGTAGACACAACATTTGATCTGAGTTGCTGGTGGATGTTATTGATTTTCGTAGTCCAGAACAGCATCAAGGAGGAAACAGAGTGGGTTTTTACAGGAGCCAGAGAATCAAGGACAGACAATGTTATAATATAACAACAAATCATCAGGAGTAGAATAGAAGTCCGGAATCTGAACATTGTCCAAACTGGTAGTGAGAATGTCCATATCAATGTTCTTGATGTTGCGGAACGAGATGAGACGGGTTGGCTTGGTAGAAGAGCAGCAGAGAGTGAGGTTAAATGAAAGGAGGAAGTGGTCAGTTATGGGGATTTCAGTAGCAGAAAGATTCGAGGGAGTAAGACCAGAACAGCAGACCAAGTCCATGGTGTGTCCTTTAGAGTGAGTGGGAAAGTTGATAAATTGTTTAAATTCAGAGCCTTCGAGACAGGAGGAAAAGTCTCTGGTGAGCAGAAGGTCATTATTGTCCATGTGAATGTTGAAATCTCCCACCAAGATCACATTTGGGGAGAGAGATGAAAGATGGGTTAGTAGATTAGCAAAGTCACTGAGGAAGACAGGGTTAGGTTTGGGGGGGCGGTATACAGTAGCTATGATAGGTTTTATACAAAACTTACCTAATACAGTAAGCCATCGTGCCACAGCTCCATATACCTCATCCAGTATAAGGATGACCACAAGGTTGATGATGGCTGCAGTGGTTTTAACTGTCAGCTGCACATGGTTCCTTGTGATCAGACTGGAACTCATATGAAGAGCAGCTTTGGTGGAGATGCGGTAGAGGATCACACCAAACACAATGGCAAATGTAACACCAATCTGAAGGAGTAAAAGGGTTTTTCACCTTTAAACATAACATCAGTGATGTACAGTATATGCAGAGAATAAGATTTTTCCTACCATTAACAACATCATGACGATGTTAGTCATGTAGGCAGGCAGACGGTCCTGAAATGTAAGCTTTTCTATCTGAAACAAGTAAATAATAAAACAGTAAAAAAAATTAACTCAGGTCAAACATGACATGTAATGTCACCACAGTCATACTTTTAAATGTATTAAAATCAACACAACATATTAAGAAAGCATAAAAGACAAAGAGAAAGTTCCAAAAAAAGAAATCAACAGCCTGGTACAAGGAATGCACTATCCAGCTCAACAATACCAACGGGCCTGAAATAAGGATGCTGACTTTAATCACTGACAGGCCAGGCCAGCAGGAGGCCTCCATTAAAGGGACGCCACTTGATGCCAAGATCAACTGATTCCCAGAAATCTGTTACCTCCAAGCCACAAGCTCCTTACAGGTGACGATAGCTCAGTCACCTGTCGAGAGTTCCTTAAGCTCATTGACAGAACTCTGGGCAGTACGCATCCTGTTGTGTTTCAATAAACATTCTAAAGTTGCCAGTGTCTGTGGTAGCCTGCTTCTTGAGTCTGATATGAACCAAAACATGTCAAACAAAATATAATCAGAAACCAACTTTCACTTTTAGAGGTGTTGATTCTCTGAGAGCAAAACTAAAAAACTAAATGAAAGATCAAGGAAACTGATTCAGAGCGATTTCACATGAATGGCAAACAAATGCTTGGACTATTAGGGAGCTGTTAGCTCAAGGCTCTTATTATACTTTAGGAATACAAGTAAGGCCACAGTCTAAGAGTAAAGTGTTCTGTTATATAGTAAGATACTATTACATTAGCTAGAGGCAGCTGTGACTCAGATAGCAGAGGGGCAAATCCTTGGCTTACTCCAGTCTGCATGTTGAACTCGCCTTAGGCAAGATATTGAACCCTGAGTTGCCCCCAGTGCACCCATCTTAGTGTGTGTGATTGTTAGGCAAGGCAAACAGAATAGAAGGTATGCACACTCATAAATATTGGTGCTAAATATGTTGTAAATGTGCAGTCTTAGTTCTGTGCACAAAGCAAATATAACTGCTTTTCATAATGTTTTGAAAAGATTGTTGGTGATAAAATGTTTTCCTGTGGGCTGTGCAATAAACAGTGGCACAAAAAAGCATTAGATTACACAATGCAAACATACAAATACATGGCAAAGTGTCAGCTCTTGCAAGATGTTTAAAAGCATTTGCAAAAGCAAATGTAGGTATATTGACATAAGACACCCTTTTTATGCACAAACTAAAGCACTCGGCAAAACAGTTTTAAAGTAAAATACAACTAGAATACTCAATAACCTTATGATACACACAGCTTTGATAATAAAAGATTTTCATGGACAGCATAGAGTGTGTTTACCTTGTCCTGGGACTTTTGACGTTTCCTTAGAGACTTTTGCATTACTTTGAATTCGTACTCAGCCCTGGGGTGATCCTATGATGACACACACAAAAAATGATAAACAGTGGCAGTGATTCATACTAACCAAACTAAAATAGATGTTGAAGAGACAAGTCTAACCAAAAACAGTATCAAAAAAGTATAACATCAATATAATTTCAAAAAAGTGTCTTTTCCCTTAATCTTTGAATTCAGGTGTTTTGGTTCCTATTGCCACAGGTGCATAAAAATCAATCTGATTGTCCTCCCAACCTCTGGTGGTTGTTTTCTCTGAAGATGTTGGAGAAAACAGCCACCTATAAGAAAGATGATGCTAATGTAGGGACAGTTATTCTTTAAGATACTAAGTCACTCTATGGGCTTGGAATACAAGAAGTCTTTTCTGAAAAATAATGTTTTTGGCTGTTTTCTCCAACAGCTTCAGAGAAAACAACCACCAGAGGTTGGGAGAAAACAACTGTGGAGTCCAGCCACAATCATCATTTAATTAAAACATTTTTAATACTAAAAATATGTTTTCTTACTTTTCAGTAAGTCAAATAACTGACATCCGTAAGACAGTGAAGTGAAAAATCACAGTTAGAGTAAAAGTGAATAGAAGAGCAAAGATGTGAGCTGAAAGGAAATGACCACAGTGCAGTTTAAAGGGGAAACATTATCACAATGTACAGACTCAGCATTTATAAACTGTGTCTAATGGAACCTGGGAGTGGAGGGTCTCACAATTACTAATAATTGTGGTTAAACATGTTATAACTATCAAACTAACCTAAATACGAGACAAATTTAAAAGCTGGCTACATACTTTTTTGCCTGTTTCCAAGTGTGATGATCTTACTCATTGTTTGGTAGTTTGTTTGCTGTTAAACTGGACAGAACTATCTTTTTAGGGTGTCTGTATAAGGTGATAAAATTAACATTTTATTTTGCCCAAGCTCTTTTCTGATATGATTTTCTTTCATCTATCCCAGGATCCATTCAGCTCAACAGTTAGAGAAAAAAAGCAATGAAGTTGCCAAAGGGACACTGATATAAAACAAGCATTCTGGGATCCATCTCTCTTCATTTATTGTTTAAAGATTTGTGTCAGAAAGCACTCAAACAAGCACAATCGTGAAATCAGGATTTCACAGTTATGAACCAATCAGTCAAATCATGTGTGCATTTTGTCCTGTAAACAAAATGTTAGTCAATGGTCATAATTTTATAAATGTCTTTTTTTTTTTCAATAAATCATCTTTGGACTGTACATGGTATTAAGAATATATATAAACTGTGCAGATCGCAGCAGCAGCAGAAAGGTTATGAAAAGTAAAGAGACAAGATAATAGTAATAAAATAATATGAATTTTCACCAAACCTTGAGAGCTTCCTGTGAAAAACAAATTCAGAGAAACAACATTTAAGTAAAGTGAAAAATGGGTCAATATGTTTTCAGTCTGTATGACAGTAAACTGAGAGAGGGTACTGTTTTTTTCATAATCACACTGAATAGTGAAGTCTATTCATGCTCAATGTGACTGAACATGAATGGACAACAAAAATAAAAATAAACACAAAAACGTTCTTAAATGGAAAAGTCTGATTTCCTTAAATATTATTATGAATATGAAAATATGAATAGAATATGAATATTTGTCACAAAAGACAACATTTCTAGTTTGGCGACCTGGGTTCTCTTCATAGTATTGTGTATATATAGCAGATCTTTTATTTATTATGTGGGCCTTGGGTCTCTGCCTTTTATCCTTTCACACAGAAAAGCAGTTGTGTTATTACTCACTTCCTCATCCTCGAACCCTGTAAGGTCCCATTCATAGTTGAGTCTCATCTGCCTCCTTTTCCAATGCTCCATGAACATGGCAGCTTTAAAAGAGAGGTAAGAAAATATGCAGAAGCAACCAGACATCAAAATGTGCATGTTTCAAATATAAAATCTGGAAATTACACAGAACAAGAACGATTGGTGGTAAGCACAGCAGACGCAGGTAAAGCAACAAGTGGGCTGGGTAAATAAGGCCTCACATAGAGAGATCAACAACCACTCGTGCTTTACAGCCAATCCTGGAATGACTAATTCCCTTCACATGCGTGTCTTTGGACTGTGGGAGGGAACCAGAGTCCCTGAAAATCTGGAAAACCTTTTGCTGTGAGGTGACAGTGCTAGCCAATAAAAACTGTTCCACCTGCATGAGACAATTCAATTTCTTTTATAAAACATCTCCCAGAAAAGTGATCAACAAACAGAAGAAGGGCTATCAATAATCAAATCTGAGTGCAACAAGCTAATGGACTCCAGACTAACTCGGGGAAGGCTGATGTCGTTACTTTCTCACATATGCACAGGTAGATTTGGGTAACCTTTTCCCTTTAATAAATGAAATCATCATTTAATTAGTGCATTTTATATTTACTCTGGTTGCCTTTTTTTGCCATTTGTTTGATGCTTTAAAAAACAAGTGTGACAAAACAGCAAAAGAAAAAGCAATCAGGGAGAGGCGTATACTTTTTAACAGCACGTTATAAAGCGGACACACATACTCTACTTTTGTTTTTTTGAATGACCTTCTCTATCTTCACTCACCCCAGAGAGCCATGAATATAGAGAAGAAAACTGTGGCAGGATTGTCAAACAGATGACTTGCCCGGGCAGTCCCACAGGCGGTGCTAAGTTTCCAGTAGCTGCATACTCTGTCACACAGTGGACACATGGTGATGTTGTTCCTTGGATGACAAATCTCCATGCTAGAATTAACAGAAAGGCACATGCAGAGTTGTATTTTTGTTTTTATCACTGTTTAGATTATGTAAAATACATGATTATAACCCACCACTACTTTGCTAATGCAACCCTCACACTATCTTTAGGCTAATCTCAAATCACACAAAAATTTAATTTGTTATGGCAACTGAATAACAAGAGTACAGCAGGAATACTGACAGGCAGTACAAAGAGACAACATATTTCTCCCATGCAGGCTTCTCTTCATTTTAAGTTAAATCCAGAATCAAACTAAATCTTTCTCGTCACATATGAGATATTAAATAATCAGGCCCCATCTTATCCTAACAACCTCTGATTACCACTCCAACACAGCACTTCACTCTGTTTTTTTACTTTTCGTTTTGATGGGGGGGCTCAGAAAAGTATTAACACGTGTCTTGCATCTGCAGGTGATTTTGTTTCTGTGTATATGTGTGTATACTGTATGCAGATTTGTGAAGTTACACCTGTGAGCTGTATAATATCCAAAAGGCCAACAAAATGCACCACGATGAAACCCAGAAACCAAACATTTAACAAAAGGGTGAATACACAAGCATAGACAAGGACAGGAGGATGGTAAATGATGCTGTGAGGACACCTCCACCCCCAGAATCACCCAAATCACCATAGGTCAAACAGCAGAGCCCTTCACTCTCAGACTCCTGACTTACTTGTGGTTCCTACAGTTTCTAGAAGTAGAATAGGAGGCAGAGCCTTCAGCTTTCAGGCTCCTGTCCTGTGGAACCAGCTCCCAGATCAGCCCCACTTATCCCCTTTATACTCCCTGTGCATTGTTATTCGACTAGATCATTTTATTAAATTTCGTCTTCTCTCTCTATAGTTTATACTTTTTTTCTTTTCTCATCCTCCACACTCCCAAAAAAGTAGCGGAAGATCACTGCTGTTTCTTGAGTCTGACTCCTCTCTTGTTGAAAGTGAGTTTTTCCTTTCCACTATTACCGAGAGCTGCTCATAGGGGACTCATCAGGTTACTGGGGGTTTCTCTCTCATATAAAATGTAAAGTACTGTGAGGCAGCTGTCGTTATGATTTGGTGCTATATAAAAAAATTAAACTGAAATACACTTTTTTCACATGGTCTTCCTGGATTAAATCTCTTTCTTGAGTATTTTCACTTTTTATAAACAGTGTATCCGATACATTCATATTACATAGTGGATTTCTCCAATTTTGTTTTGCTCTTAGTGATGTGACTGTAATAGTATGACAATATATACACTGGGATATGATGTTTGGCATGTTTACACACAAAAAACAGGACATACCTGATAAAATGGGATGCTCATGTCCATTTAAATCAGCGATTACCTCACAGCCATCAGTCACAGGGCTGACTTTGGTAGCAAATGTCGAAGTATGTGAAGTATTTTTGTTATCATAATGATTGTAACTATTCTGGTTTTTTCTTTTTTGAGATTTGCAGCTGTTATTAGCTCAATTTTCCTAAAACAGATTCCCATTAGGCACTGATGAATAGATGGGTCATCTGGTTTGTGTTACAGTCTGTTTGCTTTCTGTTAGGATTCTGACACTTACAGTGAGTGGCATTTGTCTCCACTGGATAGAAATTTGCACTGCCAGCATGTCATAATATCCTGTGGATGATAAAAAGCAGGTGGAGAAAGGAAAGGAGGCCCTCATTTCTGTAGTAATTCATCAAACTTTTACAGTTCTCTCCTGCTTGTTGTACTTTCACTTCCTCTTTCCATTTTTTGATTTCCATCCGCTTTAAGTCCTACACTGTTAAATAGTTTTTTACTGCTAACTTTCTTTACTTAGCCTCTGTGTTAAATTTACAATAGTGTATTCTTAGTGTTTTGTTGTGGAAAACAATCACAAACCGTTTAGAAGAGGGGTTGGGTGGGAATGAAAGAGTAACGTTTTCAGACTTTTTGGCATCATCACTCTATTACGTACCTACAATATCAATAGTGTGCAGTTACATATTGTAAAATGATCCGAGCAAGGCAAAAATATGGTAAGTGGCACTAGATATCAACACAACACAAAAGGTGTGCATTAAACTCTATTAATAATAAGTTGAAACTGAACTGATGACCTGTATCTCCAGTATTTGGTGCAAATAGCACATGGAAACCACACCACACCACAATAGACCGAGTGAAACAACAAAAACCAAACAATGTGCATATGTAAAACTTTGAGTTTGTTATTTATAGTTTTAAATATGGATGAGTTATATTTCAATTCACTTCAGTTTGATTTTATTTATAGTTTGCCACATCACAGCAGCAGTTGCCTCAAGGTGCTTTATACTTAAAGGTGAAGACCCAACAAATATACACTGAAAAAAACCCAACAAACACATGAGCTCTGTGACCAGCAGGTGACAGCGTGAAGGAAAAACTTCCTTTTAACAGAAAGAAACCTCCGACGGAGCCAGGCTCAGGCAGGAGCCGCCATCTGCAGCAACCCGATTCTCTGTAGTCTTCAATACAAAACGATTGTCTTTTATGAACTTTTTTTTTACTTGAAGTAATCACACAATCTGATTGCATGATCAAAGATAACAACCTACCTTATGTCCTTAACATTTTTCA
This sequence comes from Aulonocara sp. 'chitande type north' Nkhata Bay, assembly GCF_057382095.1. Lineage (NCBI taxonomy): Eukaryota > Metazoa > Chordata > Actinopteri > Cichliformes > Cichlidae > Aulonocara > Aulonocara sp. 'chitande type north' Nkhata Bay. The sequence continues at coordinate 26,402,840 of NC_141350.1, read as the reverse complement.
CTGGCAACAAATAAAGCTTTGTTTTCAAAGTACACCCCAGCTATAACACAGATTGTTACACTGAGTCTAAAAACCAAAAATATTCCATTTTTATAACACTATTGTTCAGGTGGATGTTTATGATGTGTATGTTTTGAAGAGGGAGGCGAATAATCATGTTGAGATTATGATCACAACTATGTGATAATAACACATATGTTAAATAAATTAAATAAATAATGTTAAATCTTTTTCCTGCAGTGCTACCCTGTAGCTTTCCAGCTGTAACTTTTGTCACCTGTCAAACAACTGAAATTGTGTTCATTTGTCTTTAAATGTGTACATCTCTGAGGTGATTATAGTTAGAACCACATAGAACTGGAATTTTTGCACATGCATTTTTGTTTACCTTGGAATGTTGTCATCAACTGTGGCACATCCATACAAAAAGACAATGACCCCCACTAGTGAGGCAGGAATCAGCATCTGGGTATACAGGCCTAGCCAAGCAAAGTACAGCCCAATCTTCTCACCAAAATACTTCCTAAACACCCGGGGAAACAGATAAAAAATCATTTTTATTACACAAATCGAAACTGTAGTATATATTGTTTTTCCCTTATTTACCACTATCTGCACAGACACAAAGGAACTTGTGAATTGTTTCCTGCATACTCTAACAATATATCTATAATAAGTATACATCTATATTCTAGCTCATTAATATGGTTGATCCAGAAGTATAGGTTGTGGTAAGCAGGAGGCGGCTTATTGTGGAGGTGGATGATGGCCATGTAATGTTGTCAGATGCAATATGTGGATATTTGAGCAGTTATAGTAATTAATATAGTGCTTTATCCTACACGTTTTATCAAACTCACATTCAGCCAGTTTAGAATCACCAATTAATCTTATATGTATGAGGGAGGAAGCAGGAGTAGAAGGAGAAAGTCTCGAGTTAGAAAGCCCAGGGTGTATATGTGACTAGTGTTTATTGATGATCTGACTGCTAGAAGCAACAGGATGAACAATGAAATGCACAGGGTCCTACTCTGATCTGAACCCAACATGAGTTTTAGTTGCAAGAGACAAATCCAAAGACAGAGAGATCCACAATTAAGCAGCAACTGAAGATGGCTGCAGTAAAGGCCTGCAAAGCATCTCAAAGGGAAGAAACACAGTATCTGAAACAGGGAAGGGGTTTAGAGTATATAAAAATGGCTGTAATTCCTAAATAGTTTACTTGAAAATGTATTATAAACCCCCTAAATTGAAGCCTGTCTGCACTTTAATCACATTGCAATTGTTCTAGCTGCATCATTGCAAAAGCGATGTCATTTTTCAAATTAAGGAATGTCCTTACCGCACAAGTCCGATTGGCTGGTACTTGTAGAATACGCTGTAGTTTGCCCACTCCTCATATAAAAGCTGGAGAAGATATTCACATATGTTAGGTGTGTGTGTGTGTGTGTGTGTGTGTGTGTGTGTGTGTGTGTGTGTGTGTGTGTGTGTGTGTGTGTGTGTGTGTGTAAAAATAAAGTAAAGCAAAATAAGTAAGTTGACAATAAAAGGTATCAAACACGTCACTAATCATGAAATTCTCACCAGATGTCGGTAACAACCCATCCAATTCACACATACAAAGGAATAAAGCCATAGATGCCCAGAAATGAAACATGTAATAATGAGAATAATAATGTAATAATAATGAGATGCAGGGAAAAAGTACTAAACACATAAAGAAAAAGAGGTGCAAAAAGGCATCAAGAGTCATGACACCAGCTGAAATCTATCAGTAATTAGAAAGCAATCCTGCCACTTAATGTAAATTAATACCAGCTGGTTCAGTCCAACTGAAGGCCTATAAAAATGTGTCTCATTACCGAGGTGCCACACAACAAACATTTTATGATGGATAAACCAGTGAGCTCTCTCAAGACTTATTCTGGCATTTTCATATTCTTACCTTTCTGTCATTGGGGTCTGCACTCTCCTCATCAATGTCTCCCTGAAATAGAATATAGGAAATTGAAGTTTGTAAACTTGGTGTTTGCTCTTACTGTAGTACTTCATCAGTGCACAATTTCTCTTGAATCACCCGCAAATCATATTTTTGATATTGACTTATAGTGTCACTAGCAGCATGGCTTGAGGTCTAACTGTAACTGGCTCAGTGAATTGGACACCCAGCTCTGCACCACTGAAAAAAAAAATACTATAACTAGCCCAACCCCAGCAGTTAGTTCAGGCCAAATAAACTTAGCCATGACTGTCCTCCAACAGGTCCTCCCAAGCAGCTGGAAAATCAGCAGCTCGGTGACTATAAGGTTCCTCCTCACAATTTGGCCCTAAACAGAAGCACCCTGGTGCACCACAAACCCACATTTCAAATCCATTTTCCCCAGTCAGCTACACACCCGTAACTCTGGCAATTGGCCACTCCATTCTTAGACACATGACCCCGGAGACTCCAGCGACCCTAGCTGATTGTCTTCCAAGTGCCAGAGCAAATCCCCCAGCTTACCTCTATTCAAGAGTGGAATAAGGAACTTAACATCCAGCAGTTTTATGGTTACAGTAATTCAGCGTGCTATAAACAAAGTATATCTATATGTGGTTTTGCTATTGGTAATTATGCATAAATCTAATCAATATAATGAATGAGATGCATTGAGATGAAAAGAGGATGCAGCATGGAAAGCGTGAGTGTGTCTGTGTATGTGCATGTGCACGTGTGTATGTGTGTGTGTGTGTGTGTGTGTGTGTGTGTGTGTAATAGGTGTAATAGGTGTGAGTGATGGGTAAGGGGAGAGAGGTGTGTGATACATATGACCACATGAGTATAAAAGAGGACTCTTAGGAAGGTGTGGTGTGTGTCCTCTATTGTCCTGAGGCTGAGTAGAGAGCAACAACAGAAGAAAGGACTTTGGAGTTCACACGTTTCACCTGGAAGACCAGAGGATTAACCACTGCCCAACCAATGTGAATTTATGAATTGGATTTGGCTTTTACTCTGCTTGGCTGTGTTGGATTAAGGTCTCAAAGAAGTTGGAGGACTTTGTTCTGACTCACTGCTTCCCCATTTGGCTTTATCAGGCTTGAGACAGAGATGAGTGCATTCATCTCATGACCAGTATAAGAAATCAGCATTAGCATAGAGTAGATCAGTTAGATGAGGATGTGATTATTACTAATTGAGTCAGTCTTTGTTTTGCCCCTTCTAAATTGCTCCAAATATACTTTTATCCAGTAAAGGTAAAAGCATTCATATAAATATTTGATCTTACAGGCTGCTCTTAGCCTATTTTCTCCTGGCCACTAAAGTATAACATAACCAATTTTACCCAGTGAACTGATCATAAAGAAGTGGTGCTGTTAACGGATGTGGCTGAGAAATCACACTTGACCTGCAATGCTACTTAAGCAGTGACCATCTGAGAAGGTTGGATAGACATCCAGTGAGAGCTAGGTGAGTCTCCTCAACACTGCCTCAAGAAACAGGTTCTGCATTGCCTGCCAGCGGAGCGCCTCTTGGAATCAAAAACTTGGATCTTTTGAATAAAGAGCAAGTCCAGACCTCCTGTATGGGAGTAACTGGCCAATTCAAAATGCTCAAGAACAGGCCAAATTGTGGAAAAAAAAACCTCTCAAATGTTTGAAATGTTTGAAGCCCATATTAATTTCTACTAGAATGATAGAAAGAGAAAAGTATGAAGAAGGAAAGCAAGAGCTCATTATCCAAGACTTACCACATCATCTATCCAACATGATGCAGGTTTAATCATGTAATGGAACTGGGTAAGTAGTGTTTGATGTGACTGCTGATAGAAGCAGCAGAATGAACTGAAGTGTACAACATATACTATCTGCTCATCAGACAGAGCTACACAGTGCAACTGGACAATGATCCAAAACAAAGTGTGAAAGAAACCCAAGAGTTTCTCAAGACAAGCAAATACGATGTTATCCAATGGCCAAGCCAATCCCCTGATCTCAGTCTTTTCAGTTACTGAAGATAAAACTGAAGACAGGCAGGCCTTTAGACTACAGAAGAAACCAAATTAGTGCAATTCATTAATGTGGTTAATGCAATGCTTTGGTTAAACCCCCTGAAGAAAAGATGAAAGTCTAAACTTCACTGACTTTAAAACCAACTGTGGTTCTGTACAGGGGCAAAATTACCAAAAGGAACCACAAAACAAAACAAAACAAAGTTGTATACACACCACTGATGTGTCACCAGCAAAGGAACCTTTACTGTAAGGCACTGCACCACCATTTTACACTCGGTAAACTAAAACCACAAATATTTCTAATCCAATAATTATTTGCTCTAACAAAGATACTACTTACATCATGAAGAGGATAAGCTGCAGTATACACCCCACTACCAAGGAGACTGGTGATACCTGCCAAGAAAGCATAAATGCAGATGTTCATACAGATTCTAAATTATAATACTCAAGAATATGACCGCATTGGGTCATTCTATCTCTAACCATTCAATTTTTAGAATATTTTCTGTTCGGCCATCTCTGATTTGCATAAAAAATTTTGAAATCAAAAGGTGTCTCATTACCAAGGTGTCACACAAGAAACATCTCAGGATGGGTAAAACCAGCGAGCTCTCTCAACACTTTTGCAACCTTATTGTTGCGAAGCAAACTGATGCCATTGGTTACAGAAGAATTTCAGGGCTTGCTTTGCAACCGAAGGATTTAGTTACCAACCAAAGGACTTGGGCATCTTGCAAGTTGTACAGAAAACAATTACTTAAATTACTGCTGCTAAAGGTGGTTCTACAAGCTACTGAATCATGCGATGTACTAAGTTTTCCTTGACTCCACAGAGACTCAAAAGTAACTGGACACTTGACTAATAAGTAGGTCAGGAATAGGAAAAGCCCTGAACACAACAGAAGACAACATAAGTGGATGAGTGCGGAATTCTTTCCTTGATTCTGTAAAACAGCTTCACAACATATAACCATGTCAAGGATGCTCTCGAGGACGTACGCATATCATTTCACAAAGTCCAAAATTAAGAAACGCCTTCCTGAATGTTCATACAGAAGGTTTGCCACTGGTTACTATCAAGACCAGGAAGGCCAACATAGATTTTACCAGGAAAAAAAGTCAAAAAGAGCTTGCCCAAATGAAACCCAGATTAACTTGAACCAAAATGATGGGATGAGAACAGTATGGAAAAGGAAAGAAACAGCTCATGATCTGAAGCATATCACATCAACTGTTGGCCATGGCTATGTATGGCTGTTAATGGAATTGGATAAGAAGTGTTTATTGATGATTCATCTGCTTACATTTAGATAATGACCCAAAGCAAACTGCAAACATGATTCAAGAATTTCTTAAGGCAAAGAAATGGGATGTTGTTCTTTTGTCAAGTCATATACCTGAATCCTAGACTTAGGGTTAGGGACTATAGTTAGAATAATGGTTATGGTTAAGGGTTAGGGTTTAGTGTGTGGTGTGATGGTGTTTCCAAGTCGGAAAACTATGACATCACAACAATAAGATTGGTTGCAGTACTTGCAATGCTGAACTTGGACCAACAACTGTAATAGTGTTCCAGGAAACACAACAACACTGGAAATGAGATCATATACTGTGAGATAGGCCTCAAGACAGATATTTCATTGAGTCTCTCTCTCTCTCTCTCTCTCTCTCACACACACACACACACACACACACACACACACACACACACACACACACACACACACACACACACACACACACACACACGGCAAAAATAGTAGCCTATAGCATCACTGTGCCAAACATGCACAATCATTCAGTGATCACGTCCCACTGACCAGCTTCTAATGTGTCACACACACGTATTACAGAATGAGTGGACATTTCCATCATAGAAGTGGTAACAAATTATTTAGCCATCAGAAGTTTAACCTTCAGGCATTGCATTCAGTAGACACTAACGACAATGTTCTAGCTATTGCTATTAGTTATTTATTTATTTTTTGCTTTGATTTTAACAGAATTTAAAACACTGCTGTGCTCACTAACTATTCTGTAAGTCGCTCCCTAAAAGACAAATCTTTGCATCGTTGAAACCATAGGTTTGCAGGCATTTTACACAAATGACAGAGAGCAAGGTTAGGAAGTCATATTTCCAGCATTTATCCCCACCATCAAAAACTCCGAAAAAGATATTTTAACCAGTGGAGACTAAAACAACTTAGTCAGATACCAGAAAACTAAATTATGATATGTAAGCACGTAATTGTCTGACTTTTAATATTTGTGGCAAAAACAAAACAAAAAACACATTCAGACTTACCCATGCTGTACTTGGCCTTGCATTTTGTTCTTTTTAGTATTTCAAAAACCTGTAAAGGAATTAAAAACATGCGTCTAAAAGTAATGCACAAGGAGAATATCAGCCTATACATTTTTATTTCCCACACAATAATAAAATTATACAGCACAGATCAAGCCTGCAACTACAACAAAATTAAGTTATTTACAGTTTACAGTTCTTCCCAAGAGATACTACTACTACTACAACTACTACTAATAATAATAATAATATTAATAATAATAATCATTATTATTGTTTTCTATTTTGGGCACGTATCTCAGGATAACCTGTAACTGCAGGGTGTCAATGGTGTTGATGGCCTATTAGCCTAGAATTTCATATACTTCAAACCTAAAATATCAATGTTTGAAATGTGCATTTATTATGGAAAATACCATTAAAATAACTTCAGCAAACATTGGTTAGTTTCTTATACACAGTATGAGTGCTAGAGGAGTTGCGAAGGCTAAAACATGCGGTCATATTTTGGTGTTGTTGATGCACAAACTTGGACTTACTATTGAACTCCTGGTTTTGCTGTCGAAGAAGTAATCTTTGTCTGATAGGTCAAATCTGTCAACATACACATAAAATAAAAATTTAAAAAAAATCAGGCAAGAATCGATCAAGGCACAAACATAATACCAGGGGTGTCGAACATGAGACCTGGGGGCCAGAATCAGACAGGGAAAGAGTCCCATCCATCTCATCTGACAGCTTTGAAAAATGTGCAGAAGGGTGTCAATTCCCCCCAGTTGCCATTCATACTACACACATAGTAATTAATGTAAACAAAAACAATATAAGCAAAAACAATTAAAAATCAGAAAAGTTCCTGACTTTTTCATTTATCTCGTTGGGAGGGGAGATTTTCTGTGAATGAATGAAAATTACACGTGGGGAGTGATGTTAGTGAAAAGGTCACCATCTCCCCTTTTTTCAGTGTAAAGCCTGCATCATTTATTTCACTCTGTTAGGTTCTGGTCTCAGATTAAAATGTCTCATGTTTTACTAGCAAGAGTAGCAATTTTCAGTGCGGTTGCCCCTCTGTTGGTCTTCCTTGGTCTCCTTTGCTCTTGGGGCCTCTGGATGTCTGGAGCCTTGATCTCCTCCATACCTGCTTCATGCCCTGGTGGGCGGGGCTGTGGCTCCCCACAGCCTCTAGCAGATCATTACATGAAGGAACCTTTTAAATACAAGCACGCTCTCACTCACAGGTGGTTTTTGGCTGCCACCTCGAAGCACACTGTGCGCTGTCGATCTTACGTGCTGCACAATAATACTTAATATTTAGTATTTACTGTTATAGTCCCATAGATCATCGTGATGTTGTTTATTCTATTGCTCTCTTTTTCTTTGCTTGTTTTCTCTTTTTTCTTTCTCAACAGGTGATCCAGGTGATTGATATATGTATTTTTTGTCTGTTTGTTTTGTTGGTTTTTGGTTTTTACCCTTTATCACCGTTCCTCTTCCCCGCTGTTTTTCTTTCCCTCTTTCTTTCTCCCTTTTCTTTTCCCCAGTCAAGTCTGTCCCGTGTTCAGCAAATGAAAATAGAATAAACAATAAAAGCAAAGGTGAATCAAATAGACCAAGACGGCAAGGCTGGGATGGTCCATTTGGTAAAGTAAATCCGTTGGGCATCTTTCTTCGCCTTTAGACAATAATTCTGATGGCAAAAGAGCCAAACGGGACAGGCAAAAAAAAAAAAAAAAAGCAATTTTCAGTGCATATTCTCTGAAAAACCTAAAGATTATAGGATTACACTAACCCTGAATTATCTCATGCAACAGAAGGAAACTGCTGAAAAACAAAAAGAAAAAAACCCCAAAAAACTTTGGATGATATTGAAGTTGCTTTGAAAAGAAAAGGAGAAAAAGGATCTGTCAGCATATTCTTGAGCATTTAAAAAAAAATCACATTGTTGACAAGTACGCTAGATCATATGGGATCAGTTCTTTTCCATTTAGTAAAAACATGTACTTACAGGTGTTGCTTTTCCCTAGAGAACGTGTGTGACAGGTGTTTGACGTTCTTGGGTTGATGTTCCTCAACATGTGGGTGGAGGGGCTCCAGAATTTTACTAATCAGAGTACTGATCTTCTCCACAATACTGTTTGACTGCTTGACCTCATAGACCTTTCAACACACACACAGCATTTTGGATCAAATGAAGGCGTTTATTTTATTAATACGTTTTAGAACAGCCTAGAGTGCATGAACTACTTTTTCAGCATCACTCTGAGACAGGATGTTTCTCGTTTTAGAGATGTTCCACAAATGTTAGAAAGCAGTCCTACACATTTGTTTAGTACAGTACAGATCCTGGTCAAAACCAACTCTGAGATTCCTCACAGTGTTACTAGAGGCCAGAGTAAGCCTCTAAGAATTTTAGGACTGAATACAGTAACCTCATTATTGTCTGAATTTAGAGTTAAACCTAAATAGTTTGTATATTTGATACTGACTCTAAACTGCCCATTTGAAATATATAACATAGCATAACCTGGCATTTTTTAACTAACATTTTAAAGACTTACTTTTTTGGTGGGCATCTTTAACTTCATGAATTCGGCTTCTCGACACAGAACGTTCCAGGGAGCATGTATTTTCACAAAGTACACTCCTGGAATCTTGCCCTAAGAGGGAAACAGCATGCAAAAGCAACTGTATAAAACTCCCATATAGTTCATTTTCAAAACACAGATAGAGAAATCAAATAATACTGCACATGTATGGCTTCAGATCTCTCTCGCTCGCTAATATGATATCATTATATACTACCAGTCAAAAGTTTGGACACACCTTCTTATTTAATGGTTTTTCTTTATGTTCATGACTATGACTATTCAAAACTATGACTGAACACATATGGAATTATGTAGGAATTATGTAGTAAACAGAAAAGTGTGAAACTCAAAACGTGTTTTATATTTGAGATTCTTCAAAATAGCCACCATAATATGAATCCTAACAGTTGTCAAATAGGACTGTCAGCTGTGCACCATCCTGACTTTTACACAACACCACTGATGGTCCCAACCCCATTAAGAAGGCAAGAAATTCCACAAATGAACGCTGACAAGGCACACCTGTGAAGTGAAGAACTAGTCCAGTTACCAAAGCAAAGGGAATTCCTTTGGGGAATTTAAAATATAACACATATTTAGAGTTATTTATCATTTTTTTCTTTGCTTCATAATTCCATATATGTTGCTTCCAGCATTCCGGCTCAAATAGTTGGCAAACTTCCCTTTGTGCTGCCTTGATCTTGGCCTCTGGTCTCCTTCTCCATGGCGGGTCCTGCTCCTTGTGGCTGATTATCTTATAGCCTAGCATCTCTGGGATGACTGCTGCCGTGGTGTAGATCAGCTGGTTGATTTCGATGATGGTCACAGTAGAGTTGCATTCCAAAATGCTGCATTCACATCTTCCAGTCTAGTAGACCATCAGAGGATATTCCACATAGTCTTGGTGATCAGCCACAGAGGGTCCAAGTTTACAGCTTAGCCACGATCCTATCTCTCAGGTATCTCTCAGGTCAGTTGCTCTTGCTACAACACGACTTCAGTTGTGCTTGGGGCTTGGTACCCAATCTCATGTGGGGATGATGATATTTCCCCCCGACCTGATGTCCTGGCTCTCCCTTGGTGTAGCATTTGTGTTGTACCTCATTGATCTCCAGTTATGAGAGCAGTTTCTTCTTCCGAATATTGGAACACTGAGCTACTGCATATTGTTAAGTAAGTAAAATTTACTTATATAACACAAGACGGGAATATATTATAAAGTGCTTTACAAAGATATTACAAATACAGTTTAGTCACACAAAAACAACATAACACACAAAAACATTATCCAATATTTTGTTATGCTTGTCTGAATTGACACGTTAGATTAAATCTTACATAGTTTTGGTGCTAAGGTTCGGAAGCTTCCCCTTTAGTTTTCAGACAGGTACATGGTAGCAGTTTCAGCAATCGTAAGGAATAAAGGATCTGGTTTGGAGAATAAGGGTGAAGTAGCTGATGATATAAGTGGGGGCCTCTCCTTGTAAGGCCATGAACATAAGAGTTTACGTTTCATGCCTTACAAGGATTTTAAATTGATATCTAAAACTAAGTGGATGCCAGTGCAGACTCTTTAACAATGGGGTGATATGAGAGAATTTGTGAGTGTGAGTTAAAAGTCTTGCCGCAGCATCTTGGATGGTTTAAAGGCGATTTATCAAAGCTTTTGACAGACAAGAAAAAAGGGGCATTACAATAGTCTAATCGAGAAGAGATGAAAGTATGAACAAGCATCTCCATTTCAGGTTTAGTGATATTACTTAAGTGAAGAAAGCAAGAGCAGGTCACAGATTACATGTAGGCATCAAAAGCCAAAGACTGATCAGAAATTTACTGAGCAGTAGCTTTTACAGCGGATGAGAAAGCTCCCAGATGTTGTCTAATTTGGGGATTAATGCTCTCTGGAGTCATAATTAAACAGCCTGTCTTGTTTGTATTAAGCTACAGAAAAATGTTTGCTGTTCAACCATTTATTTCCTTAAGACGGTCCATTAGAATGGATAGTTTGTCCAGTTCATAAGGTTTGAAAAAAGGTACAGTTGAATATTGTCTACATAAAGATGATGAGAAATGTATTTAAAACTAAAACTAATTCAGAACTAATAATCTAGCGTAGTGGTAGAATATACCATGAGATATACATATACACCCACCAGTCTGTCAAGCTAATCAAGTTTGCAGATGACACCACCGTTATTGGACTCATCTCGGACAGGGATGAGTCTGCCTACAGGAGGGAGGTTGAATGTCTGGTGTCTTGGTGCAGCCACAACAACCTGGTGCTGAATGCCCAGAAGACAGTGGAGATTATTGTGGACTTCAGGAAGCACACAGCTCCACTCCCCCCCCCCATCATCCTGACTGACACCCCCATCACCTCTGTGGACTCATTCCGCTTCCTGGGTACCACCATCACCCAGGACCTGAAGTGGGAGCCCACCATCACCTCCGTCATTAAGAAAGCCCAGCAGAGGATGCACTTCCTGAGGCAGCTGAAGAAATTCAACCTGCCAACACGGACGATGATGCAGTTCTACACTGCAATCATCGAGTCCATCCTCACCTCCTCCATCACCGTGTGGTACGCTGGAGCCACTATCAGGGACAAACAGAGACTGCAGCGTGTTGTGCGCTCTGCTGAGAAGGTGATTGGCTGCAGACTCCCATCTTTGCAGGACCTGTACACCTCCAGGACACTGGGGCGTGCAGCTCGGATCACAGCTGACCCTTCTCACCCTGGACACAGTCTGTTTGACCTGCTCCCCTCAGGCAGGAGGCTCCGGTCCATTCGCACCAGAACCTCTCGCCATAAGAACAGTTTCTTCCCCTCTGCTGTTGGACACATGAACAATAACCGTATGACTGTTCCCACCACTAACACATGACCCTACGCTGTGTTCACTGCATCATTCCATGTTTGGCACTGATCACCACCTGCACTCATGTATATATCATGTATATATCTATCTATCTATCTACTTAGCACTTTTAATTCTTATTCTCATTTTTATTTTCATGTCTATTTAAGCTTAATTTGTAACAGTATGTCTGCACTGAAGCACCGCAGCAATTTCCTAATGTTGTAAACCTGCTCAACATTTGGCAATAAAACCCTTTCTGATTTCTGATTTCTGAGAACAGCAAGGAACTTAAAACAGATCCTTGTGGAACACTGCATGTGACTCTAGCTACATCTGAGCAAAACGTTTCACATTGAGACCAAAAGTCTTCTAACCACAAGAAATGAAGTGAACCACTCCAAGAGCTCCCTGGCCTCTGGTAGAGGACCAAAGCCCAAAGGGGTGAAAGGGGAGTTGGGTTTCCTCCTTTTTAATGCTCTGCTCTGCTTCTGTCCGAAGTTTTAGCTTTAGCAAGTGAAATGCATGCTCAAGCTCAGGTGACTGACTTGGCCATTCAAGGATATTCCACTTCTTTGCGTTAATAAATTCCTAGGTTGCTTTGGCTGCATGTTTTGGGTCATTGTCCATCTGTATTATGAAACGCCGCCCAATCAATTTGACTCCATTTAGTTAGATTTGAGCAGACAGTATGTCTTTGAACACCTCATTCAGACTCAATTCATTCAGCTGTTTCTGTCCTGTGTCACATCATTAATAAACACTAGTGTCCTAGTGGGACTGGCAGCCATACACCCCAAACCATCACACTTCCTGCGCCATGTTTTAAAGATGATGTAGTTTGCTTTGGATCATGAGCTGTTCCACACCTTCAAGTACCTAGCTTTTGTATTTACTTTCATGCAGTCTTCTATTTATGGTAGATTTGCATATTGATATGCCTACCCCCTGGAGAGTGTTGTTCACTTGGTTGGCTGTTGTGAAGGGGTTTCTCTTCACCGTGGAAATAATTCTGTGATCATCCACCACTGTTGTCCTCTGTGGACGTCCAGGTCTTTTGTGTTGCCGCATTCACCAGAGCTTTCTTGTACCAAACTATAGTTTTCCACTCCTAATATTGTAGGAATTTCTCGGATGGGGTTTTTCTGTTTTCACAGCCTAAGCATGGCTTATTTCACCTGCACGGAGAGCTCCTGTGACCGCGTATTGTTGGTTCACAGCAAAATCTTTCACTTCCAAGCACCACACCTCTGATCAACTCCAGGCATCTTCTTAATTGATAATGAAATAAAGAAGGAATTGCCCACAACTGCCCATGAAATAACCTTTGAGTCAATTGACCAGCAAGCATTAAAGCATGAAACCTTTCATCCAATTTGAATGTAGATACCCTCAAATTAAAGCTGAGACTCTACACATTATGTCCATTTTATAACTGTAACTGGAATATGTGTCAGTAAAAAAAAAAACAGTAAAAAACATCAAAACCTGCGTCAGTGTCCAAATATATATGGGCCTAACTGTGTGCAAAATACGGTACTAGAATTACTGATTAGGAAATACTGATGTCACCTGAACACCCCTGTGTCCCGAGACTAGACTGGTGTTTTACTGTGTATTCTGTTTCAGGAAAATTGATCCTGTAGTCTCTCTCTTCCCTGTCTGTTAGTTCAAAGGTCCAACTTACTGGAAATTTACAAAGACTGGGGATTTTTTTCATTAAACCAGAATTAACCTAGTATCAGCTAATACTGGTAGTTACCAAAATGTCAGAAATTAGATAGTGCCATGTGTAGAAAACCAGGAATTCAGACTCTCTGTGGTGCTCACAACCTCAGGTCAGCTGTGGAGACAACTATTTTCTATTTTTATTCTGGCATTAGGACATCTTATACATAGACAGAATATCAGTTTCCACTTTTAAGTGACTGATATATAGATACAGCTAAACTGCAACCCTGCAAATAGTTTTACAGAAACTGGCTGCCTCTTAAAATATTGCAGACATTGAGAAACGGTTATCTTCTAACGTTTGCAGTTAAATATAAGGTTTATATAAGTTACAAGGTAAATAAAAACCACTGTGCAAAAATATAGTAGTAATAATAATAATAGTAATTACTATTATTAGACACTGTCATCACTAGACAGAAATTTCAAGATCAAGTCAAATTGTAAATCTGCCAAAACTGTGAAACAGTGTAGCAGTGCATTCACATAGTTCGCAATTAGAACATCAAACTGCAATGGAAATTACTTTTTTCATGCTCAGATCAGGCTTTTCTGGCATGGTGCTTCAAGAACCACAGTTTGTGATCCAGTAGGTGCTTAGTGTAAAATGGCAAATTTCGATCCTCATGAAAGTTCATTGTTGACTTCATTGTTAAGACTTATGGTCCAGAGATCTCTCTAACAGGTCTATGAAGATTCAGTTCAGGTGTTTTTGTTTTGACCCCTGTGTCATCCATGTACCTGGGAGCAGTATCTGGAAAGAGGTCAGGATTTGTGTTTATACAGTAGTTGATCACTGCTGGAGTCACCAGTGAACTCATGGCATAGCTGCAAGCACATGTGTTCTGTGAGGTGAGGTTGCTTTTGCTGTTGTTCTGTCCTTTAACAAGGACACCAACATAAAAACACACCTTCAAATATATGATGACATCTGTATGGACATTTCTTACAACATGAATAAGTTCATAAATTCTTTCTATTGACATTCTATTGAGTTTAAAGTTTGTGTGTTCAAGTGTGTTTCAGTGGATTAGTGAAGATGTGTAAGAGAGAAAGGGTGAGATGCATGAAAGTGGAGATTGTGACCTGCAGAGCAGTATCATTTCTGTCTCTCTAGTGCATGTGCAGATCTGCTGTTCTTTATGGTGAACAATAAGCTGAGTGGAAAAATGCTGTTGGCCAACAAGCCTTTTTGAAAGCCTACAGACATATCTCTCATGGTAGGCATGTCACACTTAGCGCCCCTGAGGGTCATTCTCGCAAATGATAATACGTGAAGGGCCATACACAGATACACCTGTTTGACTGCTTGTAAACACACATATTAACACACTCAATTAAATAGCAGCAACTTAAGTCAAGACAACCCTTTAGAAATTCAAAATGAGCATCAAAATAACCCCCCTGTCAGGAGCCTTGAAAGTGCTTATGAGTGTAATGCATATAGGTTTATGAGTGGTTTCATTGTGGAAGCATTCCCATCACTAAATGAGTCATGAGTCAGTCATCATTTTCTGCAAGGGTGATAATAAGTTTAAGGAGCTCCTCTTTATAGTCTGAGGAAGTATCTGCCAGTACAGCTTCACAGCACTGGTGATGAGCCAGTATGTTAGAGCTCTAAAACTGCAATGGCTCTAAAACCAAAGCAGCAAACTTAGAGCTAAAAGTATCAAAACAAAGAAGTAGTCAATTTAAAGTTATGCCTCCCTCTAGGGGAGCAGGTGATGGTTTCCTATTGAGGCAAAGAAAAATGATTTGGCTTGTACTAAGAATATTCACTTCCTTCTCTCATAGGCATTAAATTTGTGCTTCTTTGTTACTGAAACTATGAGATATGTCATGATATCGATATTTTAAGTTTGGTTATAGAAAACATTATATAAAATATAAAAAATATTTTATTTCAGATTGTGACACTGGGAGTGGGTGTAAAACTCATTTGGATGAAGTTTTTTTTCTTTTTTCTTTAAAAAAAAAAAGCTAAAAAAAAGCTTAAATGTGTTTTTCGGCCTTGAAGATATTGTGTGGCTAGCTCCTGTACCCAATTTAAAGGTTACAAGGGCTCAAAAATGCTTGGAATAATAAGATGAATTAAAAGCATCAAAATTCAACATATTCAAATGTAGTTTAAGGGCTTGTATACTGAAAGAAACTGTCATTGTATTAGGTTAAAATTTGACATGACTTCATTTAAGATAAGACGTACAAAAAAAGAAAGAAAGACAGAAAGAAATGAGCTTGGTTGGAAGCACACACTGAAAAGAAGTGACCAAATGAGGCCAGTTAGTTTTTGTAATAAATAATTATTAGAACTTACATCTTCATCTTTTTCCAGCTCTAGCCCCATGTCTCTCAGTTTTCCTTCAAACTCCTCTCGTCTGAATGCCTTCTGATCCTCCTGGCTATTGAAGATTTCTCCTGAACAGCCCAACTCCATGTCGATAACCGTCGATGAATGTACGGAGGATGAGTCTTTCGTCCTTTGTGTTTGCTTGGCTCGGAGCTTTTCGCCACCACTCTGAGGACCATGGCGGAAGCTGCGGGTAACAACATTCTCAGTGAGGAGATGCACTGACTGGCGAGTGGAGTGGCTTCCACTCGACTTCTTCACGGAATAGGTGAGCACGTAGTCAACACGCCGTTGACCATCCTGGAAGAAGAGCCCATGCTGGGAGCGGGTATTTTCCTCTGGAGTTAGAGCCTTCAGCCGCTGAAAATACGCAGATTTAAACCACACATGTAAGAGCGAGAGCCTAGGGAACATGATTTATGCATTTATAAGTTGACAAGAGGGACTGCAAGAAATGCACACAGAAAGAGATGGGGAGGATATCCAACAAGAAGAACTGCACTCAAATCAGGAGTGTTGCCATTCAGTGTCTGACACCATTGGATCACCAGCAGGGTTCGATGATGTAAACATTTAACAGTTTTGTTCACATATGTTGTTTGTTTGCTTTTTAATACACACAAAACCATATATCATGGAAAGAATGTAAAAATAGCGAGATTTCCTTTCTGGACTTGCACTTATCAAGCTATTCTTTTACTGAGCTTTTGTATGCCAGTACCAGCACAGAAAACACAGTATACACCAGCTACAGTTCAGTGCAGTGTACGACCTGCAGAAGGAACTTCATTTTAATCCTTCTCATTACTTAAAGCAGCAGTATCTGCCTTAAGTAATGAGCAGTGCCGCAGAGTGGCAATAGCACTCTTAAAGACCGTATCAGTGTAAAAGTTTTGGTTGTGTTCAACAAGGACTGCTGACTATTTTTATTTTTTAACCAGTATGTTGAGTTTTAAATATATTAAAATAGCTGTAATTGCTGCACAAGATCATCAAAAACTATGGCCAATCATCAGTTGTTCAGTTAGGTCAGTGAGGATGAAGTATTACATCAAATCCAAGTCCAAACTATTATTAAATAGATGTTATTCCGTGTCTTTATTTATCTTGCCTTATCTGTCCTCCTACTCTCTCTCTTTCAGTCTCTGTGTCTCTTGCAGAAATGCTTACCTTAAACTTGCCGTGGAAGATGACATCTCGTAGAAAATGCGGTGTCTGTTGCTCAGACCCAGAGGTTTGAGAGAAGTTGACTTGATCTTCTACATTCTCTGTCATTGTCCAGGTAGAAAAAACGGTAAACTTATGTGGTGAAGAGTTGTTTTCTTACAGAGAATAGTCCTGGTTCTGCCTTAGGTCTCTCTGTGTTTGCCTCCTGTTTGAGATTTTTCACTATATGACTCTGCTGGGCTTTGATAGCCCCGCCTCTACTCTTATTTTTCAGTGACTTGCCACTTTTCTGTGTTTGTCTTCCTTTAAAGCTCTGTGTAAAGCCCTGTTTTTCTCTGGATTGTGGTGCTACTAAAGCGAGTGAGCAGCCTTGTTACTTGAGATGCATTCTGCAAGCCAAGATCTAAACTTAGACAACGATAAAACTCTGATGAACACAAGGTGCCCTGCCTCACTTTCTCTGTATTTGCTAAATACAGAGGTGTGGACTCGAGTCACATGACTTGGACTCGAGTCAGACTCGAGTCATTAATTTTATGACTTTAGACTTGACTTGAAAAAATGTTCTAAGACTTGTGACTTGACTTGGACTTTTACACCAATGACTTGGGACTTGAATTGGACTTGAACCTGTTTACTTGAAAAGACTTGATATTTTACCCCAAATATAAAATTTAACATGCATATTATATAGAGATTGAAAATGTGACGTCATTCACGGGTAGAACCGCAAAGGATTCTGGGAACTCGTGGCAAGCGGTACTAGCGCACGCAGGCTTTCAATTAAAATCAGTCACACAGCGATAAAAAGAAACACAAAAATGTCAAGAAGCTGTTGTATGATTAACTGCAATAGCCGGTCGCATGACAGCCACGGGAAGCCGACGGGTAAAGAGATCGGTTGTTATCGGATTACGTCGTTGAAGAGAAATTGTTCAAGCCATGTTTCCGAAGTAACAAAGAGGCGACTGGATTGCAGCCATTCAAAGATCAAATATAACGTCCCAGAACACTCCAGCTCACAGGTTAGTCTGCTCCAAGCATTCCCACAAAGGTCAGTCTGCTGTTGTAGTTAATGCGTCATTTTTCTTAACATAATTGGTGATATAGGTTACAAGCAAGTCTGGCGCTGAACAGAAATTGTCGCGCTATGCTCCTTTATTTATTGTGCATAAATAGTAAATTATCCTGACACAATATTGCGTTTCGCTTCTGTTATTATGGTACATTGACAAAAACATATACTTTTATTCACAGGATAAAACAGGTTTTTTGTATCACTAATTGCCCAGTACGATTACAGCATACAATATTATTGTCACTGCTACATTTCTGTGATGCTACCAGAAATTATTTCCACTACTAATTAATTACCGTTGAGCTCAAAGGTTATATTAATAAACGGTTAACGAATGTGTATTTATGAAGACGATTTGTGAGACTGGTAAACTTATGATACGATGGTCTTTACTTTCTACACGGTGCGTTTCAAGGTCCTGCACCCATCCGTCGGTAAACTGTACCTGGGCTTGTTGCAGTGACCGGAAGTTACTAAACTTCATGAGTGTATGCACTCACTCCAAGAACCGTATAATTATAAATATGCATATAAATATGCTACGATGAGATAGCTGACTTCATCTAACTAGCAAATGTTTTCCAGGCTACGTTGGTGATACAGTTTTTTTTAATGTGTATGATATTTTTGTCATGCGATTTTAAAGCTGGTCCTACAACCGCATCCAAGAATAACATGCAGCTTATCTCAGAACTGTCGGTGAAAATTATTCTTGGAGCTAGGTTTAATTGAGCTGCATTTTAAAGAGGTGCAATTTCACAATTTGTGTATATTTTCTAAGTTCACTATTTTGTATGTGTTGAGAAAAACACAGATTTTAAAATTACATGGTCTAATATTTACATTTAGCATATAACTGCAACATTATTTTTTCGTTTGTTTTTTTTAAAGACTCGAAAGGACTTGAAATTCAAAGTTTCAGACTTGTGACTTGACTCGGACTTTTACACCAGTGACTTGAGACTCGACTCTGACTTGCCTGACATTACTTGAGACTTGACTTGAGACTTGAGGATAAAGACTTGAGACTTACTTGAGACTTGCAAAACAATGACTTGGTCCCACCTCTGTTAATAAGTAGTTTTGAAGATTATTAGCACGTGTTATTTATTGATTTATTTTATTGTTTGCAACTGTTTTCTCTCTAATACTGTAATGAAAGAACAACCAGCAGCCGTTGTTGAATAGTTTAAAGGATATCTATCAAGTTTTGTCTGCTCAATTAACTCAGGGTCATAAGGAGCTGAAGCTTATCCCAGCTTTCATGGGGCAAGAGGCAAAACATACCCTGGACAGGTCACCAGTCTCCCTAACCTAATTCATGTCTTTGGACTGTAGGAGGAAACTAGAATACACAGAAAGAGTCCACATAGACACGGGGAAACATGCAATCTCCACACAGAATGAACGCAGCCTGAATCTGAACCCAGACCACCTTACATGAAAACACTGTGCAACAAAGTGTTTCATTGGTTCTGTGCAGGTTTTCAGTCATCCAGGTAGACCGGGGAGCCTGAAAAGAAAACGAATGGACTTCCTTAAGTTTCTTGAAAACATCTTACCTTTCATCTGAGAAGCTTCTAAAAAATAAAAAACCAAAAGAAGTCCAGTCACCTTCCTTCTAAGCTTTATTTTGTTCAAAATGTACAGTCAAGTCTGCTTGCAATTTCAGTGGTATTTGTTCAATATATACAGAGGTCAAGTACAGTTTTATAATAATATTAAAAACAGTTCTGATATGATCCACATTACATGAAGGCAGACATTCTCCTTTACTGTGTAGCCGACCACGGTCTGGAATACACAGTAAGTTACTCCTATTAGTAATAATAATTGACTTGATTACTGTCAGTGCGAGCTTTTAAAGTGGAGCTCTACAGTCTTGGGACACTTTTCCTCAAGTATATAAAAAAGTTATCAAAACATGACACTTCAGTGTAATTCTGTGTAGATTTTCCTGTGTGAAGCTGTTCCAGGAAACTGTCCTCTCTTCCATAATTGTTTACTTTGTGAGAACTAGGATCCAAAAACTTTCTGTCCAACCTCTCATTCCTGACACTTCAATCCCACAAGTTTATGTAACACAGCAGCAACATCCGCACTCAAGTGTATTTTTAGACTTTAAGAGTAAAAAAATATACACAGAATCAAGCAAAGGAAAGCAGAGACCTTGTAGAGCACAGGCTGTCGAGCTCTCAAGGGATGCCATGTGTCCGACTCAATACTGGGAGCAAGATATAGGGGTTAAAGGTCAATTCTCACAGGGAACAGCAGGAAGTGGTGTTTGTGTTCACATACTGTAACTCAGCTTTTCTAATAATTGCTTAAAACTTTGTGTACATCAGTCAAATTATGTTTCGACCAGCTGGGGTTTTGCAGGTCACACCTTTCTAAGCGTCTGAGACAAACAGCAATCAACAGCTTGTCTTACTAGAGAATTGGGTAACCTTTATATTACAATACAAAAGTTATAAACACTTACCCAGAAACCAAAATGTAGTTAAGACATACTTCATGCATTACAACAGTAAGTATCATTCAAAGAACAGTGCAGATTCCTATGAACAGACCGTATTCATATATTTTATGAAATTATGAACCTTACAGAGGATAAAATTAAATCATCAAATATTCAAACCAGAGGACTGTAGAATTCACAAGGTCTTGCTGGTTAATCAGTATTTTCTGAATACCTTTAAATCAAAACCATACTATCCGGTTGTTCAGTGATGACGCGACGAATCCTACTTCCGGGTCTAAAGTAGCCTGCGTTTAATATGGCTTTTGTGTTGTTAACATGTTTAATGTTTTGTATTTTCTTCTATTTAATCTCAAAAAGCTCCTAAAACAGTCAGTGATCACTGTTGACCTCCCTCAGCTTTTATTACCGCTAATCATTTATTTAAGCTCAGTTTTTAAAACCTTAGGATGTAACTACAGCACAGCCCATGCAGCAGTATATGAATGACTAACCTCGTATTGTGGATGGATTATCTCAGTTGTTCTCCTGGCTGAAGTTTGGTCCTTTTACAGCATCCTGCCATGCGATTACATTTGTTCCTGACCACCGAGAACACTCACGGTAACTTTTATCGAGTGGAAAAAAAGTTAGCTTGTTTATATTATGCTAACATAGCTGTGCTAGCCCAACTTCAGTAACCCTACAAACGTCACTGCTTTTTAGTTTTCTGTCTTCATTTATGCTGGAAGTGATAACAGAGCTGTACATTTTAATTTGTTTCCAAAACCCCGCAGTCAGGACATGCTATATTGTATTTAGATAGAAGCTAGCGAGTGTGGCAGGATGAATGTTATCCCGCGGTCCAACCCACTTTCAGCCTGGCCCATTAGGGGGCGCTGGTATAAATAGTGGCCATTTGAGTGTCTCTGCATTGCTTGCCTGTGATCTCCTTTTTGGTCACCTGACTTCCTCGGTGTGGTAGAGATCGTTTGTGGGTTACTCTAAAGTCTCCATCGCGGCTGGTCGTAGCTATAGAAGCCTCCTCTGAGCTATTCTGCTTACATTCTATGACCCGGCTTACTTGGTACGTAATCAACTTTTGTTACGCTCTCTGCCTTCTATTGTTCTTTTATAGTAATTATTTATTATGTTTCGCAGGAAGTGTGGACCTTAGTTTTGCGCCAAGCTACGCGAACTGAAGTGCTGCTGTTTTGCCTTGCTGTGCTTTTACCGTCTGTTCCCGTTGTGAGAATTCTTTCCCTGCTGCTGTCAGCTTTTACAGTGGACGTCGGCGTGGACAACGGCCATATGCATGCCGGTTATCGGAGTCAGCTGGCGTGCATATTGATTGACTGTTAACTTATCGTCGTGTGGACGGCAAGTTGGAGCAGTACGGCGATTCCGTTTGCTCCAGATTTTAGAGTTTTATTCAGATTGTATGTTGTTTTATTGCTTTTTGATTTGTAGTTTGGATTTTCTGTTACACCACTGGTGGGAGGCCCTTTTTCTAGCTGTAGATCACCAGTGTGGTCCTGCAGTTGGGTTATCCCCCGGTGCTACACATTAGTTTGTTGTAATATATTAAAATTTTCTTTGTTTCTTTTATTCAGATGCGGAGTGCCGACGTGGAGGAGACTAGGGTGCCTTGGTGGTGGGATCCCTTGAGTGTACACACCTGCCTTGTTTAGTTTATTAGTGTGAGTGTGTGTGATAGTGTGTTGCACTTGTGTTTTGGGTGTGTTTTCTTTCTTTAGTTTGTGTGTGGCATCCCTGCCCCTCCACTGGTAAGCCTCAGCTCTGAATACCTTTTTAAGCATATTTGTATTTGAATATTTATGATTGTGCTTTTATATGGTGTTTTAAATAATTATTAATAAATTGTGAATTTGTTGATCATTGAACCTCGTCTCTGGACTGAGTATAGCGAACCTAAGTGCCTTTCTGGTGATTTAGTGTTACTTTCAGTATTCTCTGGGTGAAATTCCCAGGGTGGCGTTGTCTTTTTAAAACTGCAAAGAGTATTTACTTTATACCCCATCCTCGTCTCGCCACACGAGCTAACTCCCTGCTAACTTCTAACTCCGTTAAATGTCATAAATTCCGTTTTCATGGATGCCTGGATGTTAAACTCAATTGTTACACCTGGTAGAGCAGAACGCTGATCATTTTATTAAAGATGAAAGACTTTAGACAGTTTTTCAACTCTCAGTAATGCCATAGTGATCGTTTGATATATGGACCTGCAGCAGAGTTTAGACCCAGACATGGCTAGTGACGTCAGACTGAACAACTGGATACTACAGTGGTCTCCAACCTTTTTTGCACCACGGACCGGTTTATGCCCGACATTATTTTCATGGACCGGCCTTTAATGTGTTGCGGATAAATACAACAAAATAAAACTAGTACCGGTACCGAAAAAAAGAAGATTTATACATAACACACGTGAAAAGACCCAGGAAAACCGAGTTAACGATCAAAACGATAACAAAATAACGCTGAAAACCGATAAAAACCCTGAAAACCATACATTTCACACCTGAGCCTCAACTCTCGCGGCCCGGTACCAAACGACTCACGGACTGGTACCGGTCCGAGGCCCGGGGGTTGGGGACCACTGCTATACTACATCTGTAATGTTAACTACCTCTAACTATTAGTGGTTTCCAGATTCATCAGTGCCTGAGCAGCAAAAAGCTCCAAGCTAACAACAACAAGGTGTCTGTGATTCAGGTTGTAACAGCAGTTGTAAAGCACTTTCCTAATCTTCCTGCACAGTCAAAGAGCTTTGGAGCACATTTAACCCTACAGTGCTTTATTATACACCAAATAAGCACTTTATCTACCTCACAAAGAATAGTCCACTGTTTGTAAACCTTCATGACCTACTTTGTGGGTGGAGTCCAAGTGGTGGCATAAAGTGACTGCTGTTGGTAGAACGGTCATTCATTGGAGCTAACATTCCACATTGGGGTATGAATCGTCTCTTTTGTATACCCTGTGGAAAAACTCAGCGTCTATATGAAGGGAAAAACTTAGACCATATAAATCTTTCGACCTTAACAAGTTTGTACCATGCAGTCATGTCAAGGTCACTTCATGTGGAGATTTGTCAGATCATTTTTCTGTACTCTGGACAGACATGTTGCCAAGTCAAGTCAACGACATAAAACACAGCTATACAGATGTGGATTGTAAACAAGTGAAATACTACATACTGATGGGGAACTGCACTTGCATGGCTGGATTAGTGCTCATAAATCTGCTGCTTCTACTTCCTTCTACCTGAATGTGTGTTAAAACATGTAGAATGTTAAAATGTAATGTAAAACCTTCTACATAATCTAAGTACTGATTACATCACTTACAGGTTACATCAGAGGCCTGAATAATTCATCCTGGAACTGCAGTGTTAGTACAGTATGTCCTCTATGAATTGCATATATGAATATTACCTGGATCAATATACCAAAATGTTGATTCTGTTCATCTGGAAAGTTTTAGTGGAAACCCACAAATCTTCTTACCTGGATGTCAGTGCTTGCATCAAGACCTAGATCAGAAGTTTATATTGTTAAATACAGTCTTTTATGTAGGCTAATCATTGCAGGGTATGTTCATGCTGCAGCCATGCAGCCACAATGCCTCATAGAGGACGGGAAGAACAGACACAGGAAGCACATCGATGACCTTCATGAGATAAGACATGTCCAGCAGCACTGAGTCAGATCAATTTCAGGAAGCCAAAGATGACAGCCAGCCAGCTCAGACATTCTTAAGAGAACTAGCAGGCCTAATGTGAAAGGCATGGACATCTACCAAGTTCAGTTCAGTCATATTTAAAATGAATTAAAATGTGTAGCCAAAACTCTATAAAACCTTTTTTCTTGACACGGAGCGAATAAGTACGTAAACATATGTTGCTTTAATACATAGGAAGCTAAGAAGCCTTGAACCTAATGCAGCTGTTCTTACTAGAAGGCACCTCACTGACACAGATTCTGAATCAGACACTGAAAAAGATCTATGAGATCCACTTTCATCTGTTTATGACATGCAGTTATGGCGCCTCCCACCACCCATTATAGAGAAGTCATGAGATGCAGGAAGAAACTTAAAAATAAGCTTACTTCAGACTAAGTTTACTGCAGTGTGAAACCCTGGAGCTTATTAGCAGGGAGCCATCAAAACGCAGAAAAAGTTACAGTTACAAACACTGTCCTCACCATTTTTTCAATAACCGGAAAAAATTACAGATTTGTTTTGTGAGAGGGCAGAACAGGAGCAGCTAGAAAACGTCATTGAAATAAGTGTCTGACTTTGTCATCAGTCCGATGTCGGAGATGAATACTTGCTGCTGAGAGCTGGGCCCAACGCTGAACATTTCCTCAATCATCCCCAGCTTCCTAGATGAATACGCTTTGTACTGTTCACACATTGTTTCCACAGGAAGTGTTCAGATGGAGAGGAAACCATCTAAATGACTTTAAACACAGTGCAAAATCTAAGAGGCAATATAGCTCCAGGTGGAAGTTAAAAATACTTGCAGCTGCCAGTACCACCCCTCAGCCTCCTAGTAGACACATCTAAGCTATCAATTTCAAAATTCCACGTCATCTTGTTTTCAAGTTATCACATTCACAAGATTTCCAGAAAACTTGCTCTGACCTTGAGGTCGAGGTTACTGAGATCGGAAGTTGTCCAAGTTTATTTGTAGATACAACTATGGTATCGATTTGAAGTTCCTACGTTACTTCATTCTTGAGTTACTGTTTACATGTTTACAATGGGACTTCTGCTCCTGAACCTCTGCGCACAGCGTCTGCAAATCGGGGCTTTCATCTTTACGCAGGACTGTAAGCTGTCGTCTGTGAGGCGTGAGCGGTGTTTGTTTTTAACATAGTTCACGGTGGAGAGTAGTTGCTGACATAATGTGGATTCAACCATTACTATCCATAATAGTAATGGTTGAAAGTCTCGATAAATGCATGGCGATTCGGCGGGTACCCTGGCTTCCGCGAGTGTGACGCTTATTTTGAGCGATGAAAAAATAATAGAATATAATTTTATTTTTTATTTCAATATCACAATAATCTTCCAATTTAGAACTACAAGTTAAAAAATAACTAACATAAATAAAATACACTTCAGCTAAATACTTCTAATTTATTTTCCCAAACCACGCGGAGCCGCAGTATAAGGACTAAAGAGCTGCATGCGGCTCTGGAGCCGCAAGTTGCCAACCCCTGGTATAAACCAACACGGACACACAGAGGAACATGCTAACTCCACCCCGGCAAGGTAGATGGTGTTCTTCTGGTTCCATTCCTGCCCAAGACATGTGTATGTTCCACCACTAATATAGAAAAATGCTGCGTAAGTGGAAAGCATTATAGTAGGTCTCTTACACTAAATTTAAAAACTACAACAGGGAAGTAATGAAGCAATGACTGTGGTGACTGTGAGCGTGAATGTCTCAGTCATGTGTGCAGAACATTTTTATGCTACATATTAGTCGCCATCATTAAAAATGTTGCTACAGCATTATAGGCAAACAGTACTCATGACTTCAGGAAAGAATCACAAGAATGTGAACTAAATTCTGAGTTTGATGAGGCGCCTGTGTAAAATGTCTTGGAGTTGAGTTACATGAGCCCTCTTTGACCGCTCCCTTTTTAAAAATAGTTTTAATTCTGTACCCGAAGACAACTTGCCCTACTAAATCATTCCCTACGAGCTCGGTGTCTTCACAATTTCCTTTTTAAACTTGCTAACTTCTTAAAAATGTCTTCAGGATAAAATGAGCCTGGATATTTTACCACAGCTCCCATTTTTAAGCAAAGTGTAATATTTTTTTTTATCTGTTTGAGTTAAAGTATCCTTCCTGTGGCAGTGCCATGTGCTAAAATAGACAGGGTTAGCTTAGCGTGTTTTGATGGCAGAAACCAGACCTCCCGGAGAAATGCTGTTCACACTCAACAAATCCACATACGAGGTGTGATCAAAAAGTTCTGGGAAAGGGCCCCTAAAAATGAAAATCATGCACCACTGGACTTTTTTTTTAGGTTGTTGCTGCTATTTTTAAATCTTTCAGTGGAAATCTCATTCTGTCCCTTTGAATTTGTCAATCCTTCATCTTGTTTTTTATTTTGACTCCGATTAGCAAATGAGTGGCAGCTGTGCCAACAAGTCCCACCTGGCACTGCTCCCTGAACTACCCAGCTCCACCTCTCCCCCCTGCAGCTAACCTATAATCACACCCCACCACCACAGTTTGTCACATCGTGCACAACTTCGAGCGTTCATTTCTTTCA
Source organism: Aulonocara sp. 'chitande type north' Nkhata Bay (assembly GCF_057382095.1). Lineage (NCBI taxonomy): Eukaryota > Metazoa > Chordata > Actinopteri > Cichliformes > Cichlidae > Aulonocara > Aulonocara sp. 'chitande type north' Nkhata Bay. The sequence continues at coordinate 26,375,993 of NC_141350.1, read as the reverse complement.
TGTAACCGATGATCCAAGTGTTTTTGCTCACACAGCAAGATCTAGCTGTTAGATGTAGTTGGCTTGTAAGATGGTGTATTGGAAACATGATAATAATAATAATAATAATACATTTTATTTAAGAAAGCGCCTTTCAAAACACTAAAGATATTTGTAGGAGCCTACTTGCAGTTTAATTTGAAATGTATGCTTTAATTTTGATAGTGCAGGAAAAAAACAGGAAGTTGGGCGAGAGGACAGTGGAGCCACATGGTTTTTTGACCTTGCAATCTCTCTTCATCCATTTTGAATTGAGCTTTATACGTTTTCATAATTTGGAATTCTGTTGCTGTGTACGTGTTTGGACTTTTGAAGTAAATATTGAGAAACTATCAAGGACTGTTGGGGGTTTTTTGGATATAGAAAGAGGGACTAAGCTAAGGCTCCATTCGCAGGAAACCTACAATATTGTTACACTGATTTTTTAAAAGCATGTAGATAAGCGACATCATCATAAATGTGGAACTTTGTTTGTGAGGGGCAACATGTTTCTATGCAAAATATACATTTTGCTACCAAAACATTACCAAAATAATATTATTGACATTATTATGAATATTATTTAAACACAATGAGGTTTTTCGTGGATTTTTTTGCGTGCAATTTTGCATCCTTTTTTTTTTTCTTACAACGCATTGTGTTTTGCGTCCTGATTGGCTGTAGACCATTGTGAATCAATCTCGTGTCGTGTCTCCTGTACAGTACAGAATGTGTCCAGCTTGTCAAATTTATATAAGTTTTTGATTGCTAGCAGTGTGACTCTGAAGTGCTGTACTGTATGTTTGTAAGTTTGCTCTCCAACAAACACAACAATGTCGAAGCACTGTTTTTCTGTAATACTGGATTTATTTTTCTACCAAGGTTTGAACTTTGAAGGTGTTTAAACAAGAGAGGGAAGTGTGGAAACGTGTATAAAGTGTGTAGTGTGGGGTTTGAAACTTTAATAATTGTAAAACAGTTGGCTGCTTTGCGGATTTCACCTATCGCAGGGGTTTTTTTGGAACGTAACTCCGAATTAACGATAAATGAGGGACCACTGTACAGAACCCTGAGACATAGATCCACATAATAAAGTGAACAGTTATACATGACAAAATAAGAAAAGCATGTGCAAGAGTAGTTTACATGTTCTGTATTGGATTCCAGAATTGAATTTAAAATCCTTCTACTCACATAAATATTCTTAAATAATCAGGCCCCAGCTAATCTTGAAGAACTTATAGTACTGTATCACCCCATTAGAGCAGTTCGCTCTCAGACTGTACCTACTTTGGGTTCCTAGAGTATTTAAAAGTAGAATGGGAGGCAGAGCCTTCAGCTTTCAGGCTCCTCTTCTGTAGAACCAGCTTCCAGTTTGGATTTGGGAGACAGACGCTATCTCTACTTCTAAGTTTAGGTTTAAAACTTTACTTTTTGATAAAGCATATAATCAGGGCTGGATCTGGTGAACCTGAATCCTCCCTTAGTTATGCTGCAATAGTGCTAGGCTGCTGGGGATTCCCATGATGCACTGAGTGTTTCTTCTTTACTCTCTGTGTTTATACACCACTCTGCATTTAATCATTAGTTATTATTTATCTCTGGCTCTCTTCCACCGCGTGTCTGGGTCAGTCATTTCCCCCTCACCCCCAACCATTCTCAGCAAATGGCAACCCCTCCTCGAGCCTGGTTCTGGTTTCTTCCTGTTAAAAAGGAGTTTTTCCTAGTGGTGCCGGTTTAGCTCAGTGGGTGAGCAGGTGACCATATGCTGCATGGAGTTTTTCCTTCCTGCTGTTGCCAAAGTGCTTGCTCATAAGGGGCCATTTGATATTTGGTGTATTTTTCTCCGTGTTATTAAAGGCTCTGTAACTTACAATATAAAGACCATTGAGGCAAATGTTGGCACAATATAAATAAAATTGAACTGAATAGAATTAAATTCAACTGTTACTTTTGTTATGTCTTCTGAACTAAATGTTGAACTCTCATTGTTGTGAGGAAGTGCAACTTAAGACCGGTGAGCATGAAGACTGGGAGAGTGGAAACTGGCCATCCATTGGTTCACAGTGGGAGTGGTTTATCTGATGAGATTGGAGCCACCTAGGTATGCCTATAATCTTTTGCATGCATGTACACGTCTCTGCACATGGTATGTGCAGCACCACATTCTGCTGGCCCCTAGGTTGAAGTCAGAGCGGTTCAGTGACATAAGAAGAGGCAGCAGTTGCTGAGACACCTCAAGAGAATTTGCTGCAGAAACTATTTTTCACTAAAAAAAAAAAATATGCCAATTAAATATTTACTGGGCTGGTATTTCTCATCTCTGTGAACTAGACAAAGATTCAGGAATGTAAATTAATTGATGTTAAGGTAAATCCACTTCCAGTGTTCTAATGTGTAATAAGTAGGGATGGGTACCGGTATGGCACCGGTTCTGACATAAACGGAAAAGCAAGACCGAAAAGCAGCGCACATTTCAGTGCTTTATTTTTTCCTGAGATGTGATACACTTTAGATTCTAGCCAATCATTTTACCTTTGAAAGCATAGTAGGCAGGTCCAGGTACGTACGTTCTTTTAGAGCAGAGCTACAGATTAAAAATGTCCAAGGCGAAGCGGTCACAAGTCTGGCTGTACTTCACAGCAAAAGATGCAAACAGCAGCCTGCAACAAGTGCTTTAAGCTGATACTATGATACTGTGCAAAGGAGGTAACTCCTCAAATCTGATGAAACACCTGGCGACGCATAACGTTTTTTTAAAAGCCGAGAAATGCGCCGTATTTGATAGCTTGCTGCGAGACCTCACACCGAGCACATCTACTGCGGGTGTGGTGCCTGTTATCGGACCGGAGTTAGCAACATCCCCCAAAAACACGAAGAGTAGAGTCCTGGCCCCTAGCCCTGCCAGTGTAGCAGAAATGATGATGGATGTTGATCGCAGCAGCCGTTCTTCTCTGCGTGAGTAGCTTCATGTTGTTCGTGTGTAATTTACGTTGAGTAGGCTAACCACGTTATTACATTAATGCATGTAAGGTGAACTAGCAAACATCATCATAGCTACATGCGGCTGTCTTCTTGTTTGATGGCAGATACTCCCTTCACCCCGGCCAAAAAGGCTAAAATGACCAAAGAAAAAGTGGAAAACAGTTAAACATGAGAGGTTTTTGGACAAAGTTTGTGTTTTTTCCATCGATTAAGCACTGCTTCCAGCCAAGAGTGATGCCATAAATCCCCTATAGCTGCAGAAAAGGCTAACATTGTTATCTTTTTACAAAAAAACAGCTGAACATGAGAGGTTTTTGGACCAATTTTGTGTTCTCCATTCTTTAAGCACCAGTTTGAGCACCGTTTAAGCACCGGCACTGTTTCAAAAGTACCGGTTTGGTACTGGTATCGGATAAAACCTAAACGATACCCATCCCTAGTAATAAGTGCCAAAAAGACAGTCATCAGACTTTCCCCTCATTATTAAAGAAGGTGCTGCAAGTGCTATTACAAGGGTAAATGACCAAGACGCAGATTTATCTGAGCACTCAAATGTCAAAGCTTTATTTTCTAGTAATATTTATTAAGTAAAGAATATGAATACATAGATTAATATGTTGTCCATCAGAAATACTCTCTCTACTCAGATCTCAGTAAGTGACACTGCTTTAATCTCTAATTCATTTTGGATATCTTCTGGTCTCACCGTGGGGGCATCAACAGGGCTCCAGATATCGATCACAAGCTGTTGGGGAAAATAAAAATGACAACCAGACAAAGAGAAAGATGGTCAAAGAGATGTAAAATATAGAAAACGATGTTGATTTCTGGCAGGACAAGCATGAAAACAATGAAGCAGGTGAAGCTCACTGATGAAAACTGTCAGTGATGGCATGAACATGGAAGCAGACTGTGACCCTGGAGGGGAGGGAGATACAGAAATGGGAACCATCCATTATTAACTGGGTGCAATTATGGAAATGTCAAAGCAAATGCTTTCATACTCTTACTGGGGACTCAAGCCAATCTTTAGATTTTAAGTCACACTGTCTTATTGACAAGGACCGAAGCACTGATCTTTCAATTCAATTTTTCAATTCAATGTTATTTATATGCGCAACAACAACAGTTGCCTGAACAACACGTTCTCCCGCCTAGGGAGTGAGAATGGTCTGGCCTGAAACAACATGCTCTATCTTCTGAGCCAAAGCCACCTGAGAAGGCACTGCTCAGTGAAAGTGTGCAAAATGGCTACAGCATGAAAGCCCAGGCAGTATTTGTCTCAAGCTGGTACTTTGTTGTGCACAAATCCTGTGTTAGATGTCAGATTTTGCATCCAGTTTTGTATTTGTAAAGTTCCATAAATAAGAAAAGGCTGTAAATGGCAATTGGTTCTTAAACTTTTCTACTCTACCTGAGCACAACAGGGCCAACAAGCACTTGTCTCATTCACCAATTCACACAAGCACTTTTTTCTATGCTTTTTCTACACATGGGCTTTCTATCTAACATTCACACACATTCACACTCTAATGGATGCATTGGGGAGCAACTTGGACTTAGTATCTTGCCCAAGAATATTTAGCATGCAGACCAGAGGAGCCAGGGATTGAACCAGCAACCTTACATGTAGTAGATGATCTACAACCCGACCCTAACCCCAGCTATAAGCTTTAAATTAGCAGTTTGCATCACAGGGGCTGTGATGGACAGGTTCAGTTTTCAGTGTTAAACTGAGGCACACCATGGTGGCAACATAAGTATTGTTTTAAAGCATATTTGTGCACTAAATCATACTTGTTATTAACCTCTGGCTCTCTTCCACAGCATGTCTTTATCCTGTTTTCCTTCTCTCACCCAAACCAGTCGCAGCAGATGGCCCCGCCCCTCCCTGAGCCTGGTTCTGCCGGAGGTTTCTTCCTGTTAAAGGGGGAGTTTTTCCTTCCCACTGTCGCCAAAGTGAATGCTCATTGGGGCTCGCATGATTGTTGGGTTTTTCTCTGTGTGTGTTACTGTTGGATCTACCTTACAATATAAAGCGCCTTGAGGCGACTGTTGTTGTGGTTTGGCGCTATATAAATAAAATTTAATTTAATTGTTTATTTTTTAATCATAAAACGTATTTGACATTATACAACAGATTAATGAGTACAGAGGGATCAGAACTAGAACTTGCTTTAGAAGACACCAATTTTTATGACTTCTTGAACATTAAAGTAATCCACTGTCAGTTGTTAATTGTCGTAGGCTGTGGCATCACTTCAAAGTGATAAATCACACTGGGCCCCTTCTTCCTTTGGGCAAGTCACAATGAATACCTGCACCCATGAAATGAAATGATTTGCTAGTGATTATGCCTTTTTCCTCAAATGTGACTTTGGACAGAGATGTTATCAGAAGGTTTTTCTTTTATTAGTTTATGTTGAAAGTTTCATAAATATATCGCCGGAAAGAAAAGTCAGAATTGTATCAGTGCTGTTACCTTTCTGAGGGGGTCCTTGCTGAGGCAGATCTTGCTAACAGCCCAGATGGGTGCTACAACCACAGAGGAGAGGGCCATGACCCAGCCCAGATGGTAGGCCCAGTTTGGGTACATGTAGCCTTCGTTGGATGTCAGGGGCTGGTAGTCCAGAAAGAAGCCGACGAAGCAAACCTTTAAGGAAGTAATAGAAGAATAAACAGGCAGCACTAATATCATCAAGCATATGAACAGATAGTATAGAAGAATTGTTTCCTTAGCAACCAACATGTGCAACTTTTCATTCAGAAATGACACTGTTTTTAATCATGATTTTTCCTTTACTTCTTTATCTTTTAATTAAATGTTCTTTCGTTTTTAACATGCTACTATACTAGTTGTATGCATGCAGTCATATGGTTCTCCATCTTAAATGTTAAGCCTGAGGACAAGATGACTTTGGGCCTCTGAGCAACAGTCAGTCACCATCTTCTGACATCATCTCTGCCTCACGAGTAGCTTGATATTAAGAATGTGACAATTGTAGTTCCTCTCCTGAAAATCTCTGTGTGGTGGCTCTTGATGCTCTGTCACCAGCCCTCTCGGCTGCGATCCTTCCTGTGTTTTGTACACCTTTTCCTAATATACTTTCCCTTTCCAGTCAAATTTCCATGAATACAGCAAACTGTGAACAGCCAGCATTTTTAGCACTGATCTTCTGGGGTTTACCCTGCTCTGTGTGCTGGACAGAGAGAAACATGCTATACATGCTGTTTGAACACCAATTTACTCAAAGTCAAAATGTAATGTTCTAATATAATGAAATAGTGAGTTCCTGATTTTTATTAGCTATGAGCCCAAATCATCAAAATGAAACATTCAAGACACAAATGGTCCTTTTTTTGAATGTTACAAGCTGGCTTATCAGTTCCATCATTCTTTGTCTTATCTCCAGGTTTACAGCTGCTGGTGAACAGCAGCTCTTGTGTTGCTCGTGCAGCAAATCCACAAAAAGTCTCACGTGTTCTTTATACAAATTCTACTTAAATTACAAATATAATATTATATTTTGTCTATTACCCTGCAATGTGTTATACACTGAACTGATCCAAAGGCAATCTGTTAGGATGCCTGGGTCGTTGACCCAGTGTTTTGAGTTTATTATATTATTTATCATTTCTGGTCTTTGTTAGAGTTCTGTCTTATGGTTTATGTCTCTGTGTAATCCTCAGTTGCTACATCCCCGTGTCCAGTCAGTGTCTGTGTCTGCCCTGGTCCCACGTCTCTGTTCCCTCTGTTGTAGTGCCTGCCTGTGAGTCTGTGTCTGTAAGCTCAGTCTGTGTTATGTTTCCTGTTTTACTTTGAAAGTCCATGTCTTATGTAAATGCGTCTGGTTTTGCTTTCTTTGTCTCATTAGGCCTGATTTGCCCCAGCTGTGTTTCCATCCTGTTACCTATTCCCTGATTGCTCCCTCTGTGTATTTAACCCTTTAGAGCTGGTCGGAGCGGGCACGCTCTGTTTTACGTAACTATTTTTAAATCCCTGTAGCACTGCAACCACGTAAGGTAGCGCAATAATTTTTTTTGCATATGAAACCGGAGGAGTTGTACTTACATCTTATGCCATCAGCTTGTCCTAGGTCACCGTTTCCTTCCACATATAGCTTTGCAAAAACTGCATAAAAAGCACTTGCAGCAGCAAAAACATAATATTCCAGAAACAGGCTTTGCCGATCCATCAGCTGTTCATAACACTTCCTACGTCCATCAGCGTGAACTATCGCATGTCCGCCATGACCTGCCCGAAACCGGAAGTGACGTCATTTTGCGTAAATGTAGTTTTTTACCATCAGGGCCTCATGAGCCTATACTTGTTTTTAAAAGTTATGTTTGACTTTATGACTTTCTGTGTCGTTTCTGGGATGCTTAGGACTCAAATTGCACTGCTGGAAATAATTTATTTTGATGCACATGCTGCTTTTTTGCAAATTTGCACTATAATATAGATTTTCGTTTTTCCTGTAGTATATGAAAATTGGTGTATTTCAAAAATAAAACTATGAAGACACTTAAAATAAATTTCCTGTGGTAGGAAACTAGTTTGTGCAACTTTTTTGTATTTACAGTTTTGAGGGATAAGCCTCTTAAGTTTCTTTAACTAGAAATATATGTTAAAAAAAACCAAAACGATTTTAATTTTTTTTGTAGTTTATTGCGGGTTTTTTGCAATTTATGTAATTACTATGCACTTAATGCATACATATTATTAAAATTTGGGCTATAATGGTTGTACTGATGTTTCGAGTTTACGTTCCGTCTCCGAGTGTCTGCACATTGGGTCCTCCTACTACCACTCCTGCCTGCACACAGCCTACACTTAACACAATCTATGTTACCGGGATTAAAATTTTCACAATCTAGGTTCCAGCACTAAAAGAAAATCATTACTGGACAATATGTGCCAGTTAGAAACACCACATTTGGACAAACCTCAGACATGATTGTTTTGATAACAATAAAATCTGTAGAAACACCAACCAAACCAAAATTATTTGATTTGCTTTACTCATTTTCACATCACATGCCGACAGTTATTGCATAAAACTGCACAGCTGAGGTCCACTGTGGGAGTGCAAATTTTGGCTTCCAGCTATTTATAGCATTGTTGAGACAACAGAGGGTAGTACATGAGATTTGTAATCAGTCCTAACTTCTCTGAGACACAAACTAGACATGTTTCCTAAGTTCATCAATGGCACAAAATCAAATTCTTCCTGACTGGCAGCGTTGGGACCATCTTCATCTTCACAGCTGTTGCCACTAAAACCTTTAAATGAACTACAACTCAAAGCAGCTGAACCTCTGTCTAATGATGTAGCACTGCTCAGTGAACAATGCAAACAGACACACTCCTGGACCATGTTGTCTAGTATACAGGCACTGTGCAATAAACCATGGCTAGATCACCCTTAAAACGACAGGCTTTGCCTTCTGTAACATCTATCCTGAATCAGCTGCAAATAAATGTTTTAATAAGTAGCTTAAAAAATGTCACTCCTGCAGATCTTAACAATGTGTAACTCACCACAGAGATCAGGGGGGTGAAGTAACGCCAGCACAGCTTGAAGAATACCGATGGCCTGTGTCCTGTCATATCTTCAACTACATCGCACATCCGTTCAGCCCCTGAATGACGTACAAAACAATTCTTAAACTAAACTTTAATTCTTTAAAACTTTTACAAGTAAGAGCATGTATTGGAATTATGACAGTGAAACTAAAAGTAAATTTATCAAAAAGGATCCTTTTGCAGTTTCCCTTATGCAGTTTTGCTGTATGTTAAAGCAATTGTAGAGAAATGTATTGGTATAACATATTACATTATATCATATTATATTATATTACCTACCAAAGGACTTTATGTACAGTTAGGTCCAAAGGTTTTGGACAGTAACACGTTGTTTTATTTTGTGTTTTCCTCTGTATGCAAACACTGTGGACTGTAAGTCAAACAAGATGTGATTGAAGAAGTGCAAACTTAATTTAACTAATTTGAATTGACTCTTTAGGATTTGCTGCCATTTGTATACAAAGCCCAGTTACGTTCAAAGGTTCCAAAATACAACCCCCAAGTCCAAAAAAGTTGGAAGTCTGTGTAAAATGAAAAAAAAAAAAGAATGCAATGATTCCTTATCATTCATTCATTCCTTGAGATTTTTACATGTGTTGAGGAAGTAACCTTGACTTTTCTCGTTTCCTTCAGTTCCTTGTCAACTTCTCACCTGGTTTTATTACAACCCCGGAAGATTATGTTTGCACAGCTCCCTTAAATAAGGCAGCCTCTATTAAACCTATTTCACTCTGCCCTGCTGACATTGTGTGTTCTCTCTGACTCCCTGAGTATAAATCTGTGGAGCTGAGGATCTCCTCCTGTGCCCTTTCATTAACTCCCATTATTTACTGTTTAACCAATAGACCTTTAAAAACTGTCTGCTGCTCTTTGCTTCTGCTCACTGGGAATGTTATTTGTCTCATTATCACAAGTACAATAGTAAAAGCTTGATAGCATAAGAGTCTGGGTGCTGAATTGGCCTGCATGCAGTTCAGACCTCTGACTTAATAAAAACATTTGGAGCATCATGAAATGAAAACTAACAAAGAAGGGCCACGACTGTAGAGACGCTACAATCCTCTATCAGCAGCAGTCCTCTAATAAAAGTGCAGCAGCTGCTCTCCTCAGTTTAAACATGTTTTCAGTATTCTGTTGTGAGTTAAATGTGGGCTTATGAGATTTTTAGGTGCAAACTTTCTGGAACACTGTGTAAATAGAAAGAGACCAAATTGTGTTTCCTCACTTGAAATACTCCATTAGATCTTTATTGTGGACAACATCAGTTGCTGTTTTTGGGTTTAGATGAGGTGACAAAAGGCAAAAATGAACAAAAAGAAAAATTGTTTTTTAATTTCTTACTATGTGCTATTATTTTAATTGCATGTTTTTTCTTTTTCTTGAGGAATATCCCACTTATTTACCTTGAGAAACTTTTGGGTTGCTCTCTTTGCTCAGTGTTGCAGCATTAGTCTAAATGTGAGCAGAGTACAGGCCTGCAACAGTTCATCCTGCTGCTTCTATCAGGAGCCACATCACCAACAAACACCAGTGACCCACTTCCACTGGCAGCCATACACCCCCTTCCATAACAATGCCTCATGAGTGTTGTTGCCTTGGTTAAATGTTGTGAAAACATTTTTCTTGTCTGTCAGTTACGCACGTTCTTTTGATCCAGTGAAAAAGGAAGACTGTTTATAATACTGGCTATACTTCTTAAACAGTTAATACAGTGCTTTTGTTAACCCCCTTGAGTTAAAGATGAAAATCTGCACTTCAATCACATCTTGATTGCTTGATTTAAAATCCACCACAGTGGAGTACAAAGACGCAATATCACAAAAACTGCATCACTGTTCAAAAATATGTGGTCTTGACTATAACAGGCTCCTTGATGCAGTTCATGAGCCTTTAAAGGTTTGAAATAAGAATTATTAATAAATGTTTTCAGTACCAAAGCCTTCTTTAGGTTCTGTAAACGAACTATAGCTTTAGATTGACCACACTGACATGACAGTGGTATTTAATTTTTACTCTCACTCTCAAAATCAGAATATGTTTGTCCCCAAAAGAAAGATTCTCCTAAACTATAATTTAAAGCCAAAAACCTCAGTGAAGACTGAGGTGTTTAATTTAATGCTAACTCTGGTTACCTATTTACAATTTAAATCCAGCCCTTTGTGTATTTTCTGCCTCCTGATAACAAATGGTAAATGGCCTGTATTTATATAGCGCTTTTACTAGTCCCTAAGAACCCCAAAGCACTTTACATATCCAGTCATCCACCCACACATTCACACACTGGTGATGGCAAGCTACATTGTAGCCACAGCCACCCTGGGGCGCACTGACAGAGGCGAGGCTGCCAGACACTGGCGCCACCGGGCCCTCTGACCACCACCAGTAGGCAACGGGTGAAGTGTCTTGCCCAAGGACACAACGACCGAGACTGTCCAAGCCGGGGCTCGAACCGGCAACCTTCTGATTACAAGGCGAACTCCCAACTCTTGAGCCACGATCGCCCCAAACAAAGGCTAATAGCGAGGAATTCAGGACTTACCGAAGCCCCAGCCAACAGCCCCACATTGGAGCAGACCCACGAATAATATACACGCTCCATTAGCAGCATAGTGGTCGGTTAGCTGGAACAGATAGACTCCTCCCTGGACAACAGACCACAGTGACATAGTGTACATATACACTGAAAGGTGTATTTCGACTCCTATGTAAATCTGTTGCATGTTAGCTGTCCTGTGCTGTACCTGAGTGGTGAGGGAGATCTGTATGATGAAGCAGACTAAGCAGAAGACTATGAGGAAGACTTCTCTGCGCCAAGGTCTGCGCATCTGTCCTGGGAACATGTCAATCACTGATGATGTTATAGTCTCCAAGCCTGTAAACTAGCACACACACACAGGGTTGAAAAAAAAACATTATAAATGACAATGAAGGAGAATAAAGTCAAGGATGGTTTTTCTTCTTTATGGGTCAAGACAACAATGAAAGAGAATACAGTTTAGATCCACGGGCATGAGAGCCATTGTAATTTGGGGCTTTTAATCATTTCTTGAGCTTTTGTTTTTCCAGGATCGAATGATTGTACAGCATACATCTTTAATGACTTCAAAGATTCATTTTGGATTTTCTTTAATGCACACTGAGTCAAAAGTATACATATACATACATCCCTACTAATATTTAATGAAATGTCCCTTAGCATGTTGCACCATGTTCAGGTCCTTTTGCTCGCCATCAGCAAGCTTCTGTCATAATGCTGGCTGGATATTCAATCACTCTTCTTTTCTTCACACTTGTAAACACGAGGTCTTACTTTAGTAGTGGAAGAGAAATGACGAATGATACCAGAAGGTTTCAGGTGAAGGAGCCCTACATGCTTAAAAATGCCCACAAAAATGATGGTGTTTAACAAACACTCAGCTAATTACAGCACTGGGAAGCTGCTGAGCTCAGATGCATGGTAACAACATCTCAACAGAACACTACTGGTGTCTGAACTACAGAAGTCATATTGTGTCTGTATGGCACCTCCTAAACTCAGCTGTCATTCCTCTCAACCCTGTTACTACAGAAGGATTTCGGATTTGTATGGATACTGTCTGAACTGCATTGGAACAAGAAAAATTAAATACATGTGCATCCACTGTCACAAGCTCTGACAGTAAACCACAGTTCAGTTTGTATATTGTTGCATTATCAGTTCTGGACAAAATAATAAGAGAGAGACCAAAGTGTTTCATTTCTAAGGTTTTAGGTATCAGAACATAGGAAAAGTTATCCGGTGCTTGACGGGAATCGAAATAACATAAATACAACCTCAGAAGAACGACACAGCATGAAACACAGTGTAATAATTTATTTAACAAAAACTAAGTGGACCCCATAACAAGTTAGCTTTTGGAACATCTTTGGCAATTGAAGTAATTTTTTTTTACGTATGACTTTATTAGTCTCAGATCGTTGTGGACGAATTCTGGCCCAGTCTTTTTACAGCAGGTCAGCTCATTGAGGTTTACATTCATTTATGCAAAAGTGTCTTAAAGTCCAACCACTGGTTAGGGGCAAGGTGCTCCGTTTTGTTTTTGTTGAACTGATAATTACATGGTATAATCTCTAAAAATCTTGCTCATGATAATTTTAGATCCTGGTAAGGACCAGATAATATTGCCTGGTTCTGCCGGAGGTTTCTTCCTGTTAAAAGGGAGTTTTTCCTTCCCACTGTCGCCAAAGTGCTTGCTCATAGGGGATCATTCGATTGTTGGGTTTTTCTCTGTATGTATTATTGTAGGGCCTACCTTACAATATAAAGCGCCTTGAGGCGACTGTTGTTGTGATTTGGCGCTTTATAAATAAAATTGAATTGAATTGACTTGAACAATTTTTTTGTGTCCTGATACATAAAACCTTTTTTAGACCCTTTGCCACATGTCTTCCTCTTTCTGCCTCCTTTCCTGTCAAGTCTTCACTGTACTTATCTAATCAAGCCAGAAAAGGGCCCCTTTTTAAAGTATCCATTTAGTTTACTATGACAACTAAATATGTAGGTAGAATAAGAGGGTGAGGAAAAAAAATAAAACAGGATTTTTAGGAGTTTCATAAGTCAGTGTGATGTTATGAAGTGCTCTTTAAGTGGTGTCATTATTCAAACAAGAAAATCCTGAGTAGCAAAGTATGAGCAGCGGTGACAAGTCTTGGTAAGTTAAACAAAAAGATTTTGGGGGAATAGCATGTGAGAGTTTTACCTTACCACTGTATCAATCCCCAACAAAATGAGCATTAAGAAGAAGCATGCTGCCCACAGCTGAGGAACTGGCATCATGGCTGCAGCCTGAGGAAATGCAATGAATGCCAGCCCAGGGCCTGGGAGCACATGAGAGTCATTCACATATCTGTCGCCTCTGTTTGACTTGTATCATATCGTTTGCAACAAATTTGTGACAGTTAAGATAAAATACAAAATTTCTAAATACAAAAGCTTCTCCTACCTGATTCCACCACCATGTTAATAGGAATTCCCTGTTTATAGGCCATGAAGCCCAGAGCTGAGAAAACCGTGAACCCGGCAACAAAGCTGGTGGTACTATTCAGCGCACACAACCACAGACTGTCCCTGAGCACGCACACACACACACACACACACACACACACACACACACACACACAGTGTAAGAGTATTTGATGACAGTGGTCACTTCACTGTCCCTCAAAAAAAGGGACAGGTTGACGCTTCCTACAGTGTAGCAATCCATAAGCGTCTGTGAGTTGAGAAGCAGCTGCTGGAGAGGAATGTTGTCCCATTCTTGTCTGATACAGCATCCTTTCTGTTCAGCAATCCTGGCTCTGCTTTGTCCTGTTTTTATTTAGAGATGCTCTAAATGTTTTCAGCTGGTCAAAAGTGTGGACTGCAGGCAGGCCAGTTCTACTATCAAGCCATTGTGTTGGAATAGCAGCATTATGCAGTTTATTATTGCATTGCTGAAATATGCACAGTCTTCTCTGAAGAAGACTTGACCTGGACGGTAGCATGATATACACCTACATCTCATTTGTCTTTCTATGTACAACATGAACTGTATTGAAACCCAGATTCTGTGCAGCAAAGCATTTGCCGAAGGTAACATTAAGTGCGGTGCTCATGTAGTGAACCACTGGCTCCGTTTATGGTCACTGGACTCTGGAGCAGTGCTACCATGTTCCAACAAACATCACTGCTGGGCTCATCTTTTCTTCTTTCCAAAACCATTAGAATTTTGTCTCTAGCTTAAACATTAACTGAGTTACAGTCATTCGAAGAACGCTTGTGGAATGGGCCCGTCGGCAGCTTGTGGTACACATTATTTACTTGTAACTAGGGATGGGTACCGGTGTCCAGTGCCATCATGGCACCGGTTCTGACATAAACGGTAGTAACCAGACCGAAAAGCAGCGCACATTTCGGTGCTTTATTTCGGTGCTTTTTTTTCCTGAGCTGTGATACACTTTAGATTCTAGCCAATCATTTTACGTTTCCGAGGATAGTAGGCGGGGCCAGGTACGTACGTTCTGTTAGAGCAGAGCTACAGATTAAAAATGCCCAAGGCGAAGCGGTCAAAAGTCTGGCTGTACTTCACAGCAAAATATGCAAACTCAGCAGCCTGCAACAAGTGCTTTAAGCTGATACTGTGATACTGTCAAAGGAGGTAACACCTCAAATCCGATGAAACACCTGGCGACGCATAGCGTTTTTTTTAAAAGCCCAGAAATGCGCCGTATTTGATAGCTTGCTGCGAGACCTCTCACCGAGCACATCTACTGCGGGTGGGTTGCCTGTTATGCAACATCCCCCAAAAACACGAAGAGGAGAGTCCTGGCCCCTAGCCCTGCCAGTGTAGCAGAAATGATGACGGATGATGGTGGCAGCAGCAGCCGTTCTTCTCTGCGTGAGTAGCTAATTTACGTTGAGTAGGCTAACCACGTTATTACATTAATGCATGTAAGGTGAACTAGCAAACACCATCATAGCTACATGCGGCTGTCTTCTTGTTTGATGGCAGATACTCCCTTCACCCTGGCCAAAAAGGCAAAAATGACCAAAGAAAAAGTGGAAAACAGTTAAACATGAGAGGTTTTTGGACAAAGTTTGTGTTTTTTCCATTGTTTAAGCACTGCTTCCAGCCAAGAGTGATACCATATATGCCCCATAGCTGCAGAAAAGGCTAACATTGTTATCTTTTTACAAAAAAGAGCTGAACATGAGAGGTTTTTGGACCAATTTTGTGTTCTCCATTCTTTAAGCACCGGTTTGAGCACCGTTTCAAAAGTACCGATTTGGCACCGGTATCGGATAAAACCTAAACGATACCCATCCCTACTTGTAACAGTTGTTGTGTTTTCTGTTGTAGCTGCCCAGTGTGATCAAGCTCCCTGATGAAACACCATACGAGAAGAGGACCTGAGCACAAGCATCCATCCAGACCTGATTAAAGATTAGAAAACACGTAAAGTCATCAGTACTATATCATGCAGTCACAGAGATGTTATTACTTTGCAGCACAACCGATCGCAAGTAAAAGGTTTAACTTTCCAGGATTAAAGCATTATACAATAAAACAATAAAAGTCCTTTCACAAATGCCGTATCTCGAACAAGTTCAAAGGTTTCCCCACCTGAAGCTCTGCCAGACGAGAAGGATCTGGATACAGGTAGTAGACCACGCCCTCCCAGGCACCTGGCAGTGTCAATCCCCTGACCAGCAGGATGGCCAACATCACATAAGGGAAAACAGCTGTGAAATACACCACCTGAAAGCAAACAGAAATCATTTTGTTTGGCAGAATGAGGAAATATCCTGTAGTATTTCATTTTCCCGCTTGTATCAACATTATTTTTATTCATTTGTTGAGTCATTTGTTTTTTGTTTTTTCTGTTTCCATATATTAACTGTAGAGACCTGGAGTCTGCACACAGTTTCCAGTCTCCTAACTCCCTGTTTGTTTCCTTTTTTTGTATGATACTCTCAACAATAGCAATACACTATCTCAGTCTGCTTCAAAGTTCAAGAGCAATGACCACAATCTCCCAATATGTATAAACAGGAGCAAAGAGTGTGAATGTTAGACAGAAATCACTTAGGATGTTTATCGATTACAGCAAGTCATCCAGGTCCTGAAGCAGCAAGCAGCCCCAGACCATCACACTACCACCGCCATGTTTAACTGTTGGTACAATGTTCTTTTAATGAAATGCTGTGTTAGTTTTATGTCACATGTAACAGAGTCAAACCTTTCAAAAAAGTTCAGCTTCTGTCTCATGAGTCCACAGAATATTTTCCCAAAAGTCAGTCACCAAGTTATTTTTTGGCAAATGAGCCTTTGTGTTCTTTTTGGTCAGCGGTGGTTTCTTCTTGGATTTCTCCCATGGATCCATTTCCCCCAGTCTCTTTCTTACTGTTGAATCATGAACTCTGACCTTAACTGAGACAAGTGAAGCCTGCAGTTTTTCAGATGTTTTTGTGGGTTCTTTTTTGACCTCCCAAATGAGCCTTCATTGTGCTCTTGAGGTAATTTTGGATGGAAGGCAGCTCCTGGGAAGATTCACCACTGTTCCAAGTTTTCTCAGTATTCGGTTAATTGGTTTCACCATGGTAACTAAGGCCTTAGCAATGGCTTTGTAAACTTTTTCCAGACTTATAGATGTCAGTGTCTGTGAGCTCAGGTGTTTCTTAGATTGTGGCATGATGCGTTGGTTTTGGAGATTTTTTATAGTCTATGTCATTTTATCAAACAGGTGATTCATCGGGCGTGGGAATAATCAGAACGAGCGGGGCACAATAACTTTTCCACACAGGGCCAGGTAGGTTTGAGAGCTTTTTCCCCTTTAATAAATGAAATAATCATTTATACACTGCATTTTCTATTTACTCTGGTTATCTTTGTCTAATAATAAGACTTGTTTGATGATCTGAAAGATTGATTGATTTATTGATACATCCATAGTCATGTCAATAATACCACCATTAACAAGACACTACACTACGGGTGAACAAAAAGATGAAGCACCTGCTGAGGGACTAGATTCTGGATTTTGGGAGAGGAATGTCGTCCCGTTCTTGTCTTATACAGGAGTCTAGCTGCTCAGCATTCTTGAGTCCACTTTGTAATGTTTGTTTTTCTTTTGTGAGGAAATGTTTTTAGTTGGTGAAAGGTCTGGACTGCCGGCAGGCGAGTTCAACACCCAGGCTCTTCTGCTACAAAGTCATGCTGGTGTAGTAGATGCCACACACAGTTTAGTATTGTCTTGCTGCTCAGAACAATGCAGCGTCCATGTTTTCCAAAAAGAATTTCCGTTTAGAATTCGTCTGACCACAGAACAGTTTTCCACTTCTCTTCAGTCCATTTTAAATCAACTTTAACAGAGAGAAGATAACAGGGTGTCTGGATCATGTTCACAGTGCATTGTTTGACACGAAACACAAGGGGCGTGTCAGGAGGTGGAGCAGGTCATCTACTAATTGGAAAATGGATGGTCTGATTCCCAGATACTCTGGTCTATATACAAGTATCCTTGCTACAGATATACCAATATCCTAGATACTGAACCCCAAGTTGCTCTCCGATAAGTTTATCAGTGTGAATATTAAATAGAAAGCACTTCTTTAAAAATGCTTGTATGTGAAAAAGGGATGTTGTATAAAGCACTCTGAGTGCTCAAATAGAGTAGAAAACGCTATATAGAAAACATTTACCACAATCCTAGAGAGTGAGAGGCCATGAAAGTGAAAATCTTCCACTCCTTGGGAGCGGAGGAGTACCAATGGCCAATTTATAAGAACAAGATGGTTTGAAACCTGTTACGATGTTGGTTTGGATACAGTGGCATTGACAAAAAGACAGGAGGACATCTGGACAACTCCCAGTGAAAATCGTATGTATGTATCTCAAATGGCTCTTCTCTGTTTTCTTCCTCTGACAAACTTTGCCCATTCTGCAGAAAATTTTCATAGTATAGGTTTTTCATCTTTACAGACCTTTCCTGCTGAGCGGACGCCTTTCCAGATGCTGAAGTAGCAGGCCACCCAGCAGGCCAGGAGGCAAAGCAGCACCTCCCATTTTACTGCACC
Source organism: Aulonocara sp. 'chitande type north' Nkhata Bay (assembly GCF_057382095.1). NCBI lineage: Eukaryota > Metazoa > Chordata > Actinopteri > Cichliformes > Cichlidae > Aulonocara > Aulonocara sp. 'chitande type north' Nkhata Bay. The sequence continues at coordinate 26,357,808 of NC_141350.1, read as the reverse complement.
AGGCTCCTCTATTCCTGCGGATATGGACAACACTTGTCTCCTGTGGAGAGTAAACAGAGATGGTTAGCTATGCATAAATATTTAACAAGAACATAGTGTAGTTCTGATTAAATGAGCTGCAATGTAATGTGAAAAAAAGTAAAAATAGCTGACTCACTCCCAGAACTCTGAGACTGAAGATTTTGTGAGATTTCCCAGTTTCCAGTCTATTGTCGCGTTGCCACTGTGTACTGCAGTCTGGTTTGCAGAGGTGATGTCCACACATCTATCTGTGGACATCAGTTCAGAGATGTAATGGTTAGTTCCTCTGTTTGAATGTAACATTGGTGAATAAAAGAGTGATGGGTGTTTTTGAATCTGGACAAAACAACAAAAACCATATATTTGTTTGTTTCAAGACACTGGCTGCAACACAGCGCAAATATGTATTTATATTCACATCAAACTTAAGGAATCAGTTACAAGTGATTGAAATGTAATGTGAAGTATCCACTTCAATCCATAAGTATTTGGACAGCGACAAAGTCTTTTGCCTTTGTACATGGCTGCTGTTAAATCAAACAAGATTGGAGGGCAGATTTTAAACTCTTCCCAAGAGATACTTTGACAAAAGTTCTGTAAGAGCTAGGCATCGAACCATCGGCCTTCTGACAACCTGCTCTTTCTCCACAGCAGCAGCCACCCAAAAAACCCCTATAATCAGTGAATTAGTGCAACATTTAGTTGAATCTGAACAGAGGATATCTGGTAATGTCTATTTTGACCCTGCTGTCCTTGACAGTAATCAAAGTGTTTACAAGGTGTAAAGGTTTACGCCTTGTTGTAAACCCTCCAGGTTTACAGCATGGTGTGCCGGTGCATTCCTACTTTTTAAGAATGTATACGAGTGGGTCACTACTGAAGGTTAGGTTTGTTTTGGTTGCTCAGCCTAATGCTGGCCTCATTGACTTGTGTCAGCATCCCTTTTCTCGTTTTGAGAGTGCCAGTGAACAGCTACCAAACGCCAGTTCAACTCCTGGAATCAGTGCCAGAAACAATTAATGTGATTCTTCCGTTAAAACCTGTGAATTAAAGCTGAAAGTCTGCACTTTAATCGTGTCTTGACACTTTGATTTAAAATCCACAGTGGTGGTGTACAGAGGCTAAATTGTAGAAATACCAACCATTTAACAATGCACTGCTTAAGCAGCTATACATACATCACTCAGTCATAACATTATGGCCACCTGCCTGATACTGTTTTGGTTGCTCTTTTATTGTCAAGCAGCTCTGACCTGGAGTCCCCCTGATGGTGTGTTGTGGTATGTGCACCAAGATGTTAGCAACAGATCCTTTAAGTCCTCTAAGTAGCAAGATGATTTGGGTATTTTGGAGGGATTTTAGCAATTTAACACTTCAAACTCTTTGTTGTGCTCCTCAGACTGTTCCTGAGCCATTTTTTGCTTTGTGACAGGGCGCCTTATCCCGCTGAATGAGACCACAGCCATCAGGGAGTACTGTTTCCATCAAAGGCTGTATGGGGTCTGCAACACTGCTTGGGTAGGTGGTTCGTATCAAGGTCAAATGTTGTCAAAGATTCCCGAGGTAAGCGAGGCAGATGCACCTGGCCATCCACTTGATGTAAAAGAAATTGTAATTCATCAGACCATGCAACCTTCTACCATTGCTCTGTGGTCCAGTTCTAATGCAGACTTGTGCCCATTGTTGGTGCTTTAAGTGGTGGACAGGGGTCAGTATGGGCGCCCAGACTGGTCTGCAGCTATGCAGCCTCATACACAACAAACTGTGATGCTCTATGTTTTCTGACACCTTTCTGTGAGAACTAGAATTAACTTTTTGGGTGCAGTTTGACCTGCCAGCTTTCACTCCTCTCATGCATCAGTGAGCCTTGGCCACCCGTGATCCTGTCACTGATTCACTACTGTTCCTTTCCAGGCAGATTTTTTTTTCTGCTTCTAACGTGTTTACTTTGAGGAAAAAATTCTGCTCTTTAACATATCCCACCATATGCCACGATGAAGAGATAATCAGTGTTATTCACTTTACCTGTCAGAGTATTATGCCTGATCAATGTTTAGCCTTAAATCAGCCCTCTAAAGCTGCCTGCACCATTCTGAGAGGATGCATTATGCTGACCCGATTAAAGTCCAATCTAACAGCTCAGTTTGCTAACACATTCAAACAGCATTGAAGCATTGAGACTTGTTCTGTGGTGAAAGGTATAGCTTGAGCATATAAATAGGCTAGCTGTTTTCCTAGCTGTAGAGTTTGGGAGGGCATGTCAGAAAAAAAGGTGCCTGGAAAAATCATCTGACCTGTGTTCCAGGAATTGTTGCAGGTAGCCCAGGGCAGAGGGTCTCGGAAACAGTAAACAAGATAGAGAAGGGCCCAGGCCAAAACAATGCTGTAGACCCTGGAATATAGCTGGATCATGATGATAGAATAACCAGCTCCTGAAGAGAGAACGCATCCAAAAAACTAAATAAATAAATCAGTTTAAGCAGTAATATGACGGAGCACTGATATAGCTAAAAACAACAACAACATGTCAATGTTAAGCAAAATAAGAAGTAAATATGGCAGCTACATCTGCAAGTCGTAAGCCAGTGAAAGCAGGTTAAAAAATCTAAATGAAGCATATAGTATATAAATTATTGTTCAAAACCACTGTCACAAATATTTTTTGCTTATTACCACAGCCTGCAGAGAAAACTGGGACTAAGCCTCATTCTTTAATAAGTAAATGTGTTACAGCATTCATCAGTTTTATTAACACATGGCTGGTCTGGCTCAAAAAAACAAAACAAACAAACAAACTCTATTTTGCCTAAATTAACCCTAAGCTTTTTTTTGCTTTTAATATTTTTAATCTGAATTCCCATCACATACAGAACATTTTAAGATCCTCTGGATTTGTAAGTAAATATTTAAACAGAAATGATCTCATTACCCTGTGCCAGCGGGCAGAGCTTGGTCCAGCAGGTGATAGTGCCCTCCTGTGTGTACTGACCAATCACAGTTTCCAGGAGGAAGAGTGGCATGCCACACAGTACAGCAAAGAAAAGGTAAGGCAACAAGAAGGCACCTACACACACACGAACACATCAGAGACGATGAAAAAAGACAGATAACAAAAATCAAGGCAGTGCTGAAGGCAGTTAGCAAACTACTGGAGCTGCAAAACGGTGCAATGAAGAACAGAGTGCCCACGAAATTCAACAAGCTGTCCATTTCTGAGGCCTTAGAAACTGCCATACAGCCGAGAGACAGAAGGAGAATAAACTGTAGGCTGTACTCCACTGAACCATCCAAGGTGTACTCTCAGTGGTGAGGGAACAATATGAGAACAGCCCCACCGTGGCTGGAAATGGAGCAATGCTGTATGAGCATCTGGGAGAAGGACACAACCCATGACAACAATGCTCAGTGGCTAGTAGATCTAAGAGAAGACCACAGCAACCTCTCTGAACAGGGTCCAGTAAGCATCACAGTGGCAGACATCCAAGAACAGGTCTCCAGTATGAAGAGTTGGACAGCATCAGGCCCCGACATGATTCATATCTACTGGCTAAAAAAGCTGACTGCACTCCATGAGTGTATGGCAGCACAAATGAACCAGCTGCTAACCCATGAGCAGACCCAGAATGGATAACTGAAGGCCGAACAGTCCGGGTCCCCAAGGACCTCCAGAAAGGACCTGTCCCAGCTAACTACCAGCCAATAACCTGCCTCAGTACCACATGGAAGCTCCTGCCAGGCATCATAGCGGCTAAGATGAACAGGCGCATGGCTCAAGTTAATACTGAATGTGGAAAACTGCTTTTCATTTCTATTCTCAGACCACAGTGCTATCAAAAATGACTTCTATAGTCATTGTCGTTCAGTTCAAATCCTTTTGTGTTTTCTCTGCCTGTTTAAATCGGTTTGCCCTTCATATCTAGATTTTGTATCCTTAATCGATACAATTCTATATTTTTCAGTTTTATTGTGTTTGTGTTACCATATCTATTTTGTTGTTTACAGTGTTTCTTTTAATTGCCCATACCTTTTTCATGTCATTTTAAATACTATGGCTTTCTGCCATAAGGTCTTGTAAGTTTATATATTATATTGAAGTTTGTTCCCCAGTGGCAGGTAGCTCACACATCGGCCCTGACACTTTCCACATGACTGGGTAGCATTAGCAAATTATAACCAACAGCCTGTGTTGTTCATGTTTTTTGACCAAAAAAATAAATCATTTTCTCTTGTTTGTTGTAATTGGAATGAAGATCTAAGATTGGTGTGATTGTTTTTTTAAGTGGGCTGGAGCACTGTTGACTTTGGGAATGGCTGATATAACACATTGATCTGGAGTTAATTTCAAATAATACACATTTTATTTGTTACCACAATATGAAGATTTTCTCTTCTTTCCTGCTCATTTATTCATTGTAGATATAAGAAAAGCACACGCAGGCAAACAGAGGGTTATGCTCATCTGTACATACTCACCTCCACCATTCTTGTAGCAAAGGTAAGGGAATCTCCACACATTGCCCAGGCCCACCACATTGCCAGCAGATGCCAGGATATATTCTCTTTTCTTACTCCAGTGTTCCCTCTTTTCCACATTGCTCTGCATGTCCATGTTTGCTTCTCAGTTCTCTGACAAGTACTGTCTGCACACACCCTTATTTATCTGTAGAGGCAGTACTGTCTGTTTAATCAATGAAGTTTGCAGCAGCCAATCAAATATGTGATAGTTTATAGTTTTCCTCTTTTAATCCACAGCTTAAAAAGCGACAGTGAAAGTTACTGATTAAAAATGTGTGTTAGTTACACAGTAACACAACATGGGACTATGGGGCTTTTTGATTTTGCCGGAGGTTTTAAAAACATTAAAACAACTCAGATACACCACTGCCAGTGCAAGGAGAGGATTTTAAGTCAGCAGGCCAATCACAACTTGAGCCTTAAAAACATTTTGGTATTTTTGAGATTTCTCCAAAGGGTGGATGGCCTCTCAGAGATCGGGTGAGAAGTTCAGTCGTTTGCGAGGGACTCAGAGTAGAGCAGCTACTTCTCCACATTGAAAAGAGTCAGCTGGGTTACAAGAACCCACAGTGCAACTGCTGATGCCACTGTGGAGGTCCAAAAAATACCTCAGTCATAGATTTGGTCCAAGGACACATGCTTCATCAAGTAACACAAACTTTACTTTGAGAGTCTAACTGGTCTTTTTCGTTTTTTTGTTTTTAGTGCTGACATAACATGTTGACAGATGATGTGGCATGCTTCAGATCATTACCTGTTTCTCTTCCATCATTCTGATACAAGTTCATTCTGGTTTCATCTGTCCCCAAAAAATGTTTTCCAAAACTGTGCAGGCCCCTTTTAGATGTTTCTGGCAAAGTAATCTGGCCTTCCTGTTCTTGAGCGTAACCGGTGTTTGTACCCTGCTGTAAACTGTACTTTCACTCATGAAACCATCTCTTAATTGTAAATTTTAACAAAACATTTGCCTTGTATAGAGTGTTCTTGATTGTTAATTGACAATAAAACGCACATGTGAAATATTTATCTGTAATAGCACAATATGCAATGAAATAGTTCCCATTTACAGAAAGAAAACTTAAAACAAGTTTTTAAAAACAGTGAAATAAAATTGTGAAAAAAAGGCAGTCTGCATTTTTGAATTACAGTTATATCAGGTACTTCTCCATAGTAGTATTATAGAAAGCAGATTAGGGGCTGCACAGACCCAGTCTTGAGAAGACGACAGACCCAGTCTTGAGAAGACGACAATAGTGGCACGTTGTGCTGCTTGCTGGGGAACAACACACCACCAAATCAGACGGAGCACTGCCCAATCTCACATAATCCAGTGTGTCTGTCAGGTAGTCACTGACATTTCCTGTAAATGACCTGTATGCTGTACACTATCCAGCAGTGACTGGACTGTGTTAAATGCACTGAAGAAATCAAAAAGGTTATTCTCAGTGATGTGATGGAAAGGATTCTGCCCCTCTCTGTGTCAAGCTGACTTGGCTGAATAGGATCCTACAAAAATATCACGTATTGTCTTTAAATAATTTGAACACACGAGATAGTCGACTGCAGAAGCGATCTTTTGGACAGAACGTTCTCATTGTGCTCTGTGACCACAGTGGGCAGATAACATTTCTATAAATGATTCTGTGCTTCTTATTCTTCCTTATCAAAAGCCGTGCACACTGCAGTTAGGCTCTGTATTGTTGCTTGACCCTGTCACAAAGGCAAGTTAAAACTTCACAAACACAACTTGTCTGTGTTGATCGATCGATTTCAGATTCACATAATCAGCTGTTACTATGCAGACAGGAGTAAGCTCTCTTCAACAGGTAAATAACTGCTTCATCCACTCCTAAATTTAGGGGATATATGAACTGCAGAGGGCTGAGAGAGGTTTCTATTAAACCTTCAGCTAGTTTCTCCAGCAACTTCATCACACGTGAGGCAAAAGTTGAAGGGCTCATCTGTACAAGAGCCAGACAAGACGTTTCCCACAACGTTGATGGTTCAGTGGTAATAATACCCAAAGAGTTCTGGATGCATCCTGACAATCAACATCCGGGCTCAGGATTGAGCCGCTTTTCAATCACAAAGAGTGAAATTCCACCTTTCTCTGGAGCACTCAGACCCAGACGTCTCTATCTGCCAAAAAGTTATAAGCCAAGTACTATCTGAAAGTATGAGTGCAGCCATATTTCAGTGATGCATGTAGTACTCCTCTCACAGTATCTGACAGTGAATAGGCAGTTTACCTCCTTATAGTTTAGCTGTAGTTCTGCTGTCTGCTCTGAAGCTCAGTCCATGGAAAAATGTTGTCTGGTGTGACGAGTCTGCTGCTACATTTGAAATTAGTTCCTAATTAAAATTAACTAATTTAATGAGAGAGATACAGATCCAGACACTTTCCAGTGGCTAACAGGCGTTAGCAGCTGGTTTGATTAAACCAACACTTTGTGTTTTTCTTTAAGCAGCAATACCAGTCCTGGCAAAAATGATGGAATCACATTTGGAGGAGGTCATTCAGCATTTTCACTTTGCTGCAAAGACACAAACCTTTTTAAACACCTCAGCTGAACTGAGCGTACCGAAAGCAAATATCCTTGTAATAATTATTGGTGCACTTCTTCTAGATCACATAGAAGATGACTGAGTGATGAAAACAGGCAATTAGATGACCATGGGAGGCACTTTTCTCACTCCATCGATAGGAAGTACATTTGGGAGGAGGGCAGAAAAATGACTGTGCTGACCCAAATTAACTTTTTCATTTTTGTTGAGGACACTGGAAGAGTGACTCTTTGACTTCAAGGATAAATCTAGTATTGGCACGAGTGTGCACGTCACACGCACTCAGAAGTCATTTGATCCTTGGCTCGTGTGCCTTTAACTGTAAAACTAACTAAATGTGAATTTGAAAACATTGTTGTGGTTTATTTAGTCATTTAGTCGGAGTGCAAGCACGGGCTGTCCTGTGACTTCATGGCCGTCTTTGCGGTACTCTGTGCAGGTGAGAGGTTTTTAATCAACCAGAATCAGGGTCCCTGCTCTGTACCTGCAGAAAACACAATCAGTCTACCTGTAACTGAGTTCACTAGTAAGTGTTTTACTGTGCACATTAGTCAAGGATGCAGTGTATACTGGGATGGAAAGATTCACCTTTTCTGACACCCGACGTGTTAAAAGCGACAGAGACAAACCAGTCATCCTCGTCTGCACGTTCAAAAGCTCAGTGCAGTTTAAAAAGTAAGTCAGTGTTTATTATCACCAGTAAAAACATGACAGCACCACACTTAAAAAACTTTTTCAAAGTCATCTGGAAAACCTCACTTTAAGAAACATGTTCATCCTCAGATTTCCCAGATTCACTGGTGCATGCTTCAGTCTTTCTTCTGAGATACAGTTTAATTCCAACTTGGGAAAACAAGCAAATGCAGCTCAGAAGGGTCCATCCAAGGTCTTCATGAACAGTTGTAGAGAGGACGAGTGCAAAGACGCTCCCGACATTAGTAAACACTGTACACTGACAGAGCCAGTACAACATAGCAACGGCGGTGCAACTGTGTGCGCCACAAACCGTGTTCATTCATTTGTTGTGTTAGTTTGAGCACGGGGAAACACTGTACACTGATCACTCATTCACACACTCACGCACACGAACTCACTGTTGAAGATTAAAAGTCTTTAGGTGCTACAGAGAAAATACAGAGCAGTGTTTGAATGGCACTGAGCGTGTCTGCAGGACATACTCAACAAGGCCGCTGTGCTTCTCAGATTTCAAACCACGGAAAACTTGCTCAGCTGCACACATTCATTCATAATGTAATCATGTCACGGGAAATACAGAGGACTGCAAATGCACTCTGAAATGTTAATCAACCAGGTGTCCATCAGAGCTGAATCCAAGCCCAAAAAGTAGATCTTTGATGCTTATTTTCTTGGTGCTGAGTAAATCGCTTTGACGTCACAGCTCTGTACAGTCTGCCACACAGGCTGCTTGCTGTGCAGTCATGTCCACATCCTCTGGTGACGAGCTGCACTGCTGCAGAGGTGAATAAATAGATCGTGTGTGGAGAGCTGCTAATGCTGTGACATCAACGAGGACTTTTAGAAAGTAGCATGAGTAATTCAACTTCATTTTAGCAAATGATTCTTTACCACCGGATAATTCAGGCTAAACTCGGCCTGCGCTGCACCTGTTTCTGTATGAACTGGAAAATCTCTTACGAAGAAAAAAAAAATTAAAAAAAATGAACAAATAAAACCTAGCACTGCAAAAGCCAGAAACCTCCATCACATCATTGACTATTCAATACTGCAGTGAACATATTCTTTGCTTTCATTTCATTTTGCTGGACTTCTGAGGAAAATGACTTAAGTAAACATGGCAGCTCTTAGTTTGATTTCTTACTGGAATGGTTTGACTCATAAGACACTAAAGAAACACACGCACACACACAGTCTCTGTGTTTGTATGTCATCAGGAAGCACTGTAATTGTCTGTTCAGACCTGAGTGGTGCACTGTGGGGGTTTTTAACCACACCACTCACAATGTTTCAGAGTGTGTGACACGCTGCTTCGTCTTCAGAAAGCTTGGTCTGTGTGGCGCTTCGGCCACTCTCAGAGTTTCTCCTCCTGGAAGAAAAGAACAGAAATAAAACATGAAGGCAACAAAACTATTAACTTCATATTCAAGAAAACGTTAAAAAGTTGCCCATCAGTTTATGATTAGAGAAAAATATTCATCTGTGTGATGATATTTGCCACTACTGTGTTCTGCTGCTTTTAATGTGGTTCCATATATACACAGACATTGCTGATGCTATTATTATTATTATTATTATTATTATTATGGGAACTTCACCATCATTAACACCACCACCATAATGTTGTGTGGAGCCTGCTGGCTGGTGTCATTGTCATTCACAGCTGTTCAACGATTACACAGCATCATCTTAGATATATAACTGCTGTCATCACTCTTATTATGACCAGCAATGCAAACAATAATTTATTTAATAACAATCTAAATAAACTGCGCTTAGATTAACTCTCTACAACCCTGAGTGAAACAGTGCGACTGTAAACTGATGTGAGGGGCAGCGTCGACACCTGCAGGCAGAGAAGACAACAGCAGTGAGGCTGGAGCAGGACTGTGACCAAACTGCAGTGTGAACTGAAACATCACTCAGAGGCCTATACAGCCAACTGTATAAGTGATGGGTGGGAGATGGAGGGCAGATCAGTAGTGCTTTAATGGTCTGGGAAAAATCATGTGCCTCTAAACCTGAATAAGGCCAGGGAGATGGTGATCGAGGACAGGTATCCACTCCCCGTGTACGTCCCGAGAGGCTCAAGTGGAAAACTAACACAGAGGCTGGATACAAGAAAGGGATGAGCCGCCTCCGTTTCCTAACATCCTTCTACACGTGCAGCATAGTGTTGGCGATTTCCTGTCAGTGGGTTGTGGTGAGCACAGTGTCCTCTGCTGTGGTGTGCAGGGGCAGCAGCATCAGAGCTGGTGAAACCAACAAGTGATCAGGATAATAAATGATGAGGAAGGCTGGCTCTGTGTTGGCTGTTATGGACCACAAACAGGACACACATCACCTCTAACACGCTGAATCAGTGCGGCTGCTATAAGGACAGATACAGGAAATCATTTCTCCCACATAACTCTATTAAAAAAAATGGACACGATTTTAATCTGCAAATGTTTGTAATGTTTTGGTAACATTACATTTCCTGTTTACTTAGTTGATTTTTTAGCAATATTAGTACTGCCACCATTATACTCTGGCCTGTGGCGCTTCTTCGCTTTGCTCATGTATGAAAATTCACACATACGTGTTCATTTATCATAAATCTTTTTATCTTCATTACATAACTATTTAGTGAGAAAGCAAAACAGCTGCTCATAAACAGCAAAGAGATGAATAACAAAACACGTATTCACTGTATGACAAAATAGTCAGTTACTGTCACTTTGATCAGCACTTATTCACACATGACATCATCACATTCCTGTGATCCCCAATAACTGAAAAATGTATTTACAAAAACGTACACATAATGTACACACAACACTGCAGTTTTTCTTTGTTTTTGTTCTTTTTAAATATATGTAACCTGTAAGTATTTGCGCGTCATAAAGTTTCTTCCAGACTGATTCAAGGTTGGGGGAACATACATTGATGCACTACAGTCGTTATCATTGTTTTCTATCTAACGCTCACACACTGAGCTCTTGCCCAAGGATTTGGGCCCACTAGTGGCCAGTGCCAGTGAGGGAATAAATGAGGCTGGTATGGGCTTCCCAGGCTTGGTTGACCTCAAGGGTCTCCTGAGGTAGCAGATGGGTGTTGGAGGACTGGCCTGTGGCTTTGGCAGCTGCAGAAGCAAAACCTGGGAAGAGGGACTTTCAGCTAGCCTGAAGGCAATTCAGGCAAGCTGTGGGAGGACTAAGTAACATCTAGCGGTGAATAGTATGTTTATGACTGAAAAGCCCGAGTTGTGATAAAAACCACACACAGTGAAGAAGTTATGAAGTGTAACTTTGACGTTAACAAATGTGGATTGCTGTAACAATCAGTGACTTGTGTGGCATACTGAGACATTCCTCAACATACCTGGGATGAGTGTCTCCTGGTACCTCACAGTTAGGCAGGCAGGTGTTTCCATGTGCTGACAAAGGCAGTGGGGATCAGTGAATAAGGTACAGTGGTGATGGAGTTCCAACTATCTGACGTGGGATCGTAACAGTCCAGAGTTTTACACCGCTGCGTCCCAAAATAACCTCCAACCACATAAAGCTTATTTCCCGAGGCCACGGCATGGCAGCTCATCCGTTTGGACGTCATGTCGCCCACTCGAGTCCACTGACTGGCTTCACAGTCAAAGCGATAAGCAGAGGCAGCTGTGAATTCTGTGTCGCCGCCCATGATAAAGATCTGGCTTCCCAAGACAGCAGCTGCCGTGTAGCGCCAGGGCTGAGGGCACTCGGCCGCGATGTTCCAGCGGTTTCCTACGGGGTCGTAACACTGGACCTACAAAATAGCAAGCAGGGAATTATACAGCTACAGTGCTATCGCCGACAGCACAACACTCACACTAAATGTAGTATTGTTCTTTTACATCTTTATTACACAATTACTGAAACAAAGAACAATAACTGGTCTTTCAAAGAAAAGTATAATCAATAAAATTCATACAGTATTGGTAGAGATGCTTCAGAGAGGCAGGTAAGTAACAAAGAGCACCAACCTTGGAGGCTTTGTCTCTGTGTATGGTGGTCCCCCCAAAAACAAAGAGTTTGAGTTTGGCAGAGACCACAGCAGCGTTACTGACGCCATCTCTTAGTGGAGCCATCATGGTCCATTTGTTATTGAGAGGGTCATACCGCTCCACCTGGTGAAGACGTTTGATACACTTAACACTTTAGTTTCATGTCCCTGTAAAGTTTGATCATAAAACAGTAAAATGCAAACTGAGCTGCTGGTCAAGCATCAGCGAAATCTCTGCACATGGTAAAGCTGTTCTTCACTCTTCTTGACAGACAGTCTTTAAACTTGGCAGGAGTGTTACGGACGACCTGCTATACACCTAACCCTGCGCTCCACCCTGCCCAATAAAACATGTTTACATTGCCTATAAAGCTTTATTTTAAACACCTGTCGAGGTGCAATTTTCTCTCTGTCATTTATTATTATAATTTAACTATTCTGTAAGACTTTAACAGAGAATGCACTTTTGTGCAAAGTACCACTTTCTGTAACTTCCTGCCAGTTCAAAGTCAATGCATATACGCTTTTGTGGCTGGCTATGAAATTTACAGAACAAATAAACTGTACATAAATATACGTAAATTGTCAAAAAAAAAATTCTGCACTTGTCAGTTACAAATAAATAATTGTTTATTTCAGCTTTAGGTAGAAGTCATTGCTTTTCAGACCTGTTTCAGAGAGACAGATGGTGAAGCAGGGAAGACACCAGCTATGGCTGTATGCCCTCCAACAACATACAGACTGTTCTCCAGCTCAGCTGAACCATGGCCAAACCTGTGGAAGGGAAGCAGCATGTTGTGTGAACTTCTGTCAGTGATGGGTTTGCGATGGTGCACTTTGTAATGCAATCCACTATATGGCTAAAGTAAGTTTAAACACTTTTCTATACACAACGTCTATCCACACAAACTATACTTCTACCAGTGGCACTTGAACTAATCTCAGTTGCATCCAAAACTCATTTTGTCCTGGAGCTCCTTAGAAAGCCTTGGCATTTGCCACAGTTCATGACATATCTGCCATGTTTACAGTCATGCTAACACTTCTTAATCCTTTCAAACATAATAGGGTGAAGTGAATGAAACGTAGTCTGAAGCACAGATTCACAAAGATAAACGTTGCAGCAGGAAAAATTGCCTTCTAAGCGATTTCTGGTTCAGTGGCAAGAGCAACGTCTGTTTTATGATAATTTCTTATTGTTAAACAATTGCCAAGTACAATATATAGAACTCTAGAATCTCACTTTGCTTTGGGCAACACATTTAGACCAATAAATGTCCATTTACACTGCAAATTTAACTGCAAAACTACCCTAGAAATTGGACAGTACTACTACATTGCCGTTTGCGCTGATCCAGCATTTCCTATAAAGCAACAAACAGCATACCTGGCTATTAGCATGGGTGCTCCTTTAGACCACTCTTCATGGACAGTGTCATAGATCCAGACGTCTTTAGACACTCCATTCTCTGATCCTCGACCTCCTGTCACATAAACCTTACAACCAATGGCGCAGGCACTGAACTCCTTTCTAGGGCTGGGAAGGTCTGCCTTTGGTATGATCTCCTTGGCTTTATGATCAACCTATAGATTTGACATAAATATGTGAACATCAGAAGTGGCCCAGTTGTTGCAGTCAACATAAAATGAGACAGAGGATGAGAAATACATAAAGATGAACTGGTGAATTAAATAAAGCGGAGTTAAAATTCACTCTGAATTTGTTTCCATGTTCACAAAGGACACGAAGACGGGGTTATGTCGATGTATTATGAGGTTAATCCTCATAACTCACCAATCAATGGAATTTTTATGTCATTTCCCCACTGATATATTAAATTAGTATTAGTCATTGTGCTGAGATTAAACTCAATCAGCAAGGAGAGTTTTGGTTGTGAAAACCCGACTGTGTCGGGGTTGAGATGGAGAAGATCACAGCAGAGACAGGAGAGATGTTTTACACAGGAGAACAATTAAATACTGGAGGAATTAGTAGATCTATAGGTGTAAGCTTAAAATGAAAGAGCCGTTAAATGTCATGTTAATAACATAGCAGTTCAACTCACATCAGCCTGAGAGAAGTGACACTGACAGTGCATTACATGAAATCACACCACACAAGCAGAAAGGTCCTTTTACCTGATATATCTTGTCACACATGAAGGTTTGGCCTCCGAGTATAAGTAGCGTATGTCCTGCCTTGCGTGGTCGGGCACAAGGACTCGTCACTACTCCATCATTCTGAAGGATTTTCTTCTTACACTGCATTGCCTCTTCTACTATGGACCTGCAGGACAGTCAGCACATCAGCTGATCCTTACTGAAAGCGTGGAGTCTGTCAAAACCACAGCTGCTAGCGGATTTCTGTTTAAATTCACACTCCTATAATTTCTCAAGAATATGTTAATAATATTTGAAAAATATAAATAGTAACAATAACAAAAAAAGATAACACAAAAGGAAACTGAACTGATACACAGATACATGGGAATCTATATCCAAGCAAGTCTTGTCATGGAGTCCGACATGATCTGCTCTGTGGTTTCATGTAAGTGATACTGAAATGTTTTGTTTTTGCTTGATCGATGTAGAAGCCTGTATGCAGACAGGTTGTGATACCTGGAATCACCCTGCAGGACATCCGTTTCATGCTCTGCATCAGAACTATATTAAACTGTATCGCCCCATCAAATACAGTTTGAATGAATAGCTAAATAAAAGCAGGAATCGGTGACATTCTTGGTTCATTCTAAGGTAGAGTATTTGCTGTCACTTTTGAGAAACACCATTTTTGATTGAAGCTGGGTTCAGCTGGTCCATGGCACCAGCTCACAGGGTGTCACAGATCTGTGATGATCGAGTCACAGTCACAGCGAGGCTGCTCGGGCTCAGCTGTGTAATACCTTTCAAAAAAGATTTTGGCTTGGACTTGAAGACATTTCAGAAAATTTGTATTCAAGTGATGGAAAAGTAATATCATTTTAAAACTGTGCACGAACCCGGTTTTAAGATTGGGCTTCAAACTCTGTTTCTGATAGAGCCAACGATTAGGGCAGGATCAACGGACCCTGGGAAGATGCTTTAGCTACACTGCTGAGGGACTCCCCATGATGTACTCTACCTCCTTTCACTCCTTTCCTCTACTCACTTGTGTGTATATGCCACTATTGCATTAATTGTTATTAACCATCGTCTTCTCTCTTCCATTCATTTTTTGTGGTCGGCTCCTCTTTTACATCTTTATTACCTTTTAAGCCTAAGAAACTTCTTGGCCTGTAACACTTTTCACTCAATCAGACCCACCGAATATGAAAAGCTAGTATTGAATGCGAAAGCTTAAATGTGAGATGAAACAAAGAGAAGACACAAAGTTTACATGGTCTTGGTCTTATGAGCCTACCTGCTCCTCTTGTCAGCCATAATCAGCTCCTCACAGGCTACAGCCTCCAGCAGACACTCCGAGGGCAGCAGAGCCAACCTTATGCCTGTCAGCAGCTCTGGCAAATGAAGACGCCGACCCTCCAAGTCGTATCGAACCCACCGCATCACAGAGTTAAACACAACCTGCCATGAGTCGAATTACCAGCCAACATCAATTTATGGCTTCCAACACTGTACCAGGAGCATTCTGTGGTTTGGTTGGTATTTGGTTGAAAAATCACTTCCAAACACAAATCAGTACGCTCTGAAAAAACACGCCACAGACACAGGAGAGTCCCCGCGAGTGACGACACTCACCTGTTCATCTTCTATCTCCAGCTCGTCACTCAGAATCAGCTCCAGCAGCTGGTCTTTGGACAGACTGTAGAAATCCTCAGACTCTCTCACCTGAAAGCACAAATACTTATGTTATATGCAACATACACACTCTCTCACACAAACACACACTTTATTCAAAAAAGGAAAGTTTCCTTTTTTGAATAAAGTAAAACCTTTTAAGCCTTCGTTTCCATTTTGATCATTCTGGTTTATAGTGCATGAAAACCACAAATCCTCCATCTCTGTCGTGGTCTCCGTGCCTGCCCGGCCGGCCCCACGAGGCTTCATGTGTTGTTTGGTTTTCTCTCTCCCTCTCTGCCTGGGCGGAGCTCACTGTGGGCTCCGCCCTTGGCCCACACACCTGACAACAATCAGCTGTCATCACCTAGGAGCAATATTTGAGGCTGGAACACAGATCCTCTCGTCGCTGGATGATTGTACGTTAGTGATTCTCCCAGCTCCTGTGAACCTGTGCTTTGTGAGTGACTTCCCTTTCTTCTGCTACAGAGACTTTCCTTCCTGCCGTGTGAATGTGTGAGTTTGGGCAAGAAGACGTGAGCGAGTGTGAGAGAGCTTCCCCGTGATTCCCTGGAGTTTGGATTTCCCTTCACTGTATACATCGTGCACTAGTGCTGTAAATGAACTGCTTTTGGAGACGTTTAACCGCTCTGCGCTTGAGTTCCTACTACCTGATTGTGTCAATCTCAGATTATTAAAATATTCCACAGGATCAATCCCCCCACAAATCTGAAACATATGTTCATTTGTTCACTCAGTATTTTTTAATAAACTTAGAGAAAACAAGAATAGTCATCTTTACCGTCTCATAGTGCACCAGACACATCCTCCACGACAGCTCGTACAGTCTTTTACACTGATGAGCATCTGATAACAGCATCATTCCCAAGCAGTTGGACGCGTGCAGGTTTTTTTCTAAGAACTCTGCTGCTGCATCCCGAATATCGTGGAACTGCAGCATGTCGCCAGCCTCCAACAACGACTCTGCGTTCTCCTCATTTATGATCACTCGGGAAGAGTAGGCAAAGTCCAACAGAAGCTCCAGGACCTAGCCAAGTAGGCCATTGGAAAATTAGCCATGCACATTACAGGACATATAACAGCGTGATACACTGCCTAAGACCGAAACACACTAAACGTGGGCACGTGTACTGGTGAATTTTAAGAGATCAAAGAATGGAAGAAAAGAGGAAGCAGGCAGTTTGTATTGTGGCTGTTTGCATATGTGTGCTATACATGCAGCATTTAATGCGAGCCTGCAACCTCAGCCAGGTCTCCATTGGAAAAGACACTTTGATCCTAGTTAGAAATCTTCCTAAACTAAATCCTAATAAATTGGAGTAACAATAATTTTTCAGTGTCACCTGAGCCAAATCAAATTACAAGGACAATCTGAAGCCATTACCTAAACAGTATGACAGCAGATACCTGACAGCTGAAGGACATGCCTCCCATTCCACTTTTAGAAACTAAAAACAAGTAAACCTGCAGTCTGAGAGCAAAGCTCTGCTGGGATATCAGGATACTATAAGGTCTGTGACACATGATGAACCCCGATCACTTCCTCTTGCAAAATTTGTTTGCAAGAGAAAGAAATTTAATGTGAATTCTGGACTTGAGGAGCCAGTGAAGACCAGCTAATATGGGAGACAGACGATCCCTCCTTCTCATCCCCGCGCCACTAAAAGCTTTCAGAGCAGCCCAGTAGTAAGGAATGAGCCAGTCCACAGTGAGGTGGCAGAGGAGGTTATGAGATCCCTCATGATTCTGACCATATTGTGCAGATGAAAGCCTGCTGTCCTTCTGATTTCTTTAATGTGAGAGAAAAAGGACCTGCTATGAAGTGGTTCAACCCTCTCTGTCCTCAACTCTTTACATGTATATTTCTTTACACTTATATTTCCTGTCCTCTGAAGATTAAACTTTAAGGCATACAAAATTAAATAGCATCAGACTTCAGGTTCATTTTATTGGATGCAGCTCAGGAGGTAGGGCAAGTTATCTACCAAGTGGGAAGTTGGTGGCTCGATCCCTGGCTCCTCCAGTCTGTGTGCTAAATATCCTTGGGCATGGTACTAACCCCAAGTTGCTCTCAGATGCATCCATCACAGTATGAATGTGGGTGAATGTTAGATAGAAAGCACTTGTGCAGGAAAAGCAGAGAAAAATAGTGTTTGTGTGAATGAGGCAAGTGCTTTGAGTGCTGAGGTAGAGCTATATAAGATTATATATATAGATATGTTTGTTTTTTTAATGAAAAGAACTGAAAACAAGGAGCCACCAGAACATGCTAACCTGACTGTTCAAAGAGAAATTCAGAGTAGTACCTCGGGGTGTATACTGTCTCTGAAATTGACGTCAGTGTCCAGGCTTTCTCGCAGCCCTCCGCTAAACATGGCTTCAAAGTAACGACTACATGCTGCCAGGACAGCCCTGCAGAACACGAAAGCAGATGAGCCAGAGTGAAAGTCACAAGTTAGAAAACAAACAAACAAAAGGGGTCATCGAAAAAGACACTGCCAGCGTGAGTTTACCTGTGGCATGGGAAAGAGCGATCGCCGGCCCACAGAGTGACATCAGTAAACATGCATTGTTTTCTCATGGTGTTCAAATGAGTCAGGACACTGTCGGGATGTGAAGGCTTGTGGAACAATGAGATGTTCATGGAACCTGTGCTAGTGCGGGATTTCCGATTCTCGTGAACAGTCACCGACATGGCAGCTTTGCTTGGTACCTACAGCACTCTCTCCTATACTGCAATAAAAACAGGGGGAGACAAAGGAAAATACTGTCACACTGTAGACACAGCTGGGATTAGCAGTATAGATGCGTGTATGCAAGTGGTCACAGTTCTGTGCACAATACACAAGAACTAAAGATCTAACCATAACATCACATTTCTTACAACACTGTTCACATAATGGTACACTGTACTGCCAAAGTATTCACTCACCCATCCAACTTTCAATCGCTTTCAGGGCCACAGACTATTTCTACAAACATTTGTGAAAGAATGGCTCACGCTCAGGGAACTCCAGCGTGGTACCGTGATAGGATGCCACCTGTGCAACAAGTCCAGTCATGAAATTTCCTTGCTACTAAATACTCCACAGTCAGCTGTTAGTGGTGTTATAACAAAGCAAGGTCCATAAAGACATGAGTTTGATGTGGAAGAACTTGACTGGCCTGCACAGAGCCCTGACCTCAACAACAGAACAGCTTTGGGATGAATTAGGGTGGAGACTGTGAGCCAGACCTTCTCGTCCTCATCAGTAGCTCACAAAGGTGTTTCTGGTAGAATAGTCAAATATTCCCATAAACACAGTGCAAAGCTGTGAGGCTTCCCAGAAGAGTGGGAGCTGTTATAGCTGCAGAGGGTGGGCCGCCATCATGTTAAACCCTGTGGATTAAGAATGGGATGTGACTCAAGTTCATATGCGTGTGAAGGCAGACAAACAAATACCTTTGGCAACACAGTGTATCTGTGCCCTGAATGAGTTCCTCTGAGTGCACTCCAAGATCCCAGAGCGTTGAGGAAATGTTCCAAACTGTCTCTTAAGTTTGAAAGGATAGGCTCATGGGACCAGTATGGGGAACTATTAAAACATGTTTAATAAAATGCACTTATACACAAGTGACAGCTGCAGATGAGCAGCACTCTGAGATATCTGGAAAGTAACAAAACATGTTGAGGTGTGTTCTTTGACAGACAAACAGAGTGCTCCTAGACTGGCTTGATTTTTTTTCATTTTTATTTATTTCTTATATGGGCCATGTACAAAATGCATTAATAGAATAAAGAACACACACACACACACACACACACACCAACTGGTTTAGGCCCCACAATATTTTCAGGGACGGGCCTTTAAGGTGTTGCAGATAAATACAACAAAATAAAACCAGTAGAAGAAGAAGATTTATTCATAACACACGGGAAAAGACCCAGGGAAAGAAAGGTAACAATAAAAACCGATAGAAACCATAAATTTCCCACCCGAGCCTCAACTCTTGCGGCCCGGTACCAAACGCCTCACGGACCGGTACCAGTCCATTGCCCGGGGGTTGGGGACCGCTGTCCTAGAGTGAGGCACAAATGTGACGTGACAATGGTCAAAGTGAACAGTGAAAGCACAAACTGCATTGTCTTTTTCGCCTTTGGGCAACACATTTTAGATTGTGGAGGTCACTCCTCCTTAGGGATGGTGTTAGCCATCCCCGTCAGCCAATCCAGAGGCACTGCACCACATCACATCAGTATTTCAACATCCAGGGCCTTAATTAATCTCAGGACAAACCTCCTCCACCCTGGAGACCTGGCTAACAAGGAGCTGTTAAACTACTACCAACTAATACATAACGGGCGAGTTATCCACTTCATCAGTCACCTGATGATTTGCCAGAGCTGCTTTTGAGGGATTCTGTTCTGTTGGAGGTGGGAATAGAAGATCCTCTGTCAGATATTTCCAGCACTTCCTCATTATACATTATGCCTGTCCAGTATCCTCCTCAACCACCTGCTCCAACTCACTGACAGCTCAGCTCCTCTCTTCACCCGATTACAAAACTGGACCTGCAACCTATAGTGTCCTGGTGCCATGTACACTTATATTCTCTCCCTCCTTCAGGTCACACTGTTGTAGCCCACATTAGTGTCTCACAGTAGAGCAATGGACATGACACCCTGGGTTACTCTAAACACCTAATGAAGTAAGACTCAATAAATAGAACACAATATTTCCTCTCAATTTCACTGCAGACTGATAAACAACCAAGCGCTAAAGATGGTCTTATTACAGTGGTGCTGTGTTAGCACAGGAAAATAGGTAGACAGCCCAGACTGGAAGGAATGCTGGGTCAGCATCCCCATTGCTGCTTGTGTGTGTGCGTGTGTGTCTACATTTGCTGACACAGAGTTTTAGAGTAAAGTCATACCCCTTCAGTGACAGGGTGTGTGCATGCAGACTTGACCAGTGTGTGCTGTGAATGAACAAAGGATGGAAATGCTAGCACATTCAAACAAAGCATGTTGTGGACAACACAGCAGCGCAGCACAGCTCTCTCACACACACGTGAGCTTCTGTGTTGTCATCTCTCCCTTTGGGAGGGCCGCAGTAATTAGGGCCGTTTCTGACACACCTTCCAAGGGGATGATGGCAGATTCTGACTTGGTTTTAGGATTTGAGGTTACAAGATTTTTTTCTGACTCAGAGCGGGGCTTTGAGAGATGATTATACATTTAGCTGTCATCAGTCAACATACAGTAAAGGCAATTCATCTTTGTTACCCTATATGGCACACTTAGCTGTATGTTTTTGTGGTTTCTGATTATTCCACTGATAAAGTTTTTAAAGAATCCCTGTTATACGAAGGAATATTAGGGCCATAATAAGAAAAAATATATATTATTGTTACTTTCAAGATTAAACCTAAAGTAATATTTGAGAACAAAGTTGAAATATGGAGATTACAGTCGTTTCAAACGTGCTCGAGGCTGTAAGCATCTGTATCGTTGCATCTGTCCAATGCAGCCATTTCATTTTGGACAAATCCGACCAACTCCTCCACGTTTGTGTGGTTTTTTTTTTTTCCACCTTCTGACCAGATGCAGCTTTCTGCACCTTCACGTCCTTATACGCATCACCACGCTGTGTTTATGTGCTAAAACAGAAATAAGTTCAGATCAAGTTCAAGTTGCTCATGCTTATAGCTTCATGCAGTAGGGAAGGTGTATGTTGTAGACTAAGACACAAGAAGATATCTATTCAAGCTGTCTCACTAACTTATCTACACAGGGTGTTTTCTGTGGCAGATGTTTGACTCAAAACAACTTTAATCTCAACATTTTGTCTTTATTCTAAGAATAAACACTATTTTTTTTCTTAATACGGCCCTAATACTGCATTGTACTATCAACAACAGGATTAACAGGTAGATATTTTCTTTGGCGTTGTTTAATTCAAAGCAGTAAAATACCGTAGTTAGAGCTGAGGCTTCAGCGGTGGTGATAATAATGATTATGTTGATCAGTACTGAGATTAGTTATTGGATCAGGATTGTTTTTGATCTTAGTGAGGTAAAAGGACACTGCTGCCTTCCTGTTAACTTACAAATCCTTGCATAAAAATTAACTGGTCCTCTTTATTCACCCAAATTCAGTGCATCTCTTAGAAGGCTTCTTTCACTCCATGCCATCTGCACCTGCATGATGGATGTAAATCTTTATCCGAGCTCATGTTTGGTGAGTCACCTTAGCAACCACTGCATTGTTTGGCTTTCATCATACTGCATTTTGTGACGCTCTGCTGTGCAGAGCTCGTGGTCTTCTGCTGTGGCAGACATGAGACTTTTGTTTGACAGTCTGTGATATAGAGCACCTCACTGCAGTCAGGTGCACTCAGGTAACCTCAGGCTCCGCAGTGCAGGAAAGCGCTGTGACTGACACATAAAGCTGTGTTCTGCTGGCAGAGCGTGCATAGCCAACACCCCTCGATCACATTCATTAATTATTTGAACATAAAAATCATGATTGAAATTAAAATTTTATCAACTTTGCAGCCTGAGATAATGGTTAGAAGGAAGAATGTATTAAAACAAAAATGAATGTGCACTCACCAACTGCCTAGGGATCTGCCAGAGTAATGCAAGCTTGGCGGCCTGCTCAGCCCGAGTCAACCACCTGTCGAGGAAGGGAGGGAGGGGTTAACTGATTGTTTGTCGACGCCACTCTTACCTTAATCACCAGTTTCAAACATATACACAATGAGCCACAGTACTTGTGCAACATTATCAACTATAAATCCTTTTTGATAGTACATTTGGTGATACATATATATTGCAATCGGAGGGAAGGAGTTTTCTTAACAAAGCAGCTATATGTTAATATTACATTAACACTTAGAGGACTCAGTTATGGAAACTCAGAGTTTATTAAACAGAACAAGCAATTCTTGGACCATAATCTTCTGTAAATGACTGAACCATGGGGGGCTGCTGTGGTTGTTCTTTTCTGTTCAACTTTTCACCCCATCTTTACTTGACCTTCACCAGAGGAGGCAGGGCGCTCGCTCTATGTCCATCTTTGAGAGATGAGGGAGAGCAAAATATACGTACAGTGTGATTGGTTCTCATCTTCTTAAGTGGTATACCAGAAAAAGAACGATGCACTAGCTGTAGAGCAGCTGCAGCCAACTGTTAATGCATTTCAGACAATAGGTGGAGGTCCCGCTACTGCACGCTCATTAAAAACAGATGCATGCTGGTATTTACGTGTTACTGCTGGTACATGAAGCAGTGGTGAGAGTATGTTTGGGCAGATGGATCCTTACAGTGTGAAGTGCAGTTTTTATAAGTGCAGAAGGTTTTTGCAGGGGCTCCAGCGTGGATGGGTGAAAGGGTTTTTGTGCACAGGCGCAGTGTGCTGAATGTGGGTCGGTGTGTCCAGATTAGCTGAGTTTCTTGGACACATAAAGGCAGTATTGAATCCAGGCAACAGCATGTGTGCCCAACAGAAGGCTCATACCAACTCCACATTCAAACAGCTCACCACACACACACACACACACACACACACACACACACACACACACACACACACACACACACACACACACACACGCTGTTACACACACAGTGTTACAGCACGCACACATGTATCGTTCACCAGTGGAATATCAACACAGAGGCTGAATAGATGGAGTGCTTTAAAGAGAGCAGCAGTCAGTAGGCCTGAGCTTGTTTACCCATAACTAACATAGCTGAATCTGTTGCCCTGAGCCACTCTGTGTGTCTGTCTGATTGAGCAAGTGATTCACTAACAAGTAGCCCTCTCCTGGGGGCCGGGTCCATGTTATTTCTAGGTTATTAAAATTCCCATTTACCCACCTGGACAGCTAAGTAAAAAGCACACATCCATGCCTGCTATGAGTTAAGACAATCAAAGGTTTCCTTCTGTACTGCAGCCAAGCTTGGCTTTGTTAGTAACTCTGTGTGTTAAATGGCTTTGACATAAGCACAACCTATTAAACAACTTACCAAAAACTTCGATGTGCTTAGTGAGTAAATACTGACTGACATCCACATCAGCATGGCCCACCCAGAATTTTTATGTGCAAGAAACTGAAGAAGAAATTAGAAGCCAAAGGTTTCCAAAAGTTTTTCTTAGAACAAAAAGGAAGTAATTACGTCTCAGATGATTTAGAGACAAAGGATAAAAGGGAGAGAGCTGGTCAGCTGTAAGACACAAGCTACAAACTCTGAGAAAAAGAAACTCTTTAGGTCAAATTTATTGAACTTTACGTTTTTTAAATATCCAAATAATTTTCTAGAAAATCAATTGTGAGGTGAGGAACCATTCCTTCTCTCCTTTCAGCTCCTCCATCTTTCCCCTCCCTACCTACTATCCTCTGTCACAACAACCCTCTGCACATCCTCCTGCACTAAATCCACGAACCACCTCTGAGGTCTTCCTCTTGCCTGGCAGCTCCATCTTCATCATCCTCTGTCTAATAGATCTACTCTCCCTCGCCTCTGTCTCAAACTGTCTCTAAGGTCAGAGAGACAAATACAACGTTTCAGAGTTCAAAGTGTTGTCTGATACAGCCGCTTAACTCTCACAGGCTAATCAATAAAAACAGATCACATATCACAAATTATACCGATCAAATACATGAAACATAAACCAAGTCTTCACATGCGCACTCACATCTTTCATGCTGACTGTTTGCTGACCCTGGTGCCTGACATGGACCTGCTAACATTAAAGATGTGTGCAGCTCAGCCTGCTTCAATCATTTATCACAAGTTAAATAATTGAGCAACAGTGTTGCATAATCGGAGAATAGTTACAAAAGACAAACGTGGTCCTGAGAGAGTGTGGCAGAGCTGCTGTAGCTTCCGAGAAACAAAGAGCTCCCTGACAGAAGACGAAAACTTTCACTTTAGTCCAGCAGGATCTGAGGCCACGGAGTTAGTTAGCCGTCAGTGAACATGCCCCCAGTGGGCCACCAGCTCCAGGCTGTGGATGTGCTTAGGCCGGTTCCTGCCTGTGGGGCAGCCGAACATGCACTTCCATAGACCTGTCCGGAATTTCAAATGTGAAAAATCGCGTTCCGCTGGAATGGCACTGGACCAAATGGCTTCCATTTATCTTTGCTATGCACCAACTTGGGTGCTGTTGAGAACCTTTGCGAGCAGCCTACACTTGTCTTAAAGCTTGTCGTTCACATGACACAGACACTTCGAGTCCGTACGAATTCGCAAGCTGACCGTACACAGCTCTGCCGCTGAAGCACTGACGCTAATGTGAGAACAATAACTGACAAAGCTCCACTCACTCCACGGTCTGGCTCCCACAGCAGTGCCAGAGGGAAGCTCTGCTACTCACGTTCACGTCAGCTGCAGGTTAAATCCACGCAGTGTAAAGTTTCATGTCTCCGCTCACGAACAAACATCACACTCCCTTCACAGCAGCTCAACTACCTCTCCCTGTTCTCCTTCTTCTTCGGTAGCTTGGCCCGATGCCTGTCTCACTGGCTGTGGAAGAAAGCCTTCACACTGCAGCGGAACCAACAACCAATGACTTTGGACTGACTCGTTGCTGGCGTTACTAACACCAATCCCCAGCCTCGAGATAAACTCTCAGCCAATAACATTGCACACGGCGAGATTTTAGAAGCGGCGTCTATCGTGACTGGCAGCTACTTAGGCCAATCATCGTCGACGTCGTTGTACGAACCACAAAGCTAGCCCCAATGAAATCCCCCGAGGAGCAATCATACACAAAGAGAGGCGGCTTTAAACACGGTAGCACAACAACTGCTTGTCGACACTACTCTGATTTTAAAACAATCCCCTGGCTTTAAATCACAGCCACACAGTAGAAACAGACATGACTAATCTGGTGATTTAGCGCAGAGAGTAAATATTGTCATTCCAGTTAACAGTTTCATCACTGCGTGCACTGCCAGGGCTTCCCATTAGAGCCGGGAAACTTTAAACTGGATTCATTTTAACATTAGAGCCTCATGTCTCACAGCCCATTAGAGGAGACGCAGTGTGCCAGTGGTGTCAGTAACAAGTTGCACACAGAAAACATAGTCCCTCGGCTGAGAATCCATCAGACTGAATACAAGCATCAGCGAAAACATGGTGCTCTGAGCCCACTTTAAACGGAAACATCACCTGCTGCTCACGGTGTGATGTGTGTTACTCTGTCAGCTGCAGAGTCGCTGCTGTTTATGGTTTGAGAGTAAAGATTAAATATAAAAGCGGAATTTTAACTTTGTATAAATTAGATGTCAGGTCAGAAAATTTGTGTAGGTGTCATGTTTTAGGGTCACAAACAATTTTGCGCTCAAAAATCGAATTATTTATTATAGATGGTCATCAGGGAAATCCAGAGACATTAGACGATTAAAAAAACAACAACTTTAGATCCCCCGTAGAGTTCACACACAGAGGTCGGAGGGATCTTCCAGGGATCATGATGCTACTTTCTGGAGACCTGATTGGTCAGTAGATTTCATACCTGTTTATCTCTAATCTGGATCTTAACCTGCTCCGGAGCAAGTTACCTTCACAGCAGCAACGTTACCATGGCGATGTAGCCCCGGAAGAAGTGAATCACCTTCATAGTATAGAAGCCCAGGGTAACCCTGAAGCTGTCTGGATAAGGCCTCAGGTCAGCTGTGTTTTGGTTTTTTTAAACCTCATGTTTCCTTCTTCTCTCCCTGGTTCAACGCTTGGTCTTTGAAAAGCAAATGTTTCTGTTGATTATGCAACACTCAGTTTCACTTTGACATAGACAGTTTAAAGATTTGCAACCAAACATTGTGAAAGACATGGCCTTACACTGACTACCCCATGCTCCAATTTAGAAAACAGATGGGCATTGTGGCTCTGGAAAGTGAAGATGACACATTAACGGCTGCAGCAGCTGACTCTCTGCTTGCAAAAAGATCACAAACAATAAAGAGTTTGTGGGTTTAACCACTAGTTTCACATCTTACAGAATGCAACATACAGCGGTTTTTCATAAAATATCTCAAGTAATATACATGTGGTTTTCATGTATCTTCATTCAAGAACAAATACATGCATGGAATAATGTTGTGTAGCCCCTGGTCTCCATTACAAAACACCATTTTACAACAGCACCAAATCTCCATATCATAGATCTTTAAGTTGTAGGTAAAACCCTACCAGATCAGCATGAGTGCTGGCACCACTGCTGCTTGATCATTCAAATGCGTTCCTTAAGGTCCAGCTCATTAACTCACTCACATTACCTCACAGGTACTTACAGCAGTCCAAGCGATCTTTCATCCAGCCTTGCTGTCACAACATGCGCTCTCTTGAAAATGCCACTACCTCTCCACTCTCCATCACTCAACACCACCTCAGCCCGTGACTGCCTCAGAAACAGACCTCGTGCAGCTCCGAGGTTGTTAAAAACAACAATGCACTCAAACTTTTGAGTCTGTTGCATTTTTCTTGAATTGTTGATGTTACCTTTCTGTTCCATCTTTTCACCTCCATCACTGTGACCGGTGGACCTGCACGTGAACTCCCATTTGTGGCTGCTAAAGAGTGTCTGAATTAATACAAATATGCAGATGTGCTGTAGTTAACTGCCTGTATAAAGACAGATATTGTGCACTGTGCTTTCAAGATTAGAGCCCTTAAATACGGAGTTATTTCTAAGGAGGTTGCCTAAGGGTTTGATAGACAAAGAGGGATCATGGGACAAATTCTAGAAAACAAATGCAGGATTTTCAGCCCGTCTGTACCTTGTATAGCACAGAATAGGAAGGGCACCTCAATCAGACCGAATACTTTCAATGAATAAACATCTACGGCAGCCCTGCACTGGTGACCCATCTGGGCCCCTGGACACACAGAGGCTAACACGATTTAACATCATCACAAGTAAAATGTTTCGCTGTGAAACTTGGTCAGGGGGCAATGACTGAATACTTCACTTTGCACATGGTGGTAAAACTGCTCCTGTTCTAATGTTAACTAACAAAATAAAAATCCATTTTCACTCAAAGTGATCTTCTGGTGACTTTCAGTGAAATGGTGCACAGATGATTCCAGTTCATTTACAGTCACACAGCTCGGTGGAAACACAGGTCCACATGCTCCTGTGAGAGGAGGGACTTTGACCAATGCAGCATACCAGGAGCTTCTCAACATCGCTCTCACTCCTCTGTCTCCTCTCAGCTAACATACTATCCGTGTACATAAAACCACACAGTGACAATAGCATAGTAATTTATTAGGATTGAACATTATATTTCCAGATCAGGAAGAAAGTAGACAAATAAAGCTTTTCTCTCACTTGAAATTTGTACATATTTACAAAATGTGTTGCTCTGCCTCCATCTTTTTTCTTTGGAAATAAAACAGAAACTTTGTACCTCGTGTTTTTATTCCAAAAACCTTTCAAGACGATCCCACACACAGCGAGAAAGATGGTGAAACTTTAATTTTTAATGGCTTTAGAAATATTTTTAGTGCACGGGAACAACACAGAGGCAGTGTCAGTGACTGAGCTTGTTTGTTGAGGGATCAGTGTACACTGATAACACTGTACTGCTGTGTGGTGGGTGGGTGGGTGGTGCTGGAGTGTCTGCTCCACTAAAATCCATCAGTGATCATCTGTTTGGTTGTGAGTGTGAAACGTGTCTTTAACCCTATAATGCCAACTGTTTCATATTTGATAGATGAGTCTTTGAGACTTTCTCCCCGCCGAAAAACAAATAACTTGCTCAACAAATCAACAATAAATAGTAAAAAAAAACCTAAATAAAAACAACCACATATATGCAAAATAATATTTAAGTTCCTTAAGAAAAATTGTCAGTAGTTTTAATGAACTACATTTGTTTTATAAATGTAATTTTCTAGTAATGATTGGTTCAGGCTTTACAGGGTTAACATGATTTGTGCCACTCAACACAAAAACATGACTAATGTATTAATGGGCTTGTTATGTATCATCCTTAATGGTTTCTTCTCAGTCATTTACCTGCTGCTCATATACTACACCCACACATACTTCCATCCAAGTGCAAAACTATTTTTTAAACCTCTATTTCTGCAGTTTTTGAATTACTGCACTAAAAAGAAATGGATATTAGCAGAAATGCTTCTTTAGCCTCTCATCAAAATCTCGTCAGCCTCTATTCAAAGAGACCGTGTAAACAAAGGTCAGACTGCTGCTGGTGTAAAAATACTACACAATTTAGCATGTACTGTTTATATACCTGATCTTACTGCTGACTAGTTCCTCACGTCTCTGTTAAACCACTGTGCTGTCACTGTCGAGCATCCCGTGCTGCCATCTCTGTCCTCTGTTATCTGTGAGCAGACACTACAGCAGCGTCACGGAGCGCCACGAGCTTGAAAGTGTAATGCAGGAGTGTCAGTCTTTCAGTGTTGGTTTTATTTGTTAACTTTTGTTCTCACCTCTGCTGTTTGGTTAGAGTACTACCTGGTTAGAGCAGAGCTAAAGCACTTTTGCTGCATTAACCCCGCCCTCGGAAATATGACACTGAAGGCTACATATAATCATGTACACGCCCTGAGCGAGCCTCCCTGTGTGATGCACTGGGAGAACCCAGTTATCTGGAAACATAACGCTGCAGAAAAACAGAAGCACAAGTGATGAATATTTAATGGACTCTTCTCTTTGGCATGTTTGACTGGCTTCCTCGTAATGGCTCTGTTATCTGTTGTTCAAAGAGGAGCAGTTCAGCAAGGACACGCCATTTTTGTCATGACGAGAAGCAGCTGTCAACACAGGGGAATGCACACAAGCAGATTCAAACCAGTGGTGTGTATCACAGAAGTCTTCTTCTCACGTGTTTGTTCCACTTTTCAGCATTGGGCTGTTTAGTAAGAGTCAGGTGCTTCTATTAAAAAGAATAGGAATATTAAGCTTCATGTAGAGTAAACATAACAAGTGAGTGCAGCAGTAAGTAAAGCAATGTCTCGACCTCGACTGTCATTCCCCACACAGGTGGATGGAGCACACGAGCCTGTGGGTGTCCAGTGTATGATGGGTGTGTTATGCACACCGGCAGGGCTTTGTGAGGGTGAATAAAGGCAATAGAAATGGGGGTTAGAGTGGACCCTTGTCCACATGCAGAGGTATGTAGTGTTCTAATATAACAGTTGTCCTTCTTTGATTTCACTCTTGGCTGGGTTTGTGAACCATCTGTCTAATAAAATGTCCAGTTTCGTTATTAAAATCTTAAGTTGAATTTAAATCAGCGTATAAGAGTTTGGTGACTGTGATGGGAGAGCCCGGGTCAGTGCATGCTTTAGATATGTTGCTGCCGGGTCTGAAATGATAGCTTGGGCAGAAATGAAGGACCAATGAAATGAGCAGGAAGCTTGCTACACTGACATGTAAACAGTGCAGGGTCAGCTCTGTATAATGTACATTTCATCAGTACTTTGTTACAAATCAGATTAACTGCTGCTACACGTATACCTGCTGCCAGTGATGTACCAGACACATGGAAGGCACTTCAGCTCAAGATCAAATAAACACAGATTTTTTAATTTAAGGGGTCTGTTTCATTCACAATGAATGATGGTTTAACCTGCTGTGTGTGTGTGTGTGTGTGTGTGTGTGTTCTACAAGTAAGGAGTGCACAACAAGCAACAAAAGTTAGCTTCAGCAACACTTAAAAGAAATCTTGCTTGTGATTGGTCAAGTTAAGCTTTTCCAGGCTCAGGTGCTGTCGATGTTCGGACCTGCTGCTGGACAAACTCTTCTGAATCCATCCAGTTTGGCATTATTGGAGCGTGGGCAGGATAGTCTCCAGAGCAGTCTGTTACCTTGGGAAAGACTTCAGCTAAGTCAGTGTGTTACCCTGCCCGACCTTTGACCTTTGATGGTACAGTCTGTGTGACGGGAAGGCTGGGGCAATGTCTGGGGCCAAGCAGACAGAGACAGACACACACTGTCAGCTGTGCGACTGGGTGTTAGGAGTTCACTCTTCAGATGAAGAAGTCACTGTCGTTTGGAGAATCCAACATCACTGCACCTTTGTTTTCTAAAGACAAACACAAGAGTTATGTAGGAGGATACCAGTACACAGAACACCGCTCCACCCATGACCGTCTTCACTTTGAGTCGGTCTGACTGTACCTGTCTGCGCGTCCTTCCCTCCTTTTCCTTTCTTCTTTTTCTCCTTCTTCTCTTTGGATTTGGTCAGTTGAAGTAGTCTGGAGGGGAGCTGGGACTCCTTCTCTGCTCCCTGAGCCTTAGAGGAGAAGGGGTTGAAGTTTTTGCTCATCCTCTTGGATCCAATGCGGAGGAAAGGTTCTTTGGTTGGGGCGGAGGATGAGAGCTCCACCTGATGTTCACCCACAATATTAGTCATTCAAGGGCTCATGCAGCAGCTTCCTAAACTCTAACACAAACGCGGTTTTAAAGCAGGACCTTGTTCTTACCTCTTTGGCTTGTTCTGCTATTTCTTTTAAATCCAGATCCAGGGACCCGGTGCTGTGGAACCTTAAGGAGTCGTCTGAGTTTGTGGAGGGAGTGCGCTGGTACCTCTGAAGCTCCTCCAACTGCAAAAATGATTAGATCATGCATGAAGATGCGAGTGAGACGGTGAAGGATATCTATCGGTTCATTTCCACCAACTGGTTTTCTTTTTGAAGCTTCTGTCATGGCTCTGAGAGTCATTATGCCAAATTTCCACTCTCCACCTCCAAAACTTGGCATGGCAAGAGGAAGCAGACATGGAAAAACAGAATTCACTACATCCAGTGCATAAAATACTACAGCGTGCATGACATGTAGTTTACTGATTAATTTGTGATGATTAGGTGAACGTGCACAGAGACTACAGCTACACAGCAGCCTGCCTGTGACGGCACTCGAGCACTTGAGTGTCGTCACAGGCAGGCTGCTCGAGTGCATCAGACTAGCAGCGCCTTCATCATACATGACCTCTGACCTGCTCTCTATTTGCGTCCACCTTCTGATTGTCTCTCCTCAGAGCCTCCTCGTCTCTCTCCAGCCTCCTCTGCGCCTCCCTCAGCCACTCCACGTCTCTCTGGTACTCTTCTTTGCTCCTCTGTAACATCTGCATCTCTTCTGTCAGCTCCCGACATTTCCGCCTCGTCTGCTCCTCTTCCTCCCCCAGCCTCTCCTCCCGATCTGCCAGAGCTCTCTCTTTCAGCTCCCACTCTCTCTCTCGTTTCCTCTTTTCTTCCTGATGTGCAGCCTGCTGTTTCTAAAACAAACCACAAGTGTGATGTCACAAGAAGCTGGATGAAAACATGAATCCTGCCAAACAATGGAACGATGAGCTCACTGCAGCCATGACTCAACATGTGAAAGCAGCAGTAGTGAGAGCTAACCTGCAGGCTGGCCACCTCCTGCCGCTGCCTCTCCAAACTCCTGTGCTTCTCTTGCTCAATGAGGGAGGAGGGGCGCGAGCTAGTTGAGGATGAGAGCGAGGAGCAGGAGGAGGAGGAAGAGATGGACTGTCTGGAGGAGGTGGTGCTGAGTTGGCTGCTCAGGGCTTGCCTCTGGTCCTCAATAAATGAGTCCTGCTGGATGACCACAGCCTGCAGGCAGGGACAGACGGTCAATGTAAAGTGAAAACTTAGCCTGAACGTGACCTCTGCTGTAAACGTGTATGTGTACCTGCAGGGAAATGAGCAGCTCATGGAGACGTGTCACACTGCGCTGGAGCTGCTGGAGAAACACACCATCACACCAGAGTCAGTAAAAACAGCTCAAACTGCTGTTTATACAAATAAGACCTCCAGTACATCACATGACTGGGTTCATCTTTATTTTCCTCCTGACATGTAGAAAGAGCTAGGGATGGTCACAGTTGTCAAGAAAAAAATAACAGCTTATGCAACAACTTCTGTCCTTCTGCTGGTGTCTAAGAAGATAAAATGTGTAAACACCACCAGCAGGTGGCAGCACTGGACCTACAATTGCTTGCAGCACACCATTAAACAACAGGAAGAGAAGAAGTGGCTTTGCAGACAGCTGCAGCAGTCAGTGAAGACAAGCTTAGACTGGAAAATTCTCAGTGACGGCAGCTCATCACAGAAAGGAAGCAGAAACTGTATTCTTATGAAACAGCCACGTCCATATTTTCAGCATCACCTTCAAAGCAGTTTTGAAGCTTTTCTTGTAAAATATATTCTTTGTCCTGTCCTTATCAAAAGTCCTGTGTGATGTAGCTAAAGTGATGGAGTAGTACTAGTGTGTCTGTTTGTGTTTGAATGAGGAGCCCACTTACTTCATTGTTTCTCTTTAGCAGGGTCTGCAGGCTGGCAGTGGCTCCCTGAGGCACACACACACAGTTCATGTTAGCACATTGCAAAGTGCTGGTCAGGTAACATCAGGATGTGGACTGCAGCGAGCAGAAGTCAGAGGATGGTAAAGTTCTGAACCTCTGATGGCTCACAGGGGAAAAGTAAAGTGCTGTGCAAAAACATTTATCGCACATATTTCCATTTTTAAAAAATGACTGTGACGTCAGAGAAGCAGCCTTCGATGTCTGCTCTGACTGACACTATCAACTACACTATCGACTCAACTTCATAACACTAATACCTGCGCTGATCTTGTTCTTTATTACATATGGATTTCCCACTCTGTTTATAGCAGCCATGCCTCTTCCCATTTGATCAGTTAGGCACATTTCGTTTTCATCACAGTAAAACCTGCAGGAACGTATTAAAGAAATGAGTCGTCTTAAATGAGATGAATAACCCTATGTGAAACACACACATCCCTACCTTCTTCAGCACGCTGTCGGACTCAGTCCTGCGGAGGTCCACTGACTCCTCGCCCTCTTCCTTTTCTCCATCTGACAGTAAGAGGAGGTGAAGGCTTTTAAAGGCTGGTCATGATAAAGACAGCTGCTGTGATGACGGCAGAGTCGGTCTCACAGGAGCGTGAACACCTGCCCTGACATCTTTGATGACCTGCTCGTGTCTTACTCTTGCTGCTGTTCATCTGATGACTGTCGAAGCCTCCAAACGTCTCCGCTCGTCTGGGCAGGCAGACTGGTCCCACGGCGCCCCCTGTCAGGCCGCCTGGACCGCAGGCCGCTGCACCAAAACCTCCGCTGACCAAAGCATGCAGGGCCTCCACTGACAGAGAGGAACAGGTTTGAACACGTCATCTCTGAGATGCACATGACGAGAAGTAACCTCAGAGGCCTGCTCACCTTCTCTCACAGCATCATTTATGACCGGCTCTCCTTTGGTGACGTTATCAGGTGTGGCTCTGAACAACATCCGCTCCATGACCGATGTGTTAGCATCCTCTGGAGACAGACTGCAGTTACCCAGCTCTCTAAAGATGTGTATCTTCTCCTCCAATAGACTGATAATCTGCTCATCCTTCCTCTGCAGAAGCTCTGGAATCAGGGACAAATGCAAACACACTCAACATGACACGGGACTCCCCGCCCACTACAGCACGTTAACTGGAACATCGGCTGCTCACCGCGGATCTCCTTTGCTCTGTTCTCCTGGTGTCTCCGGTCTTCTTCCGTCTCACTTGGGAGTCCCTCATCCTTATCTTTCTCCCTGTCAGAACACAAATGAAGGCCTGGCGTGATGTTCGAATACTCTCCAGCTTCTGCTTTCAGCTCAGATAAATGTACCACATTGCTCACAACGCTCAAACGTGCACTGCTGGAAACAGAGCAGCTCGAACTCATTTGCTAGATAAAAAATGAAAAGCTTATTTTAAAGGCCCTACAAGCTCTGCACAGAGGTCTGCCATACTGAAGATTTTATTTCTACTTCTTTGTTAGGTTTTAATTTGTGGTTTCAGTTATTATTGTCAGTCATTTCATCTTAAACTGCTTTTAATTTGGCGATCGCACTTTAATTTAATCATTATTCTAATTAATCTTTTTTTGTTCCTGCTTCACAAACAGTTTTAACGTGTATTTGATTTCTTTACTGGTCAAATGTTGTTCTTTTTTCCTAAATGACCTTTTTCGCATTACTTAGCTGTGCTTGTGCTTAGCTTTGTCTAATGCACCATGCTACATCATGTACAGAGTTTGATGGCAGTGTTATCCACGGGACCTCACACTGGGCAGCACTACTTCTTCCAGCAGGGAAGAAATAAAGTTTTGCTTTTTTGAATAGATAATCCACAAATTGAGCTCCACACTTTGGAAATGGAGCATCTGTAAACGGACTGCCATACTTGCAGTCTTACTCACTCCTACAAGCCACATCAAAGCATACAGCCATACAGCACTTTACTTTGTGTTTATCCACCTCACACCCACGGCCTCTAAAAATCACCAGTGCAGCTGAGGCGCATGCTCGGACTGTGGGAGGAAGTCACGTAGGCACAGGGGGAACATGCAGACTAAAAGGCTTCAGCCAGGATTCAAATGAAAACTTTACTGCTGCGAGGAGACCGTGCTAACCGCTGCTGTGTGCTGAGCACCCACTACACTTGTGTAAAACATATTATTTCCTTTGACCCTTCATGTTAGGAACAAACTTCTGCAGAAAGGACTTGAAGTGCATCTGCCAGTGATCTTTGTGTGTGTGTGTGTGTGTGTGTGTGTGTGTGTGTATTCTCACATGCACTGCATAGCGTCCTGTATAATGGCCATCCATGTGTTGCGCTCCTCCTTGCTGCTGGCCAACACCTCCACCATTTCTGGCTTTTCTGTGCCAGCTGTGATCAGAAACAGACCTGCAGGAGACACGAGGCAATCCTTGATGAAACCATTGTGGTTCGTGCTGACTAAAAGCCAGACTGAATCACACAGTGACTGAAATCCGCAAAAGATGTGAGAGAAGGAAGGAGACTGACCTCGCTCCTCATTTGCCACTTCTCTTACAATGAGTTTGTGTAAGGAGATGACCGTGGAGCGCTGGTCCTGGGAACAAAGGCTCCAAATCAAACCGAATCCTTGGGTACAATCTTATGTATGTGCCGAGTGCCAAACTTACCAATGAGGCAAATACATATTTCTGGTCTTTTTCCTGAAGAAAGACCAGCACATCTGTCAGGAGCATGGCGTGGACTTCTGCAACACACAGAAACAAATATTACAGCGAGCTCCAGTCGGAATAAATTCACGTCAGGTTTGGTCCAAAGATGCAAATGTGATGAACCTTTGAGTCTTCCTGCAGAGTTTTTCAGCTGCAGCGCTCCATCGTGCAGCAGCTTCCTCCCTCTGATCAGGTCCTCTTTAGCGAACATCTGACCACTCTTCATCCTCATGATGGACTTACTGTCAGTGCGACTGCAGTGAGACATTAAAGGTTTACACTCAGGCACATTTAAGAGCACTGCTGTTTCTGCAAGCTAAGCTTACAGAAAAAATCTAAAACTACATGCAGAGAGTAAAACACAGGCTGAACATCAGCACTGCTCTGAGCAGTCAGCACGACTAGAAAAGTGGTATATATGTGGAAGGTACAGCCCAGGTATCAGCCAGCCTTTAAGCTTATTCATCATTCAGCGTTCATCAGTTGACATTGTGTAACGTATACTTCAGGCGTTGGTTTGGGAGCGTTTGTGGAGCGCTCTGAGCTAAGAGTGGGCAGGGAGGCGACTGTCTGGAGGAATGAACTGCTCTGATGACCCACGTGATCAGCTGATCCAGGAGTAGGCAAACTCCATCACTGACACTACTGAGTACCTGTACACCTCCTTCAGGCGCTGTTTCTTCTCCTGCTGGTTGACTTTATTATCCACAGCCGTAATCAGCTCCTTCACAAGGCGCAGCGCGTCAGAAACCAAGCCGTGCTCCTTATCTGACTCTGTTCAGAGATTCATAAAGAGTTTAGGATGAATTATGTTCTGAGGAAAGATGTTGGACGCAGTGTCACCGCACAGTTTTTAGGTGACGTTTGAAGAACAATGAAAGCTGCGCTTGACTCGGTGGATGCTGCCACGGGTCTTCATTCTTACCTTTGGTGTGCTGAAGGATCCTCTGGATCAGAACAGGATATTTGGTGATCCTCTGAGTCACCAACAAAATACACTCTGGGATGCTGAGCCGCCGCACAACACTGCTGCTCATTGTTCTCTGCACACAAAGATACTGAGGTCATGCATAGATCCCAGACAGTGCAGGTGAGGTCCTCTGATGTGCTGCGTGTACAGAGAGCAGCTCTGACCTTGACGAAAGCCTGGAAGCGTTTATCTTTGGCGTGCAGTTCTTTGTACAGACTGACGGCTTCGTTGTGGCGACTGCAAAACTTGCCATAAACTTTTGTCATGCGGACAGAGCTGCAGCCTGAAAACTGAATTTAAGAAGTCACAAAAAAGAAAGTAAACACATTTAAGGTGGAAGCAAATTCAGCGCTTTCCATAACATGCTGTGAATATTGTAGTTCTTCCATTAACTCAAAAGAACTGCAACTTAATGGAAAGACTGCCATGATCTTTACTGCAACCACTGACACTACCAAACGACACCCCTGATTTCCAAACAGATATCTTAGAGTTGAACTTAACTAAAAGACAACAGCACACACTCCACACACGAGGAGTGTAAGGGCCACCAGAAATGGATTTATTTCAACTTTATTTACCACTGACACGCACGCATACACCCTCCTCGTGTCCTCGTCTCACCTGTTTAACTAAGATGTCTCCAATGCTGCAGATGAGGAAGTTGTTGCTTTTCTGTCTCTCGGTTGATGCATTTCTTTTTCTCTCCAGGAGCAATGAGAGGAATTCTGTGTGGAACTCCAAGAGATCGTCCAAAACAGGGAAAATCTAGGGAAATGTTGGACAGACAGGTCGTTATACTGTGTGTACCCAAGCGTGTCGACGGGTGAAATTGCTCTTTGATCACCTTGTTCAGAGTTTGAAGATCAAGCTGCAACTCCTTCTGAAGGCCTTTGTGATACACTTCCGACATAATCTTCAGAGTCCTCACATGGTGAACCTCCGTCTGGTACAGCTCTGTGCAGAGAAAACACTCTTATCTCCATGTCTGGCCCCGACAGCAGTCTGTCACTCCCCACTGAGTCACAGCACAGTTTACCATAAATGACATCTTGTCTCTTCACTTCATCTTTCTTCAGGGACTTCAAGAACTTCTTATCCACCATGCCGCTCCAAGAATCAGCTGCCAGATCTTTAATGTCATTTTCAAACTCCATCAGCTGGGTCTCAGTGATCTCAGTACCTACACACACACACACACACACACACACACACACAGACACACACACACACACACACACACACACACACACACACACACACAGCAGCTCAAACCATCATTCTTTGAATCTAAACTGTGTGTGTGTGTGTGTGTGTGTGTGTGTGTGTGTGTGTGTGTGTGTGTGTGTGTGTGTGTGTGTGTGTTGTGTTCTACCTTCATCAGTGAGAGACTCAGTTGAAGCGTTGACTTTGCTCCCCTGATGGAGAGAGTCGGTGGACTGGGACAGCACTTTGAGGCGCTTGAGTGCAGCATCGTCTAACCTGAAGGAACAAAACTATGAAGATGAGCAGGATTTTAATGGCTTTGCTTTCTACATACATCACATAGTCGCAAGAACAATATGACGCCTTTGGAGCTGCCACTAGTTCTAGTGACAAGAACAGAAAAACCCGTCTTCACGTCTGTGAAGAGCACATCGAGCGACGGCATGTGTGCTCAGTGCTGAGACAGTCACTTGTGCTGGTGTGTACACGTGACATTTAGAGCTAACTGGGAATTTTCAGAAACAAAGTTAATTAGTCGTAACGTCTTACGATGGTATGTTGCTAATGGAGATGCTCTTAGCCAGGTTGCTGTGAGGGCTGAAGGTTCTGCGGTTTCTTCTTGGAGACAGCATAGGAAGGTGGTCGTTGGGCATTGTTACTGTTGACCAACGTGACGATGAGGACCTTGACGACAGCGATGATGTAGAAGATGTAGCTAGATAAAAATATATCAAAACAGAAAATGAATTTGATTATTTGCTCATTAAAAAGCAGCAATCTAGTTCTTTTGTAGTTCTCTTCTTCATACTATGAGCCAGAAGGTGTCTATCAGTGGAACTGCTGGGACATCAGAAGCTCTGTCTACCAATCAAAAGCAGCTCCCTCTCTCTGCGTGTGCTCCGTCTGCTCAGGTCTGAGTTGCAAGCATGCTTTAGAGCTTTAGTTCGATGAGAACTAAAGCTCCTTCAGAAATGCTGCATTGCTACCTCCCAGTGTCCTTATTTGACTTGCTCTTTTACAAACTGAGTAAAAAGTCAAACATGCTGCACTCAATCATAAGCTTGTTCTGTGTTTGTGCCATCACTGTACGCTGGCTTTGGAGTGACAGCTGGACCTTTTTTCTATCCTGACAGAGGAACAGCACTGAGTGAAGACAGGAATTTGTCTTCAAGTACATGTGTACATTAACGTTGTGTTGCACTTTGCAGTGCGGACAGTGTGCGTTTGTGCGGCACCGACAGAACGTGGAAACCTCTCTTCTTTTGCTAATGGGCTTCTGCTGATCATGGGAGTGGTGGAATAGATTCAAACTCAGCAGCTTTCTTAGTAACACAGCTGTGCAGTTATTTTAAAGCACCTGTATCTAAATGAATGACTTGAGACCCACAGCTTTATTTTAATGGTCACTAGGACATATACAGATAAAATCACCAGTCAAATCTGAGGGAAACTGGGAATTTTTAGACGGATTGATATAAAGGATTCTTTGAAAGTGTCTTTAGCTTTAGTTGATTCGCTCCCCTGTGTCTCCTCTGTAAAGTTCTCCATGTGTTCTTACTTTTACTCCTCGTGTTAACAGACGACCCAGGAACGCCTTCTGGCACCGCCGCTTGCTGATAGAGACAAACATGACAGATTAAACTTAAAGAAGACTTGTAAAATACATTTATGATGGATTTATACCTCACCTCTAAATTAGAACATGTGGTTTAGCTGTTCATCTACAGTTATTCCTGATGGTAACACATTCATCATGAGTCTGTGTACCATACCTACCTTTATTCTGTTTTTTGCACAGACAGACGGGCTCTCCGTGGATCTGTCACTGACGAGGACCCCACAGTCTGCAGGCAGCACAGAAACAGCTATGTTAGTGTATTCACCCCCAACCACACACACACACAGGGTGCCACATTCATCTCACATACTTTAATGTCTTACTGACCTCACAGCACTTTAGAGGGCAGGTCACATACATTTATGCAATGCTTTATTCTTACAGCTGCCATAATGTCAGGAGCTACAGTGGCTCATCTCTGCAGCAGCGTTTCTGACACACATGCTATATTTCACTTCATAGCTGGATGTACTGTGGTGGGTTCACTAAGGAGGAGCCTCATCATCAGCATCACTCTCTTAGGAAGTCTGAGTGCAGCTGGAGCCTCTAAGCACCGTGCTTCTCTTCATTGGTCCTCGGAAATTCTCCTTAACACTCTTCCTTGACCTCATGACCTTCTCCATCAAGGTCACCGTGAAGTGGAACAGGAAGTTTTGGACTATTCAGCTATAGCCTTGATATTTCCGTCTCTTTAACACTACAACATCCTTTGACACTCTTCTCTTCTGCGTGCAAAGGCAAAGAAACCAGAAGGCAGTGACTGCTGCCATGGCTTCAGTCCAGCTCACAGGAAGAAGAAATACCAGCGCTGGTCAGTGCTACCCCTCAGCCTCCAGGCAGATACACCTATGCTATCAATGTCAAACTCATACCTCGCCTCGTTTTGAAGTCATCACATTCACACACTTGTGCATCCATGCCGTCCACACACTTACAACAGTACTCCATCAGCCTTTTATGGCTGATGATTGAAAAACTAAACCCATAAAGAAACAAGCATAAAATCATCCGCCAGAAAAACTGGCAGGTTCTGTCCCCAGGTTTGGCTGCCTCCTCCGGACTGTCCCACTCAGCTTTAACCTTTTCTTTTGCTCAGTTTTCCAGCTTCTTTGTACCTGCAACACCTTCCATCATCTTACCCTGAGTATTTTCCTTCAGTTTGAGGCTTCAAGTCTGCAACTCCACAAATACTGTCCAGTCAGCTCTGTCTGTAAAGGCTGGGGTACAAAAGAGGTCTGCTGGTTCTGTTCCTGTTATTAAAGGCCAAACAAGTACAGAGTGGATCCTACCACAGCAAGCCCAGCAGCTGTGTGGACTGTGGGTGAAAAACCATACAGGCAGAGGAGGACCAAGCACAAGCCACACAGAACCCTGTTGCTGTCTGATGACTGCCCAGACTATTAACCACTACTAATCACGACTAACCACTTCTATGTAAACAACTACAGCATTATTACACAGAGCAGTATGATGGTGTTATCAAAGGTGTGAAAACGCATGGAGATAACGAAGTACGGAGAAGAGGAAGTGGTGATCCCAGACTGGAGGTGAAATAAAAAGCAGGAAGGAAAGAGCAGAAATGCAGCAGGAGAGTAAGAGAGCTGGCACGTGTCAGAAAGACAGCGCTACGAGGGCCTTACTGTTGCAGGAGAACGTTTCCTTATTGCACAGGAGTCTGCCGCTGTGCTGACACAGCGTGGAGCCGGGGGGGCACAGGGGGGCCTTTTCTCGTGCTTTGCTCTCTTGCTTACCCTCCCCCCTCCTCTCCTTGTCCTGAAAACAGCAAAGACACCAACACACTTCAAAACCTGACATTTCTCATTCCTTTGAATTGAGATAGTGCACTGTTCATTTCTGCATGCCCACACACACACACACACACACACACACACACACACACACACACACACACACAGTTCCTCTTTTGCTGTCTGTCTGGTTGTTTTGCAGAGTTCTGTCCGTCTTGATGAAGCCACTATTTTACCATAACGTATGTGATGGCATTAGATAAAAATAAATCTTTTTCTGAGATGTATGATGTCACACTTCGTTCCTGTTTTTGGCTTCAGATTTCCTTTAACAGTTTTAGCAGGGTTTTGTATTGTTACGTCTCAGTTTTAGTGCAGTTATTCATTTATTTGAATATTTGGTTTCACTTCAACTTTATTTAAATTCAGTTCCCTCTTTGGTTTTTTGGGTAGGGGGTCTGCTGCGTACGAGAAATGCACAATGAGTCACATTAAACTCGTCTGAACTCAGACTAATTACCTCTAACAAATGCCAACAAATGCCACTGTGTCCACACTGATATTTGGCATATAACCTGTATCATCCTGTGATAAAAGGCAAACACAGCACATCAAAAACATTTTACTATTCGATTTTTTCATGGAATAATAAAAATATCTCAGTTTAAACACTTGATATGGTTTCTGTCTTCTATTGTGAATAAAACATGACTTTAAGAGATTTGTAAGATTTGTAAGTCATTGCACTGCATTTTTATTTCCATTTTACACAACATCCCACGCACGGCTTTGATGTGCAGACCTGTAACTGCACAGCTCTGCAGTGAACCACAAACTATCGTCACACTGACTTCACCACAGTAGCCCACAAGTAGCTGCAGTGGGGTCAGCCTGACTGTGCTTGTATGACCCAGCCAGGCTTACAAGCCACAGATCATCTGATTATCAGATCATATAGTCATCATATAGTCCGGGTGTCCAAAGCACTATATTAGTATCTGCTGTATTTTTGCTAACCATGAGAAAAATTCCAGTCCACTCACAAACAAAACTTTAAATATTGCAGGTATATTTGGGTCAGTTTGTATGCATCCCTAGTCACAGAGTACACAACTTACACACACATGGCTGTGTGCAGTCCAGCATGCAGAGTGACAGTGAAGACTCTGTACAGGTGGAATCATGGCGGAAAAGTTCACTTAAAGAAGAAAGAGAGCCACAATGGAGCTCTTTGTGACTTAAAAAAAAGAAACTATCAAAAAGCCTGCATGAAGAACAGACAGTTGGTTTCACTTCATTACAAACTAGTTGTCTTTCATGACATCTGTGTTCTCTGCAGCAACCCACAGAATTTTGACACTTCCCCCTTTGACAGATACAACATGCAGACAGTCTGCAGCGCTATGCTGAACTGCCCGCAAACAAACAGTCTGACAGCTCCAACTGCGAGCAGTTACAATGGACTGCTGCTTTTATAACTACTTTATATATCACCCATTCACAATTCCAACGATTAATCACATTTGGACCAGAGAACAACATGGGGTCAGTATCCTGCCCAAGGACACTTCATCCTGCAGACTGGAGGAGCCAGGGCTCGAACCACCAACCGCGCGATTAGCAGAAAACCTGCTTAACATCCTGAGCTACAGCCACCAAAGTTTGGCATGCTGTGTTTTAAATGCTTCATTACCCAAAAACACAGTGAACACAGTCAAATGTTCACCTGTGCTGAATACTTCATGCACCTGACAAAGTATGGAAAAATTCAGCATTTCAATACATTTGCAAAAATAAAGAATATAACTGAAATACCCTGGTTTTTATCAGCCAGGGCACACACATGGACACATCAGCGTTACGCTCTACAGTCATCTCCAAACATACGTCAGAGTGTTAGAAAAGAAGAAGTGGCTGCATCACATCCTGTGTGTAAACATTTCTCACCTTGACTTTCTTGCTCATCTTGTTGCGGAGGTAGCTGAATCTCCGACCAATTTTAGGCCCTCCTTTTCCCTCAGTTTCGCTCTGCAGGGGACCTGGCT
Source organism: Aulonocara sp. 'chitande type north' Nkhata Bay (assembly GCF_057382095.1). Classification (NCBI taxonomy): domain Eukaryota; kingdom Metazoa; phylum Chordata; class Actinopteri; order Cichliformes; family Cichlidae; genus Aulonocara; species Aulonocara sp. 'chitande type north' Nkhata Bay. The sequence goes on along the minus strand of NC_141350.1, from coordinate 26,314,599 downwards.
CATCCTCTGAAATACTGAACAACACAAAGGGAACTTTCAAAGGCACAATGCTCATTTCTATTTATATCAGCAAACGTTTTCCTGTTCTCTCAAATAACTGAAACCCATTAACATTACAATCATGGGCCTGAAGAAACAGAATAACAAACTCAAATGAAAAACCCAACAGGATCAGCGTGCCATGCACTCAGTTACATGCAGCCTGTGCTGCATCTCTTCAGTATGATGTGCTTTAAAAGTGAAGCAGAGAAAAAAAGATTTATTAGCTTCTCTTCCTACCTGGATGCCAGTGACCCAGAGTGACTGCAGAATGAGTTCACACCTGCATGAGGCAAAGACGACAATCATCATTTGATCAGGACAACACAGCTGTAGTCTGAACTGCACAGCAATGTCTTCAACGCCACAGTTACCAAGCAAAGCCTGCTTTTAGTAATTGGTTGACACGACAACAAAAGTGATGACTGATGAACTCCATTGCACTTCTAACCCTAATAAAATGACTAAACACAAAGTTAACCAAAGACATTGGCAGATGTGCTGAGTCAGTACTAGTGCCGTGCTCTGTATCACTGGCAGGAGTACCGTAAGAAAAATAAACGCGCACAGCTACATACTGTTTTTCAGATGTCAGCAGTTCCTTGATAGCCTGCCTTACCTTTTCTGTGGGCGGCTTCGTGTTTACAGACTGCATCCTATGTGCTCTGTGTAAGTGTCTCACCTGCAGCAGCCTTCAGCACGGCTGCTCAAACAATCAATCATTCCCTTCATACTTTGTCATGGGTAATATTACGACAATAACACTGTTTTAGTAAAAGAACCACCTGAAAGTAATGTTAATGCACTAGCTGGTCAGAGGTTTAGGTCACATTGAACACGGCACACTGAAAGGGAGACACTCGTCACACTTACACAGACTAGTTTATTAGTTTAGGCTTCTGAAGACAAACACGTGGGGTCCAGCAATGGGTCGACACATTTGAACTGCTTTGATGGTCAGTGTTACAGGACACCAGACTGACAGAGGGAACACTACAGGGACAATCTTCATACTTACTCCCTCCCTCCTCCTCCTCATCACTGGAGGAAGAGCCAATGGAAAAGAAGCGTCTAGTTTTTGGGAGGAGCGGAGAGATACTGACAGAGAAGCTGATTCGTCGCTTTGATGGAGGAAACCCACTCGCTAAAAGGTATTCATGGGTGCAGCAGGATGAAAGAATCTTAGCGGAGAACGTCGAGAATCTTTACTTCTCAGAACAAACGAGAGGCAGAGACAGAGGACTGAGAGACTCACCCTGTACGTCCCGCTGAGTGACGGTGACCATGGAGATGGATTTGGTGAGAGTTGGATGATGAAAGATGGCAGGACAGCTGACAATCAATGATGTCTAACAACACACAAGAAATGAAAATGACAAGTATATAAATCCGTCCTCTCATCGAATAACAAAGCAAAAAAAAAAAAAGTAAGAGGACACACCTGGCTATCAATGCTGCTGCTGTCTCCTTCCTGCTCCTCCTCGGTTAGGGAGGCCAGAGACCCCCTGTCCAGGCTCTCCACCTGTGAACTCCTGCCTGCAGCCACCACCTCCTGATCACTGATGCTGGCACACTGTGTCTGGTCCTGCACCACTTCTGTGCCCACTTCTAGACTTTCTAGACTGTGGCTGGATGAAAGGAGAAATGAAGTAGGACCATGTTTCCTGACTCAGGTGGCACACTGTTTTCTGCTGGTGATGTGCACGGCTCCTCCACTTATCACTCAATACTGTAGTATAAAACCAGTGCTCTGCTCTGTGTCTGTCTCCTCATAGTAAGTGTGCTATGCTGAGTAGTTATTATTTTACAACTTTTATACTTTTATAGCCTTTCAGGACTTTCTGCCAACTTTCTTTTAATTTAGTTCCGGTTCGTATTCATGTCCAGGTTCTATCCATCCATCCATGCATGCACAATCCTGATTTATACACCAGTGTCGTTGGTGACCAGCTGTCATAGGGCGAGAGGTGGGGTAAACCATGGATGGGTTTGACTGTTTTTACATCCTGGACGAACCCCCAAATTGTTATATTTCACCAAAAGACTTGGGCAGAGAGTGGAATAAGAATAAAGTGTCTGGGTGGAAAAGCTGTGCACCGGCTCCACAAGAGAAAGGAGGCTGGCACCTGGAGCAGAGAGAGAGAGAAGCAGGGTGCAGCCACAAAGCACACAGCAGCCTGCTAGGCTGAACCACACGTCTAACCAGACCTCATTTCATAATGCGCATTGGTATGTTGTTGTGTCATCTTTCTCTGTGCTCGTCTTACATCATAGTCAGAGGTTTTAAGTCGCTCTTCTATCGAAGAGCTGTTGAAACGAAACAATATCTGTGTATTACTGTTGACTTCTGCCATTTACCTTCTGCTGTCTATTTGCTCCTGATCAGGAAAAACCAGGTTGGATGGACACCAGCTCATACTGGAGAAATGGACAGATGGGGGACGAATTGTGAGAAACATGCAAAGAAAAACAAAGAAAAGAAAGAGAAGATGTTTGATGGCAGGGGTGTATTAAAACAAGAATTAATGATAATGGTGTTGTGGTGAGAAAGATGTGTCTAAGCTGTTAATTTAAGTTTGTCTGAAAACTGGCACATTGCTTTAATTCATAACACTTGGACTCACATCACAGCAACACAGCCTGAACTGCACAACTCAATGCAGAAAATACTGTACAGAGGTAATAATCATACATCTCAGCACTACAGCCAGAGTTTAAGGGAATCTTTCCATCTCCACCTCAGTCTCAGCACACTTTGCTGACCTGCTGCTCTCACTGCGCTGATGACTTTTCCACTGGATGCCATGCTTGGGCCAGGGAGTGTCTGTGTATGCCGTGTGAGCAGGCTGAGGCTGCACTCTAGTAAGAAGGCAGGAATGCAAGCCTGATTCGGCTGCTGTGAGGAATAGCGGTGTTGCACTCACACTCTAACAACTCAGTTTAAGGTTCTTGACATTGCCTCACATTTGAATACGTGCTGTCCTTTTCATCAGTAAATCAGTCATTTCTCAGCTGTTTCTGAATGTGTGAAACACGACTCACAGAAATATCAGCCTAGACGCACAAAAAGAAAAAGTATGTGGCCCTGCAAGGAAACAGAGGCAGGCGTGAATAAAGCAGGTCATGGAAGACGGGGTTACCTTCTTCTGTGGAGAGGGGTCTTGGCTTGTTTCACCTCTCCTGAAACGGTCTTCAGTGAGCTGAAGGAAGGGGCAGGCGGACTGTTGATGACAACAGGAGGAAGATACACTCGTGAACAAAGATGTGGAAGCTGGCTTTAATTTCTCCTGCTGCTCGACATGGAGCAGATGCTCGGCTGCTGTGTTTGCACTTACTGTTTGCAAACGCAGTTCATGTAACGAACTCTGAATGCAATTGTGTTTTGAAAAATATCAGCCAATCTGGCATTTGACGTCAGCAGGATTTTTCAATAAAGTTGGGAGCGGAGCATCTGTTCTCGTGTTGACACCAAGTGTGTGAACAAGGAGACCCATCAATAAAGTTTTAAAAGCCAAATGAGACAGATTCTGACCCGATACAAGGCTTAAGCTGCACAACAAAGCACAATTTCAAGGCTACCCGAGCATTAGACAGCACAACTGACTGATGCCAAAGCCACAGATGTTGTTCTAGTCCAACCAAGAAGGCCTCCACAATGCTAACATGCAGCTTTGATACAAAGCTGCATCTTAGCATTCACATCTATGGAAAGACCTCCTTAGACAGCACAACTATACAGAGGGTCATATTTTTTACTTAGAAGATGGTCCTTTAGTGGCTCGGTGTCAGAACAGCCCGAGGTTCCAGTACCTGCTCTGTGAGAGCTCCATGTGTGTGGCTGTGTTGGTCCTGCCCGGCTCCCAGCTATGGCGACGCAACGGAGACAAGGAGCGACTGGATGTGCGCAAGACGGCTGATGACACTGGAGTTTCTGGAAGCTGGTCTTTTTTCTCTTCTTCATCGCCTCCTCCCTCTACCTCTCCTCCTCTTTCTCCTCCTCCTCCTCAGATGTATGTCAGAAAAAAATATTACAACCACTCACCGGTTAAGAATGAACACGTAACAGGACACATGCAACACACCCAGCACATCGTTCAAACAGTTACTACAAATACTAATGACTAATGTTCTAACTCTGAAGTAAATGCTGAGAATATGGGATGTTTCGCTGGATTTCACCAGAAGCTCATTGTGTCTGTGACCTCAGTGAAATCTGTCCTGATCTACTGTGCATAGCAACAGACAGATTTACTATCAGCTCACAGGCAGACAGACAGGAAGTAGAACATGCCAAAGAGCTTGTAATTATTAACTTCTTCAAGGAAATAACAGTTTCAGGTATCACTGTGTGCTTTACCTCTGTCCTCCGTTTCTGACATCCAGGACAGTGTGGAGCTCTGAGGGGACACAGCACCAGATGTGTCCACTGACAAAGCTGCTTTGCTGGGACTGACAGCTTCTTGCATCAGTGCATTACTAGTGGAGGAGTGGGCGCCACAGGCCTGGCTGTCCATGTGCCCAACACCAGTCTGAGGAGCCTCAGGCTGGAGAGAAGGGGAGAAATGTGAGGTGGATTTTACAAAGATGTAAACAAACACAAAGCTAGGGCACTGAGACACACACACACTGTAGTAGATTTTTAATATAGGATAATAGGATATTTTAGAAGCTGGGCATTGGAGTGATTTGAAAGGGCCCTGTAAGAAAACGTTCTCAGGGAAAGAGCTGAATGTGGTCTGTGGAGGATTATGAGAAAAGCTGGTGGAAAAGGCCTCTTCCAGAAAAAATGAGTCACTGCTCACACTCTGACCAGCTCCAAATATTTCTCTGTGACAGCAGAGAAGTTCTGCTGCACCAAAACTGCTGATATTTTGTATGTGTGCGTGCGTGTGTGGTTATGGGAGTAAGGAGAGCATTGATTATGAACACGCGGCAACATTATTTCATACAAATGTCAAACACGTTGTGTGGTCTGATAAGTTTGGATTTCCTTCAGGTGGCGGGGTCAGACTTTGATGTAAACTCCTGCCCAGTGTCAGTGGCTCAGGCTGAGGCTGGTGGTGTATGGGTGTGGGATCTATAAGTCGAGCTATCGCAGCTGATCGTGTCCATCCCAGTATGACCTCAGTGTACCGTCTTCTGATGGCTGCTTCCAGCAGGATAAACACTGCACTTCAAAGCTCAATTGTCTGCACTCAAAAGCTCCCAAAAAACCCAAGAGCCTCTCAAAGCAAAGAAGCGACGTATTCGTCAATGGCCAAGTCAGTACCCTGATTTCAACTTAACATGCTTTTAAGTTACAGAAGATAGAAGTGAAAGATAAAGACCCACAAACAGCAGCTGCTCTACAGTCCTGGCAGAGGATGTTAAAGGAGGAAACACAGCATTTGGTGATGTTCTTGGGTGCTAAACTTCAAGCAGTCACTACAAATTCATTCATTCTTTTAATTAAAATCATGTTTGATTAATTAGGTTTGAGCCTCTGAAACTTTGGACTATGCATAGAAATGTCTGTAATTCCTCAACAGTTAATGTGGTATTTCACAAAGACTATGTGTGTGTGTGTGTGTGTGTGTGTGTGTGTGTGTGTGTGTGTGTGTGTGTGTGTGTGTGTGTATACCTTGTGAATTAGACCATCATCCAGCTCAGGAGTGACGTTCAGGCCATCTTCCACCGCCGACTCTCCCTGCACCAAACACAGTGACACACACGTTCCTCGGTCTGTGTGAATATCTGTGAAGAAGAAGGAGGAGGACGGTCAATCACTTCCTGCTGAGTGAGCGAAAGACAACATGAGTTGTCACATTAGAGACTGTGGCATGCTATAGCGCTGGTAGAAAGGAAGTTTATCTCATATCACACCAACCACAGAGAAACAGCCTGCCTGTTTCTCTGTGGTTGGTGTGTGAAAGCACACTTTATCTGATAAAGTTTAAAGGTTAAATAAATAAGCAAACATTAAGTGCTCAAGCTTTAAATTTACTGCAATAATAAATGAAAGTTTGTGTTCTGAATTGTACCATGTGGCTCAGTGAGTGTTTACATTCATACAAATATTCTATTTAAATAATCTAATTAATGTATTAATAACAATCTTTGGTTTTTGCTATTGATAACTCTACTCAAATTATCATTAAATAATAAAATAATCCATTTTAATGCAAAGTTTTCGTTACAGAACCTCATCAGAGATGCAGTGAAATCAGTGTTTCGACTCAAAACGCATTTAAAACCACCTTCAAGCCTACAAAATGCTAATCACGTGTTATTACATGGTTTTGCATTTTGCAGCCCTGATTCAAGTGTTTGCAGGCGATCATCACTCTTCCTTATGTTTGATTGATTCAAATGTTACTATGGAATTAAACAGAAATAGCTTGAGCCGTGCTTATTACAGTGGAACTATTATAAGTGTTTCCACACACCTCCATCACATTTTACAGCACATTAAATACGAGTTCTTGAGGGTTCTGCTCAGCTGTACTGGTAGCAGGTAAACTGGTGTTAAGATCTGGTTACTTCCTTTCAAAATAAGTGGATTGACAGTCTGTAAGCCTTACCTGTACATGGTGTTATTGCGTTGTGTTCAAGACTGGGCTGTACAGGACAGAGCACATGGCTTTCTCTCTGGATCTAACAAAGAAACACAGAGGGAGAGAAAGCAGAATGAGGCTGCTGTTTGCAGTACATGAGTTTTCCTGTAAAGTTCTCTGTGCTGAGCACACAGCATTGTGCTCCGAAACAAGGATGAAGAACTAAGCGTCATCCTCAGTTCTTCGCAGAATTTTTCTCTGAGCGTTCTCAGGTGACACAATATGACACTGTCACACACAAACACGGGATCCACGCGTGACTGATGACAACAGCCGTTCACCCACGTACTGTGTGTGCTGCATCTGTGTGTTACATGTTGATCCAACACATAGAGAATGATTGTTCCACACACACAGCAGTCCAGTGTAACATAAGACCGATGTAGGAAGGCTCCTTTACCAGGGTGCAATTCTGCAATTGTTCAAACATCAGCTGCTCTGAACTGCTCAACATCCCTCCGGGACAACACTTTTCCAGCCTGCATATGTCTTTAGATTTTTAATGTTTTGGGCCATCCAGCTGACCAGTTTAGTAGCAATTTCCTTGCTACTAAATATTCCACATTCCACACTGTCAGTGAACTTATGACAAAGTGGGACTGACTGGAACATCAACTCAGTCGTGAAGTGGTCGGCCACGCAAGACTACAGATCAGGGTCAGCGGATGCTGAGGTACACAGTGCACAGTCCGCAGCTCTCTGCAGAGTCAATCACTACAGACCTGCAAACTTCATGTGTCCTTCAGATTAGCTCATAAACAGTAAGAGCTTCATGGAATGGGTTTCCACGGCCAATCAGCTGCATCCAAGCCTTACATCAAATAGCACAATGCAAAGAAGTGTTCTTTGGAGTGATGAATCACACGTCTCCATCTGGCAGTCTGATGGAGGAGTGTGGGTTTGGCGGTTGTCAGGACAACGGTACTTGTCTGTCTGTGCCAACTGTGAAGTTTGGTGGAGAGCGATTATGTTGTGGGGCTGTTAGTTCTTAGTTCGAGTGAAAGGAACACTTAATGCTTCAGCATACTAAGACATTTTGGAAATTTCATGCTCCCAACTTTGTGGGAACAGTTTGGGGATGGTCCCTTCCTGTTCCAAAATGAGTGCATAACAGTGCACAAAGCAAAGCCCGTAAAGACATGAGAGAGTTTGGTGTGGAAGAACTTGACAGACTTTCTTTATACTCGTGGCTTCTGATGGAATGTACAAGTCACAATTGTATGTTTTGTGTTTAGGGTACAGAAATAATCACTGTAAAACTGCACGATGGCGGACTGAACAAAAGACCACAAAGACCTCTCTTCTCTGATATCATCTTTAAGATAAATGTGCGTGTTTAGACAAAGGCCGACTGAAGTCTAAGGGCTGGATATTAATGTGAGTGAAGCAATGAATTGTGTAACTCCTACTACTTTTGTCACTGCTGTAGGCTGGGCCATCGCAGTGATCTCATATTTAGTTGTGTGATGGTTAATCAGTAAAGCCAATGACTCCTTTGTCTCGCTGACGACTGTCTCAATGGATCTGTTGTCTTAGCTCCATGTTTCCTGCACTGTCTATTGTCAACATGCTGCAGAAAAAGATCCACACAAAAGAGCAGCTCTCCAACATGTAGGAGACAACAGGCAGCATTTGTCACTCTGCACCCATGCAGCATATGCTGGACAGTTGTTTGGAGGGTGCACACTTGATTTAAAGTGAACACTCACTTTAAATCACCAGAGATAAGTACATTTAATGAAATGTATGAAGCATGTGAACTGTTCTATCCCAGTTTAATGAGCTTGAATAATTTACCTGTGCCAAATAAAACATATGTTTGTGTATGTCGATTGGCGATCTGTCCAGCTGATTTGAATCATCTAATGCTTTCAGTGAGTCTGAGAAAGAACATTCCTTTTTCTTGTCTTTCTTGTCTTTTCTCCCCTCGCTCCCAACCAGTTGCAGCAGATGCTGTTAGTTAAAAGTTAATAAAGGACAATCGCAGCATTGATACACTACTGACATTGATAGACTATTAGCTGTTACAGTCTGTTACATTCTGTCAGTAATAGACTGTTTCTTAATCAGCATCACAGTTTTTGACACTTTACCACAACACAGATCTGTATCAGGAGCACGGAGCGCTTTCTCTCATAGTTGCACAGATCATCTCTCAGGACAGCTGACACAGCTGAGATGCTGTGTGTTAACAGCAGTGCTGTCATCTAATGCTGGGGGCTGTCACAAAGCCTGCTCTGCTCTCTCATCTCTGCTGGGAAGAGCTGATACGTAAGAAGCAAGCCAAACCAGCCCCCGGCAGCAGGATTTCATTTCTGCATCACCAAAGTAGAAGTTGGAGTTCTATTGCTCTGAAAATTGTGTGCATAGGAGTAAAAACAGAGAAACTGTAATGCAAACCATGCTTTGTGTTACTCTCTGTGACAGCATAAAGGCTGTGGGTGTGGCAATTTCACACTATCACCAAAACACTGATCATAGTGATATGTACACAAATTTTCGTATATGTGTGTGTTTGCAAAGAAGATGCCAGTGAACATGATGCACACACTCTGCCTTCTTCTCTGGACCACAGCTCATTTAAAATGGACTGAAGCAAAGTAGGAAACTGTTCTGAGGTCAGACCCTTCCAGATTGTTTTTGGAAAACATGGGCACCACATCCTCCTGACTGAAGACCAAAGGAATTAGGCACATCTGGAAAGGCTCCATCAATGCTGAAAGGTATAGACATGTTCTAAACCAACAGATAGTCCATCCAAATGACACCTTTTTTAGACGACTCTCCATATTTTGCATAACAATGCTAACCCATGTATGGCATCTGTTAAAGCATGGCCGACCTGGCCTGCTATGGCGTTATTTTTGTGACCCTCACCAACTGAGAACATCTGGAGCATCATGATAAGAAAGAAGAGACAAAGAAGAAGAAGCCAGGACAGCTGAGCAGCTAGAATCCTGCATCAACAACATCCCTCTCCCTCAAAATAACTGGCAGGTCTAAGACTTTCAACAGCAGACGAACAGTATCTGAAAGTCATGTCTTTAAGAAACAGGAAAAATCCCGTTTCTTAAAGACATGACTTTAAGTCATTTGCACAGAACATTTCTGATGATCAGAAATGTTCTCAGTGGAGGGATGGCTAGAGCAGGGTGATATGACCAAAAATATTTATCACGATATACATTTGAAAATTTGCGATAACGATATAACTGACGATATAATCGACACTAGACAAAATACTTTACAACTCCACAACTTTATTCGTGCAAAAAAAAATAAAATCAATGTGTTTTCACTTAAACAAGCAGCCGTTTTTTGCATTAAAGTTATATAAAAATTTAACAGTGCAAATGCAAATTCCTTGCTGACAGTTTAACCAAAAGGCATTTCCAGCGGAAACTGGCTGACATATCCTCAGCATAACCATGTATAATATCCACAAAACTTAAAAAGAGGTTATACACACACAATACGGTAATATTATGTTGAAGCACAGTACGTATCACTCCGCCAGGCTCCTGCCAACGATAGCCGTAATGCTCCGACAATCCATCAAGCGGTGCGGCTTCGTAGCTTAGCAAAGTCGTACTAAAACATTTGACAGATTTTCGAGCGTCGTGTACGACATGAAATCGTTTCGAGGTCAGTAAACACAACCAGAATTCATACATAAGGCGCACGGGATTATAAGGGGCACTGTCGATTTTCAGAAAAATCAAAGGATTGATTTTAAGTGTGCCGTATTTTCCAAAAAACACGGTAATAACGATGGCCAGCTAGCATGCTCTACCAAAAATAGTGCTTTGTTGTGTATCTGACGGACGAAAGCTAAACCAGTTCCACACCACTGAAGTTGCAGCATTTTTACAAACCAATTCTGGTTCATTTAACGATCCCCTTTCGCCCTTCTCATTCTCCGTCGCCGCCGTGCTTTTTCCGGCATGTGCGTATAAAAAACAAAAGCACTGCGCATGCGGGTTTTACCCATATTCTATCGCGATATTTCATTTTCTTATCGTTGCCCGACATTATACCAGTATTACCGTGAACGGTATGATATGCCCCAGCCCTTGGGGCGGCTATCAAGAAGCCATTTTTAATGAAGGGAAACAGGAGGAAAAGGCTGAGGTACCCTACATGACACAAGAACTGAACTGAAAATCTGTGGCAAGAGGTCTGATCAACCCAAATTAGATTTTTTTTAGTGTGAGTTAGGATGAGAGAAAGTGATTCTGTGGACAGGTGTCCTTCATACTAGAGCAGGGCGATATGGCCAAAAATATTTATCACGATATATATTTGAAAATTTGCGATAACGATATAACTGACGATATAATTGATGCGAGACAAAATACAACTCCACAACATTACTAGCGCAAAAAGACAACCTATCATTTATTTTCACTTAAACAAGAAGCTGGTTTTTATGTACATTAAAGCTTTATAAAAATGTAACAGTGCAAATGCAAATTCCTTGCTGAAAGTTTAACCAAAAGGCATTTCCAGTAGAAATGGGCTGACATATCCTGAGCATAACCATGTATAATATCCACTGAAGTTAAAAAGAGGTGCTTTGCAACATTAAACTGCAGTGTGCAGTACTTGTTTTTTGGACCATAAGGTGCACGGGATTATAAGGCACATTAATCGAAACAAAGCAGTCAGATAAATCAAACTTTATTAAACTCATTCTTCTTGCTTCCTCCACTTCTGTACCATTGATTCATTAATGTTGAATTCTCTGGCAGCTGCTCTATTCCCATGTTGTTGCAGTATATTAATGACTAACCTCGTATTGTGGATGGATTATCTCAGTTGCTCTCCTGACTGAAGTTTGGTCCGTTTACAGCATCCTGCCATGCGATTGCATTTGTCTCTAACTATCAGGAACCTTAACGTTAACTTTTATAAGTGGAAAAGTGTTAGTGTTCGTCCTCCAGCTTCACTGTTTATGTTATGCTAACGTAGCTGTGTCGCTAGCGGTCACGTAGCACATCATTATATACCAGCTAGCCCAACTTCAGTAACCCTACAAACGTCACTGCTGTTTAGTTTCCTGTCTTCATTTATGTTGGAAGTGAAAGCAGAGCTGTACGTTTGAATTTTTTCAGAAATGTCTCAGTCAGAACATGCAATATCATGCTTAGGTAACTAGCGAAACTAGCGAGCTAACTTCCGCTAGCTTCCTGCTAACTTCTAACTCCGTTAAATGTAATAACTTTTGTTTTCATGGATGCCTGGAAGTTAAACTTCATAGTTACACCTGGTAAAGCAGCAATGCTGATCGTTTTATTAAAGATGAAAGAATTTAGACAGTTTTTAAACTCTCAGTGATGCTGCAGTGTTGTTTCACCTGAAACATACGGAGTTTAGGAACCAGATTACTCCCAGATTTAAGAGCATCTTAGTCCGACAAATATGACAATAACGACGGCCGCTTGCATTTTCTGCAAAAAAAATGTGCTTTGTCGTGTATCTGACGGACAAACACCAAACCAGTTCCACATCACTGAAGTTGCACCATTTTTACAAACCAATTCTGGTTCATCTGTTTCACTCAACAATCGGCCATGTGCGTATGAAAACAAAGGCACTGCGCATACGCGGATTACTCATATTCTATCGCGATATTTCATTTTCCTATCGTTGCCTAACATTATCCCGGTATTACCGTGAACGGTATAATATGGCCCAGCCCTACTTCATACACACTGAGAGTTTAGATCAGCAGTATCTGCAACTCACTGATTGTCATGTGTGTGCCACATCTGTGGGAGCCACAATTCTTGCTTGCTGTAGGGGATCAAATACTTCAATATTTCATTCAGTGACATGCAAATCAGATTATAACTTTTATGTAATGTTTTTTCTGGATTGTTTGTTCATATTCTGTTCTCTCCATTAAAATGAATCTGCCATAAAAGGGAAGTAAAAAAAAAAGGGGAGTGAGCAAACTTACAAATTCAGCAGGAGATTACAGAATTATTTCCCTGAGTGTATCTACAGAGGAGGGCAGGACAGAGGGTCCAACACTGAGTGTCTGCAGTAAAACATGGTGGAGGCTCTGTCATGGTTTGGGCTGCTTTTCAGCCAGTGGTGTTCGACATCTTGTCAAAATCGATGGAATTATGAATGCAGAAAAGTACCAACAGATTTTGATCCACCGTGTAAAAACATTTGTAAAGAATCTGACTGGCAGCAGCTTCATTTTATGTAAATACAACAATGAACCCAAACACACTGCAAATATAGTAAAAGCATTCCTGGAAAGAAAAACACAAAGTGGAACACCATCAGTTATGGACTGGCCTCCCCCGGACCCCGGAACATGCATATATTTACATGGACGTTTGTTCATGTTTATAAATCACCGCACAGATTTCCTAACAAAATATAAAGAAATGAGGCGTGGCTCAAGACTTCTGCACAGCACTGTATCTAAAGTACATATATGAAGGCCATGAGTGACTGCAGGACTCTCAGCCATCAAATCACCAGCTTTTTTCCCTACCTTAATCAACAGCACATCCACAGTGGGCTCTCCTTTGGCACAGAAGCTGTACCTTCGCCTGTGCCTCTCATACATGCTGCCAGTTTCACCCTCAGCTTCTAACAATCCAGGTCTCACACACATGCTGACAGCGAAACATACTGCAGGCAAAAGCTCAGCTATCGCCCCGCTCTCCACTGTCTGTCCCGACTGCAAATCTGTCACAGCAGCAATGATGGAAACAGCCGAGGGAGGAGTACGAAGGAAAAAGGTCCAACTGGAACTTTGTGCAGTTACAGGCAGCTGATTTACTTGAGGTGAAACGAGAAAACTTCACAAAAGAAGAAAACAGTTAGTATATCCAATTAGCGACATGAGAAGAGGGAATCCAAACCAAATCCACTTAAACAAACAGTGAAAGAACAGCTAACGCAGATCAGTGTGCTCCTACTCAGAGTAATCCTCTACAGCCTGCGAGCTCTGACGAGGAGACTTCCTGCACACATCTGTTTATAACACCAGCCCCCTCTCCATCCCTCCTATCCACCCGCTTCCTTTTTCCCTCACTGCCTTCTTCCCTCTCTCTCTGTCCACTCCCTCCATCAAAGGAGCCAAATAAGAGCAGCAGAAGTGGATAAATAGTGACTATGCCCTGTGCTGAGTGACTGTGCTGAGTGATAATGTCATATGTGCTGCTGCACCCACATGCACAATCACTGCCACATCAGGGTGACGTAAACATGGAAAACAGACACCTGCAGTCAATGCCACTGTAAACGGATGAGAGGAGGAGTACACCAGGGACAGGCCCCCAATATGTTGCAAGGCTAACACAAAGAGACACACAACCGTTCACACGTACTGGACATTTTCAATCACAGTTAACCCACATGCAGACCCGTGACACACACCCACATATGTACACACAGAGCACACAAACAGGCTTGACATTAGAGTGCTCGGTCAACACTGCACCAGCACACAGTTCCCGTGCTGAAGTTACAAAAATAAAGAAATCAAATTTATTTCTGGCATGCCAAATATTTTCAGTATTTGCTTTTTCACACTACAGTTCCCACAATGCTTTGGGTACACCTTGGGAAAAAAAATGTGCAGTATAATGAATAAGTTGGTTGAAAAACAACACGTGTGTGTGCATGTGTGTGCATGTGTTGCTGATAACATGATGAAAGTCATTTTTAATAAATTAAAGAACTCTCTCAACAACACAGAGCTAACTTATAGTCAGTAAGTGCAAGAAATCAGCACCACCTGTGACCAATCAGCAGCACACAAACACAGCAGTAACCACGGTAACAGCCGAACACCACCCAGCTCTGACAGAGTGAGAGACGGTCACATCTGGAACTTTTTATACCTACTGAAACCACACGGGGGCAACAAAGAATACCCGAAAATGAGTGAGTTCCTACAGACTGCATCAGAGAGCACACAAAGAGAACACAGGGTTCAATTTTCAATTGAATTCAGTTTTATTTATATAACGCCAAATCACAACAGCAGCCACCTCCAGGTGCTTTATACTGTTAGGTATAGACCCTACAATAATACAGAGAAACCCCAACAATCAGACAACCCACTATGAGCAAGTGCTTTGGTGATAGTGGGAAGGAAAAACTCCCTTTTATCAGAAGAAACCTCCAGGAAAACCAGACTCAGGGAGGGGGCGGCCATAAGCTGCGACAGCTGGGGACGATACGAGGAAGACAGAAAGACTTGTTGCAGGAATTGCTTCAAGATCAACCCGAGACAGTGATGAAGTTCATGTCCTCTGGATGCAGAGAGCACTCCCATCAGCACAGAAAAGCTTCCTCGTGGAATAAAGGTGATAAAGATGGTCACTTCACTACAGGGTTGAGAGGGTCAGGATTTTCCTTTAATTTGTCACCGAGCCGTACGTGTAAGATGTGAGACTGTATCAGCTCTGGCCTAACTGCATTAACAGATCTGTTAACAGAGGTTAGCAAACCTGCTACCTGATCCCAAACAAAAACTAACTCAAATGTGGACACAGTGGAACCCAGGATCCTTTAGAAAGTTGCACAAACACGATTCAATAAGTCATTTCAAAGTCCTATGATCACTTTTATGGAAAATAAATAAAAGTGCCAAACATCTGAATCAAACACATGGAAATCCAGCAGTTTCTCTAAGACTCCAAACTCGACCTGCTCATCTTCTCAACAAGGTAGCAAAGTTTTACATGAAAGCGAATAAAGCAGGGTCTCCTATACCGCTCTGTGTACTGTACCTCCCTCTTCCGTCCCTCCCTGACTCTGACATTACACCCCAGGGCAAGGTCTCAAGGTTCCCATGCCTCCCACTGTAACCTGCAGCTCTATGATACCAAACAGTGCGTCATCAGGAGTCATTAGAGAAGGATTTATATGGTGTCAAAGGAGACCGCGGCCTGGCCCGCTCTGATCTAACCCCAAAACCACAGAGAGCAAAACTAATGTTCATATGCACTGCAGGAAGGAGAGAGGAGGTGGGCTTGTGGGACCTGAGTGTGGCACTGAGCTGGTGTATTTGTCTTAGCTGCTCGGTCTCCGTGCTCCCTTGTCCGCTCTGTCAAATAACAGGGTTTTAAGGGGGTGGAGCCTTAGCTTACTCTCCAGAAAGTCTCAGTACTTCACTCCTGCAAGAGCCTGCAATGATCACACCACATCTAGCCAGCTGCTTCGCAAAACGTTGACAGGTTCAGTGTATGCAGGTGAGACAATAGGACAGACTTGCCTGTGACACTATGAAACAGTCACTCCACTGAACAGCAGCTCACCTGCAGAGTGTGTGCGCTGTCCCAGCCTCTCTGCTCCTGCTCTGCTGCTCCTGCACACGACAGAAAACACCATCAGGTTAGCGTGGACACTCACTGGCTTTGAAAAACGCATCAGCCAGCTACAATATCATCCACAATACACAGAGCACAGCTATATTTAGAGGGTGGTGAATCAGTGATGAGAACAACAACATGAGGTGGTAGGATCAAACAGGCCAGTCATTGCACACACATTAACTCCAAAGCCTCTGAAAACAAGTAAGTGATGTCATTGTTCCAGGAAGTGCAAACACTTCACTGAAAAGTGATCAAGGTGTGTGTTTTGTATGTAAGGAACAAAACTGCAGTGGTAGGCACACGTAAAGGCTAGGTTTTTTTCTGTCTTAGCAGGGCAGAATTATGAGCCTGGGCCTCTTTCAGCTAGCTCTGGTGCTAATGCTAGCTGGGCCTCAGCACGGGTATGTTTTTAAAGTGTGAGTGCTTGTATTAACTTAGCGTCGAATAGTATAATACTCGTTTAATGTCCCGCTGTCCTTCGAGGCCTTTGCTCAGTGGATCAGAATCTGGATTGGACACACACACACACACACACACACACACACACACACACACACACACACAGGAACAGAACTCATACCACAACCATATTTCCACCTACCTCTAGTTTTACATTTAACTGTTATGATGTTATGATGTTGATTACATCATCACGTTTCCTGGATACAATGCAAAATATAAACAGTGCCTCCGAAACCAAGAAAAGCTAATGCTTACCAACACCGCCACCATCACAACACACACACACACACACCTTTTTTGGCCTGCTTCCACTCAGTCTCATTAAGAATGGAGGAATGTCGTAACTGATGCGTTCCAGTCACTCCTTCATCAGACCAGGAGAGAACTATGGAAGACTTTCACCGTCTCAATCAAGTATTCAACACTATGACTGCTCATGTGACAGCTCTTTCCAACACTAACTTATCTTTTCAAAGAGTAACTAGACCATAGACACACTCTTCAAAGGTTAAAAAGAATTTTAAAGAACATTTATGTCAGTCTAATGAATGTGGAATGAGATATTTTTGCTATGATGATTCTGTTGAAGGAAAGGAAGAGGTTTGTGGGGGAGAGGAGGATGAATGATGGTGACAGGAAGGTGACGAGGACAGGAAATAAAAGAGATCAAAGTGACAATAAGAGACATGAACAAAGATGTGTGGGTGTGTGTGTGTGTGTGTGTGTGGGGGGGGGGGGGGGGGGTGTAGATGGAGTTACCTGTGTGGGATGCATCCTCCACTGTGAGCTTCTCCACTTCTCCTTTCTCCACCGTATCCAGACCTTCAAATACACCATCCTCAAGGTTCACACAGACACAGTCGTGAGCTTCTCTTTGGTTTGTGCCACCGTCAGCTTCAGGATGGCTTGCAGTAAGACTATTGCCATTTGCTGATGACAGAAGTTCAGCTGATTCCACAGGAGCAGTAGTTTCCTGTGGAGTGGGACTAGCTAGGGAAGCTGGGTTACTGGGGATAACAGGAAGTGCTGAACCACTCTGATGTGGCATTATAACCAGCTGTGGCTGGCTCTCCTTTCCTGGAGTGTGAGAGTGTGAGGCTGACAGGTCTGCACAGCACTTACTATCTTCTGATCTATCCTGCCACTCAGCATCTCTGCACTCCACAGAGTGACCGCCGTCTTGATCGGGGATCTCTCTTGTTTGAAAGTGCTGCTGTCCATCTCCCTCTTCAGGACAGGTCAGTGGATTCTGACAGTGGGACTGGCTCTCTCCGTCTGCCTTAGCTGTCATCACCTCTGGCAAAGGTTTGTTATCTTCTTCTTTAGGTGGTGAGTATGTAAAGACTTTGCTGTGCAGACTTTCTTTTTGAATTTCCTCTTTGGGCTGTTTTGGTAACTGAAGAGCTTCAGCACATGAAGGTAGGTCACTGTTAGCCTGATCGTCTCTGTTAGTTATACAAGATATCTCTGCAGAAGGTGCTTCCTCTGCTGTGTGAGCACACACTTGTCCTATAGATGTGATGTGGTTAGTGAGGTGAGAGTGAGAGTGTGCTGCAGGCTGGTTTTCTGTGTCAGCTCTGGCGATCAGCTGTGGAGCCAGCTGTGAGCACTGAGTCGTGCTGAGGCCGACTGCACCGCTCCCCTTAGATAATGATGGACTGGTTCCTGCTTCTTTGCCAGCACACACTTGACTCTCTGACATATTGTCTAATAAATGTTGGCTAACTTCTATGCTAACCACTGCTGATGCTATTGCTACTGCTACAACAGCTACTGCAGCAGCAACCACATCTTCATCATAGTTCTGCTTCACCGCTCGCCCTCGCTCCATGGAGCACGCCTCTGTGGCACTGTCCTCGTCGCCACTCTGGCTTCTTTCCTCAACTCCTCCCTCTACGCCCACCCACATGTCATGTCTCATTTTCTCCGTGTGCTGCTGACCTCTCAGCATCTCAGGGGCCAAACAATGCTTTAAATATTCCCTTGCAGTGATCTCAGTGCTTCCTTCCTGAATGTGAAGGGGAGCAACATCCGCTCTATCGTCAGCTGGTACAAAAGCAGCTTCTGTGGGACGCACAGATTCAACAAGTCCTGCTGGTGTTCCTGTGGGATCCACACAGTGTCCTGGCTTTTCCTCCCTGAGCTCTGTATCCTCTGACTGTTTAACAAATTCCTTTGGATACTTGGAGTTTGCTAACTCGATCTGGATCCCAGACTCTGTGGCTGTACAAGTAACGGTCAGATCATCGTTTGGTGGCAGAGCCTCAAGATCAGCATTATCCGGTGCTGGCTGGACAGGAATGGCAGGCATCTGTGATTCCAGCTCTCCAGGGTCACGTCCTTGTGTTGCCTCCAGCTGCACACTTGTATTTATCTTTATGTCCACCGTACTGACGTCTGCTTCACCGAATTCTGAGCTCACGGTCTCATCCTCCGATGAGTCCTTTCTTCTTTCTGTGTGTGAAGCTGTAACTGGAGTGGAGTGTGCTGTCAGATGCTCAGTGTGACTGAGCTCTTCAGCCATGAAACCAGAGTCTGAGCTTGTAACATCACCGCCAGCTCCATGAGCGCTGCGGGCCTGGATCTCCGTGTGGCCGGGTAGGTGCATGGCATCGTCATCGGCTTCCTGCTTCCGGGCCGGCTCAGAATCAGGGAGGCAGCAATCGTCTGTCCTCCCAGTCTGCGTCTGTGACTGGATGCCGGGGTCTTTTGCTTCTTGGCTTTCTGACTGAATCTCTGTGTGACCCTGAGATTCTGTACTAGAGCAGGAGCTAAGTTTGGCTTCTCCACCTCCTCTCTTCCCCCTCTTCTTTCTCCTGCGTTTTTTGCTCGTTGCTAGTTTTTCTCCTCCCTCTTCAGCGCCTGCTGTTTCACAAATCCTTCTGCTGAAACTTGTCTCTCTGTTACTGGCCTCTTCTCTGTCTCCTTCCACTCCTGCCTTCTCCCAGTCTGACCTAACTTCCTCCTCTCGCTGCACTTCCCCTCTTTGTGCGTGTGGCCCATGTGACAGCGCTGGCAGGTTTCCAGCAGCATGTGACTGACTAGGAGCTGCAGACAGAGCCTGCTCTAACAGCTGTGGAGAACTAAGACCTAAAGCTTGAGGTGAGCTCGCATCGCAGTTTCTCTTCTGTGTCACTCCTTGCTCCAGTTGTCCGGGGATTCTCTCACCCGTGGTGCCACTGTCGTACCAGACTGACTGCGAGTTCACTTCTGTTCTCCCGGAATCTTCACTGGAAACTTGTCCGAAGTTTTCTTCCTCATACCAGATGGTTTTTCCGGCTGCTTCTGGTCCCATTATGCTTCCGGTCCAGCCTCCATCCCGCCATAGCACTCTCCTGCCTTTCCTTTCAGCATGTGTGGACTCGGGGCTGGCTCCCGGGTCAGATGAAGGACTTTTCTCCATAGTGCCGACTGGGCTTGGCTCCTCTTGCTCTGTCTGACTGTCCTGGGACTGCTCCTGACCCATGGCCACTGAAAGGAGACGAGCAGATTAGGGACTGCAGAACAAACAGGTCTATCACAGCTTAACTCTTAACTCTTACTCATCAAATGGATTACTCTGATCTGGATCACACACCCAGGCCAGACATTACACACCACAGCTGCATGCCGAACACATGAAACAGTCCCTGACCTGCCAGCTCAGGTCTGTGATGTCAGATGGAGCGGTTAATAGTTTGTTGAACCCCGCCTAAAACAGACACACTGCATCTACAGCAGTGAGAACAGGCCTGACACAGACTACCTGCAACGCTGTGATAAACCGCAACTTCAGACAGAGGCGAGCAGACTGATGATGAGCTGGGATGGATTTCTGACTGACCTGCTGAGCCTCATTTTCCTTCCTTCATGTATCTGAGACTGCAGCAGGTTTTGTCTTTAGTGATGATGACACAATCCCTACACAACAACGCCGCCTTAAAGAACTCATCTTTAATGTGAGCTAACAAACAACCACCGGGCTCCTTCAGCTCTGTGGAGTTCGGATCTTACTGCTCATCGTGTCTCTATCTGAGCAAGCTGTTTGCAGAGGAAACAGGACCAAACACACACACCTCAGAAAAAACCTCATAAACATGAAAAAGCTCAGATAATGTGTTTGTATGCACGTTTTCATCAAACAGCAGTTTGCACAGATGCACAGATGTCTCGTTTGTTACTCTTTGAGTCTTTAAGTAACTGAACAGCCAGAAACTCACAAGCTCATCGTTCCTTTTCTTCTCGTCTCTACACAGCCTGCACTTGTTGTTAAAGAGCGTTTCGTTTTTGCACACACCTCAGACGACGCACAGCACAATAAAGTTGTGTATTCAGTTACAGGACGTACCTGTCCCATCTGCAGCTGATTCCACTGTGATTTCTGCGCTGACACTTTGTGTGTCTCTTCCTGTCTTTGACACCAGCTTACGCATCAGCAGCTCCACTTCCTGTTTCTGGTCTTCCTGTTTATCTACGACACTGGCCGTAGGCAAGGCAACCACCTTCCTGCCAGCACACTTCCTTTCAACACCTGGTCCCAATACTGGCCTTATGGGTGATGGAGTTTCTTGTGTTCCTCCGACATTAGTCACGGTCGCCACTGCTCGTTGTCTTGGTGAGAGAGTTCCACTTCCTGTTGCTGTGCGAGGCCTCCGTGCACTTTCTCGGCTCTGGTTTCCTGAAGACTCTGCTGCAGGTCTTGTGACTTTGGCGGTTCTCTTTTTGTTTTTCTTGTTCCTCCCAGTGCGGGCAGCTGCTGTGCCCTGGTGTTCCCACCCTTTTTCCTCTCTTTGACAAAGACCTCCACTGGTACAGGATGTTTGACTGACAGCAGCCGAGTCGTCCCCTTGTGTTCTCTCCTCCAGCGAGTGGAAGCCTGAACTCTGAAAAAAGGAAAAGAAATACAAATGAATCGTATATGGAAACATGCAGAAATGACCCACGAAGCAGTTTAGCACATCGTTTGTTCAGTATGCGTGAAAGACAACATTAGCAGATGGATGGCTGTTACCCGAACGGGTGATCGAAGCTAATCTCAAAACTAACAAAAGAGTGACGTACAAAAGAGATGATCTGTCACAGCCATCAGTGCCTACAACTGCTGATAGTCATACAGCTCACTCACTCATTAAGGAAACGAAGGCTTCGCATGCCTACCACAGCAACCCACTGTATGTGGAACTGATCCCTACACTGCAAACAAGCTATCTTGGCTATCCACTCACATGTTCAGGCCAGCCATGAACTGTCAGGTGAGCTGCATAAAGTAGGTTTAAAACCTGAAGAAGAAAGGAGACACTTATGGGAATTTTAATTTCATTTGGCCTTCACTCCTCTGGCTCACAGACCTGCAGGAAACAGCAGGTCACAGTCCAGCGTCTCACTCTTCTGGTCTGACTGTGACACCTGCTGGCTGGGACAAAGTGCTCTGTTACTTCAAGCTTTCCTGTAAGGTTTTCCACTGGGTGGATGTTATCACTTCATGGAAATCATGACGCATGCCACATATGCCACACCTGTGCAGTATAAACAGTTTAACGCTCCTCTGCTGGTCACCTGTCTAGGACAGCTGGCTCTGTATTAGCAGCAAAGCCCATATTTATGCAAGCTCACTTTGTATCCTGGAAATGATGCAGATGCATGTGTGAGCACGTTGAGCCCTGGGAGTTTCCCTTTGACCTCATTATCCCATTGTCATATTACAGACACTGCTTAATAGCATCGCTACTCACCAAGTTACCCTATAAAAAGTTCTCTCACACACACACACACACACACACACACACACACACACACACACACACACACACACACACACACACACAGCTATGACAATTAGAATCTAAATACAATAATGAATGAAAGCCTCATGCAGCTACAAAGTAGCAAAGAAACAAGCCAAATTCCATCAGCAGCCAGGAACAGGAAAGAGCTGCAAAAGTCTTTCTGCACACTGTGACTGTTGATGTTATCTACTCACCACGGTGGATTTGTGACCCTCCATCAGCCTCCTCAGCTCCATCACTTCCTCTGGTAAACAGCAGCGCCCCCTGCTGTCTGTCCCTGTGTCCCCCTCCCTCTGGAGGAGGAAGGTTAGGGTGTAGGTACCTACACTGGCATGGTACTGAAACACTTGACCTTTGGGGTAAACCTGCAGTGTCTCCTCAGCTTCCGCTTGAACATCTGGGAGTGTTGCATAGCTGCAATGACAACAACAACAAAAAATGAGTTTTCTTGGTTTCCTCTGTAGCGCACGTGCACAGATCCAGATACCAGGATAACAGGAAACACAGAGAAATACAACCCCAGGGCTCCTACCTGTTCACAGGAATGATTAGAACAGAAAGTAAAGTCACAACGAGGGAGGAGCTGAATCAGGAAACTGTGCAAGAGCTCAAATAAAGACACACTTCACCTCCTGTCTCTGAGACACACAACTCATCCATGCCCTCCCTAAAGAGGAGGAGCCCTAACCATGCAGCCAGATCACATCACAGAGCTCAAAGCTACTGATACACACACACACACAGACACACACACTTCGATGTGTTGTGCTCTTCTCAGGGACAAAATGAATGCCTCATGTTTCTGTGAACTCTGCCAGCTCCCTCCCTCTGATTCAAACACACAAACATTTTCCAGGAACTTGGAACGTTGCTGCTGGGACAGGATCTGATCTCTAACTCTCTAACAGGGGCCCAAACATGTTGATGTCATGTATGTATGTTTTGTGTTTGGGAGAGCGGGGTCTTGCATCTACTGCTCGTCTCTTTCCTAACACTGACTTTCTGACCCCATCAACAGGAAATCACAATCACCTGCTCTCTGATGCCTGCTGCAGGTGTCTGTCTGTTTTATATGCTGCTATTGTTGTTGTACAGTCATCTGCAATACTGCCACCTACTGGGCTAGTATATGTGTATTTAGTTCTGCTGTTCTGTGCAAAAACGACGCCCTGCTCTCTGATGAATGTGCTGGGGGATAAAAGTTCTGGGTACTGTGTGTGTTTGAACACAGCTATGAACACATCATTGTCACCACGGCTTACTGCCTCACAGCCACAATGGCACTCGTGCATACACTGTGGTAACTGTGGCCTGGAAAACAGATGTTTCGAAAATGAAAAACAGTAAGGTGGGGCAACGGCACAGTTTTAGGTGGGGTTTGTTTCCTCCGAACAGTCATTTAATGCAACGCTTCAGTTCACCTGCAGACATCCAGCTGCACCGTCTCGTCCTCATCGGTGACAGAGCTGTGAGAGGCCTGGGCACACAGCAGCAAACACACAGCACCCAACTGTGTCCTCAGCTGCTACAGTCTTTGCACCACCCATTCAGTAAAGCTGCTGAGGCTTTGAAAAGGGACCCAACACTTCATCCAAAGCATGAGCTAAAAACACTAACATCATCTCTAGCTAGCATCTGTGGTGCTGCACATATTCACTGGATCCCTTTTAAATATATTAGGAGCTTGTTAGTGGAGCTCAACAGGACAATAGGATTAGTGGCCACACTGAAGACTGAGGGCAGCAGCGATGAACACACTGACCGATCACAACACAGGACAAAACACACACACTGGTGCCTTTCAGCTCCCAATGGTGGCCACCAAAGTTTTCATGCCTTTAAAAATACTAATAAAAATAAGAATAATCTCCATATTTCTCTGGCACTGAATGCAAACCAGATTTACTGAAGACAGTTCTATTTCTATTCAGTTTTATTCACAGCAGCAGTTACCTCAACACACTCTGTATTGTAAAGACCCACAGAGAAACCCCAACAATCAAAAACCACATTTGAGCAAGCATTCGGCAGCAGTGGGAAGGAAAAACTCACTTTTAACAGGAAGAACCCTCAGGGAGGGGCAGCCAACTGGACCCCTGTTGTGTGCCGGAGTGTGTACAGAAGAGTGCAGAATGTTGTCACTGTGTTTCAGTTCAAAAGCTTCTTGATAAACTCGGAGCTTTAACCTCAGTTAGTACCCGTTAATGAGCAGTACTCACTGTGTGAAGAGCTCCAGAAGTGGCTGCTTCCCTCTGCTCTTTGCAAGACATGCTGGAGCTGAACCCTGAGTGTTCGTCCTTCGCAATGCCTCCTTCCCTGCGGGCTGCTGCAGGAGGAATGTTGGTGCCGTCTTCAGACCATGACTGGCTGCGAGCTGCAGCAGGCTGGAGGGCTGCTGGTGCTCACACACAGCTGGAGAAGAAGAAACGAGAGAAAATGTGATGGTTGGATTCAACTGAAAACAGAACAGCTCCTGGTGGACAGAGAAGAATAGAGTAAGGGTGGCTGTAGCTCAGAAGTTAGAGCACGTCATCTGCTAATTGGAAGGTTGGTGGTTTGATTCCTGGCTGCTCCAATCTGCATCCCAAATATCAGCCTGCGTGCCAAAGTTGGGCAACATACTAACAACCTAAAGTTGTTCCATGAACATCTGTGAATGTTAGAAAGCACTCTTATAGAAACATGTGCTTGGGTGAATGAGGCATTTTGTATAAAACGCTTTGAGTGCTCTGATAGAAATGCACCATATAAGAGCCGGCCCATTTACCACTAACTCTGTATCTTTAAGAGACGTGTGTGTGATGAAATGTCTGAAAACAACAAGCAGAAATAGTGAAAAGGAAATGTATGTGGGTCATGTAGCAGTGCTTAGAGCATCAGGGGGGCTGCCAAACAGCAGCAGAAACAGACTTGCCTCATATTTAGTGGACCTAAAAGGCTTCATGAAATGTTTAAAGCTTCAGTGGGCAGAAAAGTACAAACACTAAACCAATGCTGACTTAGACCGTAGTGAAGATTATAACAGCAATTTGGTGCTGACTGGAAGTCACGCAGCAGGACACGGCGCTCCGCTCAACAGTGACGTTCAGTGTAAACAAGGAGAACAACGGTGCTTTTGTCTCCATTCATTCAAACTTTCATTATTAAAGCTACAAAATCATCCAACGAACCATCTGACGTTAGAGAAATCTCACTGTTAATGGCAAAGTTGAAGTATTTCGGTAGGAAAACCTGATTCATGCATCCAAGATAATTCACGCACATTCATCATGTGTAACAAGCTTGGAGCACGCAGGTGGAATTCATTGTGCACGCTCTGCACGACTGTCATGAAGTGAGTTGGGTGATTCTGAAGAGTCCTTAGTGAGCTGTGTGTGACGTTTGAGGACCACTGCTGGTGCTGTAACACAGAAAAACCTGCTAGCTCTGCTTGTGTTTACTGTTATAAACAGAGACTTTTCCTTCTGGCAGAGTGACACGCAGACTGACTGAACACGACTCAAACCTCTGTTTGCATTCTCCTCAGCCTGCTCTTGTGACCTTTTATAGAAACAAGTCTAAAAGTTTAGCTTTATTATCCAAGTGGCCTCCAACTAGGCCTTCACTGCAGTCCCTGAGTCCCTCTGGACAGTGTGTGTGCTGCTGGTATTTGGATTATTTTAATGTAATTATCTATTAAATAATATAGTTTCAAGTGCAGTTCAAGTGCTAACAGACCATATGAAAAGGCTGTGCTTCAGTTTTGGTGGATGTTAGCAGTTATCTGTGATGCATTCATACAGCCCATGAATGCAGCTCATTAAAATCTCCATCCTCTTATCGCAGTATGGAGACTTCTGGCCACAAAATTAAGATGATACCAGCTCAAGTTTTTAAAAAGCTAACTTCACAAACCCATGGCTGCGGCTACTCTATGTCCATATCTTCTTCATAGGTTACCAATGAGCTGTGGGTGCAGATTACAGCCACAGGACTTCTGTGAAGTTGCACAGCACTGGGTGTGAGCCACCAACCACAATGGCACCTGCACACCACCACAGGGAGACATTCTGTCCAGCTGGGAGGAGAGCACAGGCAGACAAAGATTATGCTGCAGGGATTACATACCCCTTATAATCTGGAAGCACATGGGCTCCCCATGGAGAGGAAGTAGCTTGTGGGTGGGACACCTGGTCTTCTTTGGTTAAGTGCTATGTTGGTGCATACTGAGATAAAACCCCTGTGCTAAAAGATGTATGAGGATCACAAGGTTCAGCTTCCTCAGACCGCCGTGGCTGCTAATCAAACGTGTGTAGTGCATGTCTGCAGGTGGAACCAGATAAACCTTCATAATATTCTGCTAAACATTCTGAAGCTGGGACGCTGTGTTGTGGGTTCTGGCTCGGCACCTTGGTGAATACAAAAAAATTAAATAGCAAACCTTTAAAATTACACAATATGCAAATGCCATCTGAGCTGGAAAAATCCGTCACCGTCTGAGAACTGGAAGAAGACTGACCCTGCAGGGGCAGCCTGTACCTGTCTGTTCTCAACCTCTTCCAGGTGAGGCTGACTCTCACTGCAGTAGTTTGCACAGAAATCATGCTCACTCACCAGGGCAGCTGCTCCAAAATGAAGCGACATCCATCCGTGTGTCGGGTCTGTTCGTGTCCGTCACTGTGACCGTTCCCTTCTGCACATCTGTGTGTGTGCTGCAGGGTGCTTGTGGTGCAGTCCTGCGGTGAGGCTGGCTGACATGCTTCAGGGCCAGGCTCTCAGCTTCCTCTGGACTCTACCACACAAACAGAGGCACACTGCTGAGCACTTCTTCAAAACTCTCAATTTCTGAGTTTCCTTCTAAATACCAGCAGCTTCAGGACCCCTCTGTCTCTTCTCACTCACCTGCTCCCGGTTCAGTAGGAATGCTTCTGTGTGCTGCACACCACACACTGCAGTCATCATTCAGATACACTCCTACAGGCTCTTTGTCAAACCTGTCAATTGTCAACTCAAGTACATCTGCTCACATCTGCCTGTTTCCTCACAGGGATGTGTGTCACACAGCTTTCTGCTGCCTAATCATCATTCTTAAACAGGATGAACAAAAAAACATCACCCTCCATTGTGGAAACTGCAAACATGACCTGCAGCACACACTCATCACACACATGTCACAAAGGTGCCCCATGCTCCCAAACTGTGGTACCTATATTATTTTATAATATATATATTTTAAGAAATCCTTAACCATAAGATCCCTGAAACTGAATTTGTACTAGGTTTTATCTTGCTTGAGAAACAAAGTATGTTTGTTTTTACACCAGCCAATAGGGTACAGGTTTACTAGCATAGCCTCCTGACATCTGACCCACATTAAACTCATGGACTGAACACACACCCACAACCACCTACGCACACACAATGGACAAAAACAAACAAATGGCCAACTGTACCCTCATACACACAATAATAACATGGACTGAACCACCACTCACAACCACTTGCACTTTATATAGCCTCTGTACATTCTGTACAATACGATAATTATAATTCTACAACTGTTTACAACTGTTTATAACTTGCATAGTTCATATTTCTGTATAGTTTTCATATTTATATCCTGTTCATAGCCTGTACAAAGCTTGTACACCCACTACAGCCTGTACATACTTATAGTTATAGCATATTCATAACATACGGTACCTTCATATCGTGTACATTGTAACATACCCATAATAGACCCATATTTTGTACCCTCATACCTATAACAGACCCATTTCTGTAATATATCTATATTACTGCTAATATATATTTTGTAATATATCTATATTACTGCTAATATATATTTTGTAATATATCTATATTATGGCTAAAGTTAACTTTCTGGATGGATGCAAACTCTGCTCTGTCTCAGTCTCAGTGCACACAGTCTGAGAACTGAGTTGTTAATAATGTCCCTTGATGGAGGTTTCAGTCAGGTATACTTGTAGTTGTGGGTGGCAGTCATTAATAAGTAATAATCATATTAGAAATAAAACTGGCTCATGTGTACGTCAGGATTGTAAACAGGCCTGCCGCCTCACAGTGCTGACTGCTTTCTTCAACATATGAAGACGTCTGCCGCTCTCTGTTGTCAGGCACGTACAATCCAAACTTTAACACTCTTGTGCTCATATTGGAAGTGATCAGTTGCTGCAATAGTCTCACATCATTTCCATCCATCCCACCAGTCACATGACATCATGACAGGGCTGAACCAAAGGAGCTCTTTAATGCTGTTACCTGTATAAAGGAGAAGGTCTGCTGCGAGTGTGTGTCCACTGATCCATCAGGGTGAGCCAAACACAGTGTCACCAAGACCTGTTCACACACATTATGGCCTACACACACACACACACACACACACACACACACACACACACACACACACACACACAGTCAGTTTCTGGCAGGTGATCTACATGCAGAGAACCTGATACGTGATGTGTGCTAATGTGTGATCTATGGGTGGAGTTGTCAGCAGCACATCAACAAAACCATCAAAATTATCACTCACTCACCAACAAGTTATCTACCTCAGTTCATCCATAAGACAATTAAAGAGTAAACAAATTCACTAAAGCATGAAGTATGAAGAACTGAGTACAGGAGTCTGCACTGTGAGTCTGTACAGATAGTCCCAGGCTCCAGATCCCAACCTAACGGAGCTCAAGTCTGGATTAGTGGAACCAACACAGGACTGCTTCAGTGGACGGTGAAAGCAGGAGGGCTGTGTAGCAGCTCCACTCATGTGAACACACATACTTTCATCCACCTGCAAAACTTCTGCACTCTCTGTTCTGGTATTTCAAAAATCCACTCAACCAGCCGCGCGAGTGTGAGTGTGTGCATGTGCATGCATGTGTACACGTGTGTTTGTGTGTTATACCTGGACACATGGCCTGCAGTGTGACATGACTCACTCGCAGTGTACTGCTCACGTGCCTTTGTGTAGACCCAGAGAAAATCAGGTAAAAGTCTGCTTCCTTCTCTTCGTCCTCATCAAGCTGCACTGTCAGCACACAGTCTCCCTGACAGAAAACAGTGTCACAAACATGGCATCGGCGATTGACTGCAGCAATGCTCACAGATTGCTGAGAGTCAGCAAACACTACCTCACATCAGCTACTCTATCACAGATGATAGATGGAAAAACAGACCTATAAGTTTGGAAAACGCCTGTATGGCTGAAGCTAGATGATGTTTTCAAATGGTATGGCCCCTGTGCTTCACAAAAGGACCCTCACTCGAAACAGAAATGATGGCATGTGACAGATCTGGGTCTGTGCCATCTGCTGACTGTTTGGTAGTGAAGTGTGTTAGCATATTTGCTAATCGGCTGGCTAGCTGGTGTTTAAAGTGCATTTGCCACACCAGGCAAGTTTAATAAGACATTCTAGCTCCTTTACAGCTCATTATGATGCCTTATAAAAACAACAGATACTTACATAAAGCAGAGCTTCCCGTGGATTCAGTTTCATGGTGTCAGACACTAGAAGAAGAGGCAAAGCAGAGAGATGTAACATTCACAGTGCCAGAGGAAATACACCAGGAAGTATACCAGATCTGCAACATGAAAGGTCTGAAACAGCTGAAGTGAAAAACAGTTATCTTCTCATGAAAATGACATGCTAGGATGTGTTCGCTGACAAACTGTATTTTCATCATCGTCCACACATTACATACATGCTTGATGAAGCTGTGTGCAAAGACTGTAACATCTTGCCACCCTCTTACACACTGCTGCAGTTTTTTCAGGGATGTGCCAACTGAAACTCTGAACCAACACAGCACATAAAGGTACTTGCATTTAGTTTTTTTATATTCAGAGGCCAAGATCAAGGCAACACAGAGGAAAGTTGCTATATGCTGCATGCCAGTGAACAAGACATCTACTCACTGATCCACACCATGAGGATCATAACATTGGAATGTCATTCAGACTGGAGAAATGTATCTGTAGCAAAGGGAGGGAAGGTAATCAGACTGTACTACCAGAAGGCAAAACCGCAGACATTGAGACAATCCAGCACGTAACAGCAGGGTGCAAGATGCCAGGAGGGCAGGGCATACATGGAATGCCATAACCAAGGCCGGTAGTGTATACAGAAACATCCGTGCCGAGTAAGGCCTGGAAGTCAAAATGGGTGGTTGGGAATGACCGAACTAAGATTCTGTGAGACTTCCAGTTACAAACAGACAAACTGGTGATGGTTTACATTTTAGTCTAATCTAAACAAAGTTTAACACACACTGACACACTTCCACGTCCTTTCCTTCAAGTAACCATGCTGTATGTTCTGTAATAGTGAGATGTTTGCTCAGCCTAACCTGATAAGAGGGTTATGTTCGTTTTTCCAGACGCAAACATTAAATAAGCAGTGGATTCCTAGGAAGTGGAGCATGTGCGATATGTTCTTTCTGTGTGTGCGGAAAAAATATTTTTCTACTTCAGCGTATTATCTTATCTGTTTGAAAAGAAAAACACTTCTTAGCTGTGAATGTTTTGTCTTTGGTTTTTAATATGAGATTTTAGAGTGCTTCATACGCTTCACTATTAGCAGTAGCTGAATTGCTAGAATGAGCAGCAGTTTGAATGTCAGACTACAGGAGTGGCACTGTGACGGCAGCACCATAGTCTGGCACAGTCTGTCACTGTGCAGCAGCTGTGGAGACGTGCAGGTGGACAGAGTGTCGCTCAGCACATGGCAAGAACTTGTTGCAGCTTTAACTTGACAATGTAGCAGTCTGCATGACTCACTTACTGTTCAAACCACACTTATTACTGACAAGTGACAGAGACACAAAGCTGCATTCAGCTCTCGTACATGCACTGATTTGGTCAGCCCTTTCACAGACAGGAAGCAGGAAGTCAGAACGAAACAGGGGAATCCTTACACACCCAAAGGACAAGACTATTTCTCTCAGACACACAAACTCACAGACACACAGTCTTTGTATAACAGAGCTTTTTAGAGCCTCTCATTCATGAACTGGTGGGAGGTTTTATCATTACGTCAGGTACTTAACCAAGCTGTAAAGAATCCTGCTGACTGCTCTGTAGCCAAGACAGAAATCTGACATTTTGTCTGTTTAGCAAGGAGTCTTTTTCTCATTGGCTGGCCACAAACGCCAAGCTCTGTTTAACTCTGTCTTTGTCCAACGTCTGAGAGTTGCAGTGAAGCTGTAACATAAAGGAGGACATCAGCAACGCACACTCGCAGCTCTGCTGCATTTTTACATTCGATATTCAGTCTTGCTTGCAGCGATTAATGAGCTCTCACATTCCTGAGCTGAAGAGTTCTGCCCTGAGGCTGATTCATGCTTTCCACTCATGCCACTAGACTCTGGTACCTTAGTGGCAGAGTTCTCCTTTGCTGAACATGAACATCTTTAAAGTCACTTTTAAACTGTTACTCAAGAAATAAATGACAGCTGTCTGTGCTTTCTATATAAAAACAGCGAGTATTTCTTTAGCATGACAATTTGTGTGTCAATTAGAGACTTCATCCAGGTTAGTGGGTAAAGAGGCTCGCTCAGTAGAGACTTCTAAGTGGCTAAACCGGATCTTCTTGTCTTTCTGCCTGCAAAGATAATCCTCACCCTCCCATGGATGGATGTATGCATCGTGTGAATGTGTGTATAAATCTGTGTGTGCCTGCTCACACCCCCCATCCCACAGCAGGGGCTCATTAGACATCAATCTGTTCACTGATTCTGCTCTGCAGCTGTCCAAGTACAGACTATCAGCTTTAATTCAAAGGGTTTAACAAAGAACCGAATCAACTCTTTAGGAATTATGGCCATTTTTACAGTCTCCCACTTCCAGAGGCTCAAAAGTAACTGAGCAGTTGATGACAAACTGATTCATGACCCATAAAAGATCTGGAGTCAGTTCTAAGTGTTGAACTTGCATTTGCCATCTGTTCACTGAAACTCGCAGAATGATGGAGAGGAAATGTATGAAGAAAGAAGATTATGATCTAAAGCATCCACATGATCTGTCAGCATGGTGGAGGGAGCATTATGGTATGGGCATGTACGGCTGCCAGTGGAAGCGGGTCACTGGTGTTTGTTGATGATGCGACTCCTGATAGAAGCAGCAGGATGAATTGTGAAGTGTACAGGGCAGCACTCTGCTCACATTTAGACTAATGCTGCAACACTGAGCAGAAAGAGGTTCACAGTTATCACCACAGATGATAACGATCCAAAACAAACTGCAAAAGCAACCCAAGAGAGACTATAATATATCATTTAAAGAAAAAAAGGGTAGACAAATCAGGTAATCTGTGTGTTCTCTGGTTTCTAGTAAAGCTGACCACATTTAAAAATCTGCACATTTCTGGATTTCATAAAGTCTCTTTGGTCGGGTAGAATGACACAGAGAACTTTTTCCCTTTTGGTGGCTCGGGCTTTAGTAACTATTATTTTGTCTGTGTCTATTAATAAGTGTGGACATTAACTTTAATAGAAAAGTCATAATGTCTGCGTTCATATCTCTTGGTAAATATGGAGGTCTAACACTTTTTCGGTTTGAGATTGTGTTGGGTGAGGGTCAGAGGGCAACAGTGGGCTGTAGAAGGTTAAATACACTGTGCAGGTTTAGAATTAAGAGTTAAGTGTTGTTCATTCGATTTCCTTTTTACACCTATTAGTATATTGGATCCAACTATGGACAGGTCACAGCAAAATCAGTCAAACAACAGATGAAGAAATTTACAGGCTTGTTAGATATGTGCAAGAAAAAAATGAATAAAAGGAAAAAGCATGTTAAAATGGAATACTGAAAATAGGGGAAAAGCTGCTCCTTTGCCAAATAATAGCTTACCAGTGGACTAAACCTCATGGGGAGAAGTTTTAAATCCAATATGTTCCTCCTTTGACTTCTTTGAGTTAGCACAAGACTCCCCAGATTGAAGAAGCTCTCCACAGGCACACTCGAGGGTATTGCTGTGTTTCATGGAAAGAGTCTATCCTGAAAAAGTTCGGGATCCTCAAATATTCAATAACTTCAGTGTCTGAGTGAAAGGAAGCAGTATCCTGCTCTTCAAATACAAAGAAGTCATTTTCAGTGACGCTGCAGGCCGAAGTCTGTCACTAAAGCGCTGCATCTTACTGCTCACTGTGGGACAAATGATGACAGTCAGCACTTTAGTGCTTCTCTTCTTTTACAATGTGGTTTTCGTCTTGATCGCGGACAACATAGGTTACAGTGGAGTAGACATTACACTGACAAGTATCCCATATCAGTGACATTCACATCCAAAAACTGACTGCTGTCTACTCCACTGTAGACAGCAGTCAGTTTTTGGATGTGAATGTCACTGATATGGGATACTTGTCAGTGTACTTGATTACTAAAATAACTCACAGCTGCAGTTTTATATAAATGGTTGTAATTTGTCATGGATTTTTTTAGGATTCTTCTGCTTCAGTGTTAAAAGCCTTAATAAGTCCCAACCTTAACAAATGGCAGGCTCCATACGGTCAAATTGTGTCCCCATCTAATCGTTCAGTTATAGCACATGCTGATGAGCGAGTTATCTGTTGTTACAGTGTTCTGTGACCATGGCAGACAGATTAACTATACTCTATAAATATTCTAGGCTTACAGACTGCATACAGACTGCTGCCCTGTGCTGCTGTTCGACGCCTTTGCAAGAGAAAAAAAAAAAAAAAACAGTTTCTGTGCTGTGTGCACCTCAATTCATTTCATATTTCCACGACGACCTTGGTGTCACCTACGGGATCCTATGACTGATTGGCATCTGGGGTCTGAGATGGACATAAACTGATTATCCCTGAAAAGTGCTAAGACCAACAACACTGGGATTTTCATCAGAAGACCACATTGTCTTCAAGGGTGAGAGATCCGAAGAAATTGTTATAATTTTGAAAAAAGAAAATTAGGAAATTGATTGTTTCTCTGTGTTCACACCTGGTGTAGAGTTCATTACAGGGCCGAGTAAACCCAGGGAGCTCAGCAGAACAACTTTAAATGACTTTCAAAAGGAGAAAGTAACCGAGGACCTGGTCGTCCTCGCTGTATTGACTGCTCCATCATATAATAGTGGAAAACAGTTTAGATTTATAGCCTATAGACAAAATGAAGGAAGATTCAGCATGAGGAAGCTAAATCAGCTGGAAGAGAAAGCAGATCTTAGAATACAAGAGGTAAAATGGTAAACGAACTGGTTCTTAAATAGTGGTTTTCTACTCTAGCTGAGCATTCAAAGCTCTTTATACAACAAGCCTCTTAAACACACTTAAAGCCATTCAAACAAGCACTTTTCCCCCTATGCTTAAGTACTTTCATTCTAATACTCAAACTCCAATGGAGCACAAGTTGAGGTTAGTATCTTGCCCAAGGTTATTTGGCATGCACACTGGAGCAGGCAGGGATTGAACCACCAACCTTCTAATTAGTAGATGAGCAGTGCCCTACAGTACGAAGCTCGTTCAACATATCCAGGGTATCTGTCATGGTCCCCGTGCCTGCTCGGCTGGCCCTGTGTGGCTACATGTTATGTTTTGTCTTTTCTCTCTCTCCTCTCTCTCTGCTCGCTGCCTGGGCGGAGCTCATTGTGAGCTCCCGGCCTCCACCACCTGTAGGCAATCACCTGTGGCTCCTCACCTTGTTTGCTCCCGCTACTTAAGGCAGTGACTGAGAGCACCTCGCCGCTGGACTATTGAGTAACGCTCGTCAGTGCTACTTTAGCCTCAGCCAGTTTTGAGCGCTGTCCGTGAAAGTTCCGTGCTAACTCTTGTTCTCTGTATGCAGATTTCTCGTGTTTGGTTTGGAGACTCTGGACGCTTTTCCCGACCCCGCTCTGCACCCCCTGGGAACCCTGGCCCCCTTCTCCTTCACCTGTATATAGTGCACCTGGAGTGTGTAAATAAACCTGTTTTTCTGAGATTTCAGTCTGCGCCGAGTCCTCCCTGCTCCTCCGTGACAGTATCTTTCACTTATCTTAACACTGGCGATCAGGCTAAACGGTCATACAAAGCTGGTTATCAAATCGCTAAGCTAACCCAGGGTTAACTACTACCTACTACAGCAATGTTATCAAATGGCGACAAAAAATATCAAAAGGTTATAAAAATATACCAGTAAAATGCACAACTTCGGAGAAGTGAATGAAGCTTCGGAGCAGCTTAAGTCACCACTGTGATTTACTCCAGTAAGAAGTCAACCACCTTTGTAGTACAAAAAACCCAGGGTTAACCCTAAAACTCCAGCAAAGAAATAAAATTATTTTACTGAAAATCCCAAACCCCCTGGAAGCATTAAATGTGTGAAAGTATGAGTGAGAATGCAGGGACAGAAAGGAAGCTAAAAAAGGATAAGGGTAAAACAGATAACTCGTCTCTAGAGTTATCTTGATTGCATCCTTTCTTAGAAGTGTCATGGACTGCTATGTTCAAGGCAGAAATAGGACTCCAATGCAAACTGAGGGTTTAAATACACAAGAGGACATTAGGAAGGAGTGGAGACACCAGAGGAACAACACAGAGCTAAACTAAATCTAACTAATGAGATAAGGAGATGAAAATCTCAACACAACACACTTGACACAAGCAACTATCTGTGGTGAAGTGTGGTTTGTGGTTCAGCTGCAGGGGAGAGATGAAGCAGTGGGTTCAGGGTGTGGTGTCAGGGAGGCTGACCAGAACAGCTGATTTCCATTATCTTATCATGCCTCCCCTATATAGGTTGGATACCGAGAGCTGATGGGAGAGGTGTGTATGGTGTTGGATTGAACGGAAGTATGGCAGCTGGAAAGCTGTACGAGAAGACTGAGCAAAAATCCAATGTAAATAAACATACACGTACCGTGTAAAGTTGTGTGCGTCGGGTCCTTTGTCACACTTTTAAAATAAAACAGGAAGTAACTAACACTAAGACCAGGACTAAGACATACAAACTTGACGGAGCAAAACCTGACGTAACGATCCTCTTTTCTACCAAGACTAGCGACTGGAACATGGCATGTCACCTCTCTGGGTAGGAATGAGCCTCAGCTAGTGCATTAGGTTTAGAGGTACCGGGTAGATATAGTCAGGCTCACCTCAGTGCACAGTTTGGGCTCTGAAACCAGTCTCCCGGAGAAGAGCTGGACTCTGGTTCAGTTTGGAGTTGCCCTTGGTGAGAGGCAGCAGGCTGGGGCTCCGTTAGTCAAACTCGGATACAGAAGGAACAATGCGGTTTTCCGCCCGGTCGCAGAACACTTGAACAGCTCTTTACTCTCTCAAGGATACTTGAGGGTGCATGGGAGTTTGCCCAACCAGTATACATGTGTTTTGTGGACTTGGAGAACTCGATCCTTAAACAACCACTGCAAGAGCTTGGTCTGCATAACTGGCAATAAGTCGGACTCATTCCCTGTTTGTGTTGGACTCCACCAGGGCAGCCCTTTGTCACCAATTCTGTTCGCAATTTGACCATCGTGCTAAAGCAAGAGCTGAGCGTAAAAGCAAAACTGTCGATTTACCGGCTGATCTATGTCCCTACCCTCACCTATGGTCACGAGCTTTGGGTAGTGGTCAAAAGAACAAGATCGCAGATACAAGCGGCGGAAATTAGCTTTCTCCAAAGGGTAGCTGGCTTCTCCCTTAGAGATTGGGTGGGCCCTCCAGGAGGGGCTCAGAGTAGAGCTGCTACTCCTCCACATCAAAAGGAGCCAGTTGAGGTGGTTTGGGCATCTGATAAGGATGCCTCCTGGGCACCTCCTGAGTGAGGTGTTCCGGGCATGTCCCACCGGGAGGAGGCCCCGGTGCAAACCCGGGACACACTGGAGAAATTATATCTCTCGCCTGGCCTGGGAATGCCTCGGTGTTCCCCTTGGACAAGCTGTACGAGGTGGCAGGGGAGGTCTGTGCTTCTCTGCTTAGCCTGCTGCCTCTGCGACCCAGCCCAGGCTAAGGGGCAGAAAATGGATGGATGGATGGATGGATGGCATGACCTTAAAAAGGCGGTTCATGGTCGAAAACCCTCCAAGGTGGCTGAATAACAACAATTCTGCAAAGATGGGTGGGCCAAAATTCCTCTTAATTACTGGAATTATTACTGCTAGTTTCACTGCTAGTTTTAAGCATTCCAACGTACATTATGTAAACTGCAGAAAACATACACACACTGCCATTGTATGTCAAACACATATAAAGACTGAAAAAGCATGCACGCGCACACGCACGCACACACACACACACTTGGCTCTTGCGACAGAAACAGAGAGAAGGACATGTTTCCACAACTTGTTGTAATTATGTGTTTTAAGACTGAATGCTGACTCCGGCTGTTCTTTCCAAAAATTTATGGTGAGAGCCTACCTCAGCTGGTGGTAAGCTATGTCTGGTATGGCAGGAATGACAGAGTAGCAGAGAGAGAGTGGAAGGAAGAAGTGAGGGGTGCTGTGCTTCACTCCGTCACAGACTTCCTCTGACTGCACAGTGGAGCTGCAAAAGGCTGGGCTCTTATCACAACACACCAGCTCAGCCACAGCCAATCAGCTGCTGCTTCTGGCAAAGCTCAGCCAGCTTTTAACCCACATTTTACAGGCTTTCACCTTGAATAAAATACCAAGGCCCAGATTCTAAGGACCAGAGGTAACAGCAGAGAATGAAAACGAACAGAACACTTTGAGAATTTGGTGTAGAAGATTAATGAAAATCTATTAATTCATTATTAAACTGTATTTGCTGATATCACAACTGCGAGACACACTGCACTTTTGTGCTGTTTTGATTTATCACACATCTCTCAGTAACCTGGTGTGTTTGGAGCAATCAGTGAGGCCAGACTGAAGACATGAGTCGCTAGGTCTATTCATTTCAGGCAGCTGCTGCAGGTAGTGTGGGGTGGTTGTGGTTGTGGTTGTGTTGTGGTGTGGTTGTGTTGTGTTGTGGTGGTGGCAGACTTTGGCCCTTTAGTACCAACTGAGATGTGTTTCAATCCCACAGCCTACCTGAGTATTGCTGCTGATCACGTGCATCCCAATGTATAGTTCCAGCAGAATAATGTGCTACATCTCAAAGCTCAGATCACCTCAAAGAGATATTTGCTGCGCTCAAACAGCCTCCACATTTACCAGATCTCAATCCAACAGAGCACCTTTGGGATGTGGTGAAACTGTTACAAATCTGGAGCAACTGTGTGATGGAATCATTTCAACATTGACCAAAACTCCATCGGAATGTTTCCAGTACACTGTTAGATGAGCCGGTCTAGCTACTGAGCTGCAATGGTGGTGAATCCTCTTACTCACACGCCCCAGTGACTCACTGGTGCACATTTTAGTAAACAGTTTAGTAAACTAAGCCTTGGCCCACATGAAGAGGTGGGCCTAGCATATTTCAGTTGTACACTTGTAGTGTGACCGCTGTCACAACCCAGCACAGATGTCACTTCCTCAGTTACAGCTAACTCTGGAAAAGTAATTTTGTTTAAGTAATGAAATATCTGAGAGAAGAGTGTCACCACTTTTCTAACCACAAAAATGCATAAAGTTATTAAAAATGAATCATTCAATGACAAATTAAGCAGCTAATAGATCTGTTCACTGGAACTCACAACACGAGGTCCATAAAGGGTTGATGTCAGTGCAGAAAGACCAAAAACAACTTACGAGTGACCAACAATCTGTTACATTCTTAAAAAGAAGCAACGCTCCGGGTGGCTCAGGAAAACCAACAGGCCTGGAAGTCAACAAAAACAACTAAAGTTCACGACTGCAGAATTATTTCCTGGGGAAGAAAAGCCCTTACAACATCTAACAAGAGAACTCCTGAGTGAATAAGTGTACAAGAGACGGTTTACAACAAGGTACAAGCCACTGGTTAGACTCACGAACAGGAAGGCCACCTCAGTGCTAGGAAAAAAAAATCAGTGGACAGATGACAGCCAGATTAACTTGTACCAGAATGATGTAAGAGAAAAGCATTGACCAGCTCATTATCTGTCATCATCTGTCAAACGTGGTGCAGGAAACCTTATGTTTCCCTGTTGTCATCATGTATGCCTGCCAGTGGAAGCGGGTCACTGGAGTTTACTGATGATGTGACTGCTGACAGAAGGATTAATTATGAAGTGAACTGTCACCAGAACAACTTACAAAGCTTTTGGTACCAAAACTTTGAAAATGCAACAGTACTTGTTTATTACAGGTTAAAGTTGATGTCAGCAACACATGTCTACAAGTGTTCCAGTCCATCGTTACACTCATTTAGTGGCCAGCCTGCCAGGACACGTCAAGATATTGTTTCTGAGTGTGATGTTACAACAAGGAGAAATATCAGTTTCATCACTTGTCAACGTGTCTGTCTGTGGATCTCTCAACAACCAACCTTATTTAATCATTTTACCACGTACGGCAACAATATAGGAAATGTCAAGGCTATACTCACTGCAATTGTGCATGTCCTACGAGTCACTGTGCTTTCAACAGCATACTATATATGAAGCTTACCATGCCTGCTTCAAAGCAGCCGCGTGGACATGTTCTGTGCCTGCTGGGGTTTCCTCCGGGTGCCTCGTCACACATTCCAAAGACAAACTGGTGATTCTTTACTGGCCACAGGCCAATATGTGAGTATGTCCACAGCTCATCTCAGGGCTGTTGACCTGTCTAAGGTATAGTCCACCCTGTCTCTCAACCTCAGGGTGGGTTGCTGCATAGGAAATTTGATGGATGGTGAAGAGGGGAATATTATGCAATCTTTATATTTTGTTCATCATTCATTCATACTTGTGAACACAAGTCCAGACAGACACAGGAGAACTGGTTAATATATGAACTGACATAGTGCTTTTCTACTCTGAGCACTTTACTAGAAGCCTCATCCCCTCAGTCACACACATCCATACAAGAACTTTTGTTTAACATTCACACACGCACTCACACTGTAGTGGATGCATTAGGGGCAAATCAGGGTTCAGTATCTTGGCATGGATGGATGCTCCTTTTAAATACTAATAATATATACTCAGTTAAAAGACACTGGAGAGGTCTAAGCTTAACTACTCTTGTTCTTTGCTAATTATAAATTGGAACTACTCAGCAGCTATTTTTAACCGTGTGTATATGCCAGAATATTTTAGAATGACGTACAACATCACATTAGGCAGAGAACTGGACAAATAATTCAGTTTAAAGAGAAGGACGTTACAGCGTGTTTAGCAGATGAGGACATAAAATAAAAAG
The DNA here is from genome assembly GCF_057382095.1 of Aulonocara sp. 'chitande type north' Nkhata Bay. Classification (NCBI taxonomy): domain Eukaryota; kingdom Metazoa; phylum Chordata; class Actinopteri; order Cichliformes; family Cichlidae; genus Aulonocara; species Aulonocara sp. 'chitande type north' Nkhata Bay. The sequence goes on along the minus strand of NC_141350.1, from coordinate 26,274,169 downwards.
CACAGACTTTATGACTGTCTGTCAGCAAAGAGCACAAACATGGATGAGAGGTCCGGCTCTGGGACTCCAACTCTTTGACACCATCCACCTGTCAAAGAGGCCACGCCCACTTAATCATGCAGATTTTAAGCCCCTATAACTCCAGGAATTACTAATGTCAGTGTCACAGGTGCCGAGAATATATAGAAAGAATCGCACACAGACCGTGCTGTGAACATGTGTGCAGACTGTGGTTTTGGGCTCTAACTGACTGTTTCAGTGTCTGGAGCTTTAAATCAACCTGGGACTGCTGCTGCTTCCGCCCTCAGGAACAATGACAGAACGACAGAGAGACGCAGCCAATGGCAGCAGAGTTTTACTACTGCAGACAGCGCTGTGAAAAACTATCGGCCCCTTCCCGATTTCTTAGTTATTTGCATATTTGTCACACTTCCATGTTTCAAATCATCAAACCAATTTCCATATTAGTCAACTATAACCTGAGTAAACACCAAATGCATTTATTAAATGATTATTCATCAATTTAAAAGCTATCCTGGCCATGTGTGAAAAAGTAATTCCCTAACCCTGATCACTGACAGAGGACTGTGCTCGAGTGTTTGTGGTAACTGGCAGTGACTAACAAAGTGACTGCTGGGTGCATCTCTGGGACTATTGTGACCTACTTTTGTGGAAGTGGACTTCTGGGAGGCGCTCTTGCTGCTGGGGAAGAATGGCAGCAGTAAGATGTTCACAGCTCAAACTTTACACGCTGAGGTTTATGCAAATCTCACAATATGTGAAAATACAAGTGATTTAAAAAATCATCCTTGTACAGTTGTTATGAATCTTTATAAGTCATGGGTTTGGATTTTGTGAAGGCTTACACACCATCCATTACGTCTCTGCTTCACTTTTTATTTTCATGTTAGCACAAACTGGCAAGTATACGTGTCTGGGCAATTCAAGTCAAACTATCCTGACCTCAGATGCAATCACACAGCTGAGCTCTGGCTGCTGTCACTTGCAGGCAATTACTGTTGCAAAGATATTTATACATGTGCCAAATTCCACAGGGGTGACACAGTGGCTTCATTAGGAGCACAGATCAGCCCGCAGAATCATCACTGAAACAACAAGGCTGCACATGGACCGACTTTTCTCCTGAAACTTTGTTAGCTTTGGCAGTGTTGTGAACAGCACTAGTATGGTGACATGGCGGGCAGGAGAGTGTGCTTTCAGTGACATCGGCACTCTGATAAGACCACAGAGCAGACGCTTCTGATACCTTTGCCTTTTTCAGCAAAATGAAGCATGAGACAAAAAAGCCAAAAAGAGGATTTTAATGAGAGCTGTTCGTGTATGTGCCTACAGCTCAAAGCACCAACCTCTGTCTGTCCTGCTTCGCTATGGGAACAGTTACGATGTAGAGTGAGGGAGCTTCTTTTCAGACTGTTTGTCTCTATTACTGCTGCAGTCACAGCACAACATACAAGCGCTACGCAGGACCTCCTGAAAAAACATCAGCCGTGCTCCGACAGTGTCGAGTTCACTTTAAAGACGCCTGAGAGGAAACTGTCTGCTCGCTGTGACGTCACAGCATTTTAATAACTTTTGTGTCTGTGCATTTCCTGTGGTCACTGGCACGAATTCATTCCCAATCCTGAACTTGTTTTCTGTCACCACCAGCCTGTGCTGCATTCAGGGGGCATCTGTAGACTGTGTACAGAGAAATGAAACCTGGGTTACACTCTCTTTGGAAACAAACTGAATCAGTCAGTGGGATCAGAAAAGCACAGAAATGGGCGACGCTGTGTTAGACTGCAGTAACAGCTGGGCCTGTGTGGACTGTCTGCACACAGTCATGTACGCCGGCACCTTCTGACATCTCATACAAGCATTTTAATTTCTACTTTTTAATCCATCTGAGAGAACACCGTCACTGGCCATCAACTTGGCTTTTAAGAAATTTTAGCTGCTGCTAACCAGCTAAGGAGCCCGAGAGAAACAAGATAAAAAGTTAGAAATGAAGAACAGCCAACATATCAGGGAGTCAGCTGTTTCCATCTCATGTTTTCTTACCGGCTGACCTCAGTATCACCTAGCTGCCTCTCTGCATGGTCTGTCCTCCTGTGGTTGGATGGACTCAAACTCCACTGTCTTGGACTGCAGCTGGAACATTAGTCTGTACTCTGTTCTCTAGTTCCTGTCAGCTTCAAGGTCACACTAACGAGAAAGTAAAGCAAGCAGCGTTCATCTGCATTATGTCTCACACAATCATTTATTTAAGAAAGCACACACTGCACTGCTGTGCATCACAACACCCAGAACAAGTACGACTCAGAACAACAAACACAGCGTTCAGAAGACATGCTAGCAGAGTGAGAGAGCATGACTCAACAGTAAAGCATGCAGCACTGGTTAACCCCACATAGCACGGCTGACTGCTGTGTGACAGAGCCACAGACAGACCGGAGAAACGCAACAGTGTGTGCTTCTGCCTTTTAAAGAGCCTGTAAGATAAAGCTCGAAATAGGAGTGCTTGACAGCCACATGTTCTCAAAGATTTCTGAAACATCCACACAGCACTCCGCCTGTCTGTCAGCATGAAGGAGGCCTGCTCATTTTGCAGATTCCCCGGTTTCCACATTTGATCTGAAACAGACAGACGATCCAGCTGCTCACTAACTGTGTGTGGAAGAGCAGCTAAGACCATGATCAATACGGTCCCTCCGTTAGGCTCTAAAGCAAGAACAGAGAATGTCCAACAGGAGATGTCACTGCTTGGTTCTTCTTCTGTGGTAAACCTCTTAACCCTTATTGGCTCATCAACAGATTCCCTCATCTGCCTTTTCCTAATCATGTTTAATTTGTCTTGATGGAAAAGGTGATGAGTTGAAGGAAAAGTCAAAAGGCAGCGTGAGCCGAATGTGAATTACATAAACACAAGCTCAAACGGTATAAAAGATGGACAGCTTCTTGATCTGAGAAGTGAAGCCAACATGAAAGTGCCTTAAAGCTGGTCAGCAGGGAACAACCTGTAACTAAAGCATGACTTTTGAGCCTACACAACTCTATGTGAAAGCAGCTCTCTAATGAAATCACAGGCTCAATCACACATTTTGGGTCCAAACAAATAACATATTAAATTCACTTTGTAAACTTTTGGTCATCTCAGAAGTCAGAAGTGACACATAAGGTGACAGACGAGCTCACGCAGGAGGCTCTGTGGATCTGTGATGTTTGCAGACGACATAGCTATTTGTAGTGAGAACAGAGAGCAGGTGGAGGAGAGCCCGGAGAGGTGGAGGTATGCTTTATATTGTAAGACAGACCCTACAATCATTGAGATCCACCTTCTAAAGCAAAGTGTACAAGAGAGGTGAAGAAGAGAGTCAAGGCAGGGTGGAGTGAGTGGTAATGAGTGTCATGATTTGTGAGAGACACACTGCAACAAGAAAAGCGACGCTGAGCTGGTTTGAACAAAGGATGCTCAATCTAGAGCTGCCAGGCAGGAGGAAACGAGCAAGAGCTCAGAGTGGATTGATGGATGCAGTGAAGGAGAACTTGCAGAGGTTGCGCTAACAAATGGAGGATGTTACATGGAGCAGGGTGAGATGCAGGCAGATGATGCGCTGTGGCGACCCTCTACCTGGAGCACTGACGCAGTGCCCCACCTTCAGTACATCAGCATGCTTCTCGGGTTAGTCCTCAAAGGAAGAGGGTGTTTTCTACCACTGTTAGAAGTGGTGATTAAATTTTTTTAATTTTCTGCCAAATGAATACACAGAAATGCACTGTCTGCAGTGCAGGAACAACTGCTTAATAAAGTGAGTATGAGCGATGGTGGTGATGATCTTTCAACCTCCGGGGTTGGAGCAGGAAAGGCTGGCATGAATGGAAGCATGCCTGTGCTGAGCAAGCAGCTCAACTGTACTGAGAGAGAAAAGCTAACAGCTGGAAAGAGAATGGCCAGATTGCAAAGCTCCCTCCCATCAGGCCTCATACACCCAGAGCATAGCTGTGTGTGTCAGTAATCAGCTCTTCAAAACCTGCATGAACTCTTTCATACCCCGTGTGACATCTGCCCAGCAGACTCCTGTTCCCTCCTCACTCCTCATATATTTTTACTGCACCTTATTTTTAAGCCTTTTACATTTTCCTAATTATTCTCTAATGGGTTTACTGAGCTCTACCGTACTGTTTTACTTTGTCGTATTATTTGTGTTTTTATAGTAAGTATTCTGTATTTTCAGAGGGCTTTTTCATACCTTACTAAGACGCTTTATGATATTTGCTTTCAGCTTCTCCAGTTTTGGAGAAGCTGAAAGCTGAACTGAAGGCTGACCGAGAACCAAACAGCGGGCACACACACACACACACACACACCAGGACAAGCGCTTTGTTTGCGGACAGCTGCTCGGCTGTGCGGCTCTGCTTACCTCGCTGCGGTGGTTTGAGGCAGAAATCAGCCTGTTGCTCCCTCACAGAGGCAGACACGGCTCACTGTGCTGAGCGGTTTCCAGGTCCATGAGGACGGAGTCTGTGCTGTAGCGTTTTCCTGAACTTCAGCTTCGAGTGAAATCACCGCGGAGACAAACAGCGCTGTGACGCACGGAACTGCTTTACTTTGAAGGGGAGCCTCTTCCTGCTGTACTCCGGGACCCTGCGCAGATTCGTGGATCAGCAATGAGCTGTGACAAGTTGTTCCAGCTCAGTTCAGTGGGCTTGTACACTGAGAATAAGCAGACTGCCCACAGGGGCACACATGCAGGGACTTGTGGCGATGAGCTCCTCAGACTGACCCCTCGTGGTACACGAACAAGAGTACACCAGAGCACACTGACCGCACAGTGTGCCTTTACCCAGCACAGTAACGTGAACACACACACAACACACGCTGTACTTAAGGATGGAAAATAAGCAGCAGAGCAAATAATATCGCATTGACTATGGCCGTCAATGTGATATTATTTGCTCTATGGCCGTCAGCTCTTTCTGGGACAGTGGCGCGGCTGCCCCTCTGTTGGTCTTCCTTGGTCTCTTGTGTTCTGAGGGCCTCTGGATGTCTGGAGCCTTGATCTCCTCCATACCTGCTTCATGCCCTGGAGGACGGGGCTGTGGCCCCCCCACACCCTCTAGCAGATCATTACATGAAGGAACCTTTTAAATACAAGCGCGCTCACGCTCACAGGTGTACACACGAGTGCTCACACACACAAACTACACCCTTTTTGGCTCCTACCTCAAAGCACACTGTGCGCTGTCGATCTTACGTGCTGCTCAATAATGTTTAATATTTAGTATTTACTGTTATATTCCCATAGATCATTGTGATGTTGTTTATTATACTGCTCTCTTTTTCTTCTGCTTGTTTTCTCTTTTTTCTCTCTCAACAGGTGATTCAGGTGATTGAGATATGTATTTTTTGTCTGCTTATTTTGTTGGTTTTTGTTTTTTGCCCTTTATCCCCATCCCTCTTTTCCGCTGTTATTCTTTCCCTCTTTCTTTCTCCCCTTTCTTTTCCCCAGTCAAGTCTGTCCCGTGTGTAGCAAGTGAAAATAAAATAAAATAAACAATAAAAGCAAAGGTGAATCAAATAGACCATTACGGCAAGGCTGGGATGGTCCATTTGGTAAAGTAAATCCGTTGGGCATCTTTCTTTGCCTTTAGACAACAATTCTGATGGCAAAAAAGCCAAACGGGACAGGCAAAAAAACCCAAAAAAACAAAAAAACATTGACTATGGCCGGGACTTCCAGGCCATACTCACACAAATGTTTCTGTACACTATGCCGGCCACTTGGTTACGGCATTCCATGTATGACCTGCCTGCTAGTATCTTGTACCCTGCTGTTTTGTGTGGATTATCTCAAGGCCAGCTTTGCACAGCCTGCACCTGGGGTATTGTCTGGTGTGGTAGAACCCACCCTCTATGGATCTTGTACTGTATCTTGCGTTTGTACATACTGTGCAGGGGCCTGTCCTTCTATGATGGCTCCCCCTCTTGCTCCTCTTCTTTCTCGGGGTTCTACCACCTGTGGTATTCACTAAGCACACAGTCAGTTGTGGCCATTTTCCTGATGTATTTGTGGATGTTCATTGCCTCATCCTGGACTCACCAGTCCCAGGCCCCCTTCCTTCCGCTTAGCATACAGTCTCAGGATGCTGAACTTGGGGTGAAATCCTTCATGCATGGTGATGAGCTTCCTCGTCTTGATGTCAGTGGCTTCTGTCTTCTCCTTTGGCCAGCTTATTATCCAGGCAGGGCACCTGATCACGGGCAGGGCGTAGGTGTTGATAGCCCTGATCTTGTTTTTCCCATTCAGCTGATTCCACAGCACTTGCCTCACTCTCTGCAGCTATTTGCAGCTTTTCTAGCGGCCTCTTTAAGGTTCCCATTTGCCTAGGATTTCCAGGTACTTGCAGCTGTCCGGTATTACAATCCCCTCAGTTCTGACTACCTTCCCTCTCTTTGTTACCGTCCAACTACACTTCTCCAGTCCGAATGACATTCAGATGTCGTTCCTGTAGATCCTCGTGGTGTGGATTGGACTGAGGGGGGTTCAGGCTTATGCAGAAAAGCAGTGGGGACAGCGCATCTCCTTTGTAGACCCCACACTCGATAGTGACTTGTGCTACAGGCTTGAAATTGGCCTCTAGTGTTGTTTGCCACATCCCCATTGAGTTCCTGATGAAGGCTCTCAGCATCCTGCTGATCTTGTATAGTTCTAGGTATTCCAGGATTCATGTGTGGGGCATTGAGTCATATACATATATAAAATTACTTATTACTTTCAGCCTGTGTGTTAGCGTCCCATTGATGACGTGAATGCCTGAGAAGCTGTTGCACAAACTGAGCCTGACCATAACTTCTGTTCTGAGTATCAAGAGATTGATCACCTTTACTTTAATCAACCCGGAGTGTGTTCTTCCAGAGTTAAGCATGCGAGTTATTCTACCAGTCACGCATTAAAGTAAGATAATGAATGACCATTGGAGCTCTGATACCAGGATTCACCATGGCACCAACAAAGAGAGCCTCCATTTTAATCCAGCGGCCTCTGGAATATAAAGTTTTCAGTGTGGAACAGAATTTTTATTTCATAAACCACTACCAGGTAACCCTGGGGTAGTCCCAGAGCAGACAGTATTACCCTTTGTCTAACCTTGTGGCAGGTTTGTGGTCTTTGGCTCTGATAGCGTCTTGAGAGCGACTATTGCTACAACATCTTCCATTCTTGTGATGTTTGTGTTGCTTACAAATGATATTGCAGGAGTTTCAGGAATGTTGTTGTAATGACCTCACGCACAATAGGTGGTACTTAATTGTAATGGAAAACGACTGAAACGGAGCTGAGCAGAGGTGCTAGTGTAAAAGGGCTATAAATCTCTGAATGAAGTCTCAAAAAAACCACAAAAAGCAATTTAATCATAACCAAGCTTTCAGACATGTAAAGATATTATTACATTATTACAACATAATGATACAGAAGAGAAAATGTGCCATTTATTATTACTAGTATCTATTATTACACTATATGACAATACAACATACATATAGAAGTTTAAGTACGCAAACATATATATATATACCAGAAGCGTGTTAAATGTTTGGTATGTCTACCTATCACAACAAATGACATTTACCTATGTAAGCCATTTACAAATATGGCAGTGTACTAGAGAAAAGGAAAAACTAACTGAAAGAGTCTTTTTCATAGCAGCATGTAGCGGGTGAGCCCTCCCCCTCGGAGCTCCCGCAGGCGCTGGCAGTGTCGCAGCATGTTCAGAATCCCCTGAAAGCGTTTGTCCACCTTCATCTGGGTAAATTCACGAATGTCATCCTCCACCACAAAATACTGACCTGCAAAACATTTAAGCACAACTGTGAAACTTTGTGTTTTACAAACAATCCTTTCTCAGAAACTGACCAATATGGATGTGATAATGTACTTATAAAGAGCCAGTTGAAAAAAGTGATCTCAAATATCTGAGATGTGGGTTTGCATTTAATGATTCGCCCACAAAGCTGAAAGCAAAAGAAAAACAAGCAAGTATAACACCGGTATCCTTCGTTTTTTAATTTTCAGGACAGTTTTGTTTGCTCTGTTTAGTCCAAAATGATTTTTATATCGCTTTATATGACTCATGAATACTTAAAAACAAACAAACAAATAAAATAAATGGCAGAAGAAAGGTCTGTGGATCATTAAAAGCCTATGCTTAGCTGAAAACACTAAAAAGACAACATATCAAATATTGAAGTCTAACATTTTCACTGTCTTGAGGGGAAAAACCCAGAGATGCTTTCAAAGTGATCAGAAAAACCTTCACAATGATTCTAAAATGTGATCTTAAAGCAAGAAAGACTTCTGTTGCAAACTAAGGAGCTTGGTAAGAAAGAAAGCTCTTTGGACTAACATGACCTCTATGACTGAAAACCTACACGCCCATTCTGTCTTCCTGAGACGTACACAAGTAGCACACAATTTTGGCTTGCAGGATACCTTTTGTATCTTTGGTCTCTTGGTCCTTAAAGCGCTGGTGCAGCTTTCGTGAGTGATTGTTGAGTGTTTTCAAGGACTGATGGACAATCTTGTACTTGGCTGCTACAGCAGTATTGATGCTCTCCACTGCTGCATTGAGCTGCTCATATGTCACACGTCCTTTCATGTACCTGTATGAACACACATCAGAAAAACACCGTTTCATGTTATGTCTTCAGCTATTATGGGAGCAATAGTGAGCGGTATGGGCATAATGAGCCAACCATGGTAGAAGAGAGCAGTGTAACTGAACTAGATGAGGCCCAGCCACCAATGACATCTGCTGAGCTGACTGTAGCCAGACTGCCCTATGATGACGGCTGGAAGTCATAAAATCAGAGAACTCAGGAAGGATGTCAGTCACTAACAGAAATGCAGAAGGGTGTCATGACACACAGGTCCTGCATGAATAAGAGGTACAAGAAGTCTCTAAATGAGCTCTGGCGGGTAGCACAAGCACAAAAGCACAAGGGCAGATCCAGCCAGAGCTTAGACGCTTAGTCCTGCAGGCCAGGAATAAGCGAGATATCGACTCACTGCTCCACCACACGAAGATCTAAGGCAAGGATATCGGGATGTCCTTTGGACTGGATAAGTATACCTGAATGACTGCAACGAAACGGAAGGTGATCCAAAGCAAAGGGGTGGAGCTACAGAAAGCAAAATAGTCAAATACTTCCAGAAAGTAAAACAGGTGCTGAGAAGCCAGCTGAACAGTAGGAAAAGATCCAAGCCATCAAATATTCTTTAGCAGATATCAGACACCCAGCTGTAATAAAGAGGAAATGGATGCCACTGATATGAAGACATGAAAACTCCTCATAATGAACAGACAGGTGTCCAGCATATTATATGATATTAACAAGCTAGCACGCACACACACACACACACACACACACACACACACACACACACACACACACACACGTTGCCAGATCCTAGCAGGCAAGGCATACATGGTACCCCATAATCAAGTAGCTGGCATTGTATACAGAAACATCTGTGCCAAGAATGGCCTGGAAGGCTCAAGGTCAAAATGAGATAGCCTCCCTAGATTGTTTAAGTGGGTTTCACAAAGGTTTCATACATAAGGTCATTTTGAATTACAGTGATTGATTATACTTACTGAGGGATGCTCTCAAACTCTGGCATAGTGACAAACTCCATCTCTCTGACAAAACTCTTGCTGCTCTTTTTTTCTGCTGGCTGAACCTCTACAGCTTCTTTCTGATTTATTGCAGGTTCGCTTCCTCTGGAAAATAACAGATCATAAGCATTTACTGCATATTTTGTAAGGTGGTGGGCTCTACAAGCAAGGTACAGCAACAGTTGAAAGCAAACATAATGCGTTTGTTTTTATGCTGAGAAGAGCGGGGGGAAAACAAAAAAAACAACCAAGCACTTTTTGATTAACAGCAGAGTAATGAAGTCAGCTGTCTTAATCCATCTGCAGTTCTGGTAAGCTCCACTTAGCAGCACATGAACTCTCCACCTGCTCACTGACTCTCCACCTCACGATGGATCTCCAGAGAGCAACAAGAACAACTGCTTCTTGCTGCCCCCCATGAGCTGGATGGTAACACCGGGAGTTGTGGTTCAGCATCTGAGTGTTATCAAAGACTGCTACAACAGCAGTCTGAGCAGAGAAGAAGGCAGTATGGAAATCCACGACAGGAAGGACCGGGCTGGATAGTTAGTGCCAATTTTTCAAACAAAGAGAAGTAAAAAATTGAGCACAAACAACATTCTGTTGAAAGGGTAACATAACAAAAAAGGTAAAAATGCTGAAGCGGGTTGCCAAATATATTTGATTCATAGATCATTAGAGAAATACTGCTTTATTCAAAATAAAATCCCCCATTTTCCATTAAAAAAAAAAGCATAAGTAAGCAATCCCGGTATTCTCACTTGAGCAGGCCCTTCTTCCGGGGCATGTGTGGAGGGATGTTGTTCTTAATGTGCTGAACATCCTGTAGATGCTTCTGGAAAACCTCATCAAGTTCCTGAGTGAGAAAAAGAGACTGTCAAACCCTAAAACCCTCCGCTCACTTAATGTTTTACTCTGGATGATTTCATTATTTGTTTTCATCTCTGCCATTTTTCCTGCATTCACAAAATTCTGGCATCCTCAAAGGGTGCTTTTTAAGGAAACTAAATGTTGTTTATCTAGGTTTTCATTTAGAAAGCATTAAAAAGCCATTTTGCTGATCAAACTGTCAGGAGAAAATGAATTTCTATTTTGTGCATGTAGTCACCCCTGAAGGTCCACTCTGAGCAAAGGAAAAGCAAGACATTCATGCTAAAAATTAATATCACTTCAGGGGCTTGACTGGATGGCATGTATCAGTGACTAACTGGTTTATGCAGTAGTTAAAATTAGTTATGGCGGTCACAGCTTATTCTTCTTTATTGGTGTGAATGTTAGACTTGTTTGTTCCAACAGATAAACAAACGCCTCTACTTTACCTTGAGATGCTTCAGGTGCTCCTTCTGCTGGTCAACGCCTTTTTCAAACTCCTCCAGAAGTCTCTCCAGGGCAAACAGTTCTTGTCCAAGTTTCTTCGTCTTGTTTTGAGGCAATTCTGTATGCAGAGGAACATTTTATGTCACAAAACTTAGCAGTGGTTCCCATGGATGCAAACACTATCATCAGTCTCATACAAGTGGACATGTCATACCAATAACTGACAGATCCAGCATGTGTTTTATAGAAGTTATTCTGTCATGAATGTGGTGGCTGATATCCTCAAGGTCGCCCATTTTTCTGAAACAGGGTCAAATTAAAACCATTAACATTGGAATTTAAAATTCTAACCTGTCAAGCATGCAGGTGAAGGTCATGCACAAAACTAAAGTAGAACTTTGATGATATCAAACTGCTTAAGGAGAAGAAAAAGCAACAGGCACGACAATGAAAATTGGATCGAAAAACATTGCCTCTCTAAAACCTTAAACATTTAAGTTGTAGACATGGGACATGTGAGACTGCTGCTCCAGCCATCTCCTAAAGCGAGCGCATTATGTCAGACACACATCACTTTTACACTGATGACCCTCACGGCTCCATTCAAACACTTCGACAATTTTGATGGACCAAGGTAGCATGAATATGACAATGCACTATGAGAGATCTGAAGAGTAAACCAGTGGAATAATACACAAATGGTCAGAGTTTTCTTAACGTACGTTATATTTTGACAGTTTCATAATTATGAACTCCATGTGCTGTTCGTAGTTACCGGAATACGTCCACACACGGATTAACAAACAGGTCAGACACTTATTAAAAGATCAGCTTATAAACTTTAATAGGCGTCAATGAAAGGACAGCTAAAACCAAAGGTCTGGCTCCTGCTTATATGCTGTCAAAACCCATATTACAGTCTTGTTTGTTTATACAAACTCGGCACTTCCGGTAGCTGTTTCAAATTAAAGGGGGGTTACCGTGTCAATGCACAGTCATTTCTTAACCAGGCTCTTATTCTGAAACATTTACAGGAAGTCTGTGGAACATACATAAAATTACGTGTTAAGACAAAGCGCTACACAAGGACAACTTATTAATTCATCATTACTCTGAGTGAACGAGAGCGAGAGCAACGACAGGGAAGAAGAAGACCACTGAAATGTAAGGGTCAAGAGCTATAAAAGCCAGCCACAAGCAGTGCAGTTACAGCTAACTGATGTACGGAAACCTGTTTGCTTCTACTGCCAGCAACCTAACCGTGCGCGCGATCGGTACGCTCGGGTTGTCAAACAAGTCTTTCTATATGAGAGCATATACAGCATGTACACTGTTTAAGGTACGAGCGTATGACAGGGATCTTATGAACCCATGACGTTAGTAACAAGTAGGAACAGACTGAAGGTGGAAGCGTAACCTTTGCCATAAGCGCCATCCCGTCCCCACACCTGTACACACAGTGTATTATTAAGCTCACTCACACATTTAGCTGCTCTCACTTCATCGTAGTCTTCCTCAGTTGCTACTTTCCCGGCTCATTTCAAATGTCACGTCACGAGACGTCACGGCCAGCGCATGCGCTGTTCTAAAACAGCGGAGTCTGGAAGATGGCAGCAGAGTGGTACAATTCTGTTTTGTCACTGTGACAACTGGTCCTGACCAATCTTTTGGCCCTTTTCTACAGTATAAGAAGGATGGACTATGTCATAATGTTATTTTATGTATAGCAAATTTTTTCATACACAAATGTAGATTTACCAAAACATCCCCAGGTTTGTTACTTTCTTATACAAATTGAAACTATATATAAAATCCTTAAGTTACTTAAAGGAAATAAACCACAAAAACTATATGATATTCTTAAGCATCTTCCCACTGAATCCAATAACTGAATATATGCTTCCCCTTTGTTTTTGTTTGTCTGTTTTGTTTTGTTTTCTCTAATAGGCAGCATTTCACTCAATTTTGCATCTTGGTCATTTGTACACATCTATATCGATGTAAAAATTCATTATTTCTGTTTTATATGGTTACATTGTTACTGTAATCGCTGTTCTTTCTGGCAATTCATTGTAATCCTTTGAATTTGTGCAGCACTGATTGCCGTATTTGTATATGTACTTGAAATAATAATAATTTTTTTTTTTTTTAAACTGTCCTGACCAGTGACTGTGAGAGACAGTTTAAACCCTCACTGGTTCCTGCCACGCTAAAATCAGTGCACTTCCTGTCACTGCTACATTTAAAGGAACCTTTTTCTTGCCAATATTGGATTAAAATTATTGTTGCCTGACGTCAGTGTTACAAACATGCATATGTTTTAGCTGGTATTACAGAGAGAGATGACCTTTCATCTGAATGTTAAATTCAAGTTATTAAGACTTGTCTCCTTGTGTGTGCATGTTTTTAACGCAGAAATCTGTTAGGGGAAAGTAACTTAAGCAATTTTTTGTAATGTTTTGTTTTGTGTTTTTTGTGTGTTTTTTTTTTTTTTTAAGGATTTTTGTTCTTTGTTCATGGATGATAAACAGCCATGAACAAAAACCATTTGTTCATCCAGTCTAATTTAGTGGCACTTGTCCAAAGATGTTGGATGACAGATGACTTCTTTTAGTAAATGCTCTGATTCTTTCGTCTTTGGCTGGGAGATAAGGCGACCCTTGTTCTCCGCCTGTTTTCAGTTTCTTATTATGTGGTTTCTTCCTTGAACACTATCATTCTCTCTTTCTCTCTGCTTTGTTTTCGTAGCAGTAGAGGCTTCTCTCTTGCAATGTTGTCAGTACTTGTTCCGCTGCACCTCAAATCTGTTTCCCTATAAAAAGAAATTATTCACTAACACATGCACAGTTGAAGAACAAGACTGCTCAGTTCATGTTTCATAAACCCAACATTAAGTTTACATTAAATAAAATCTTGGGCACAGTAAAGAAAATTTCTACACACAGTAATGGTTAATGCTCATTACTCCATTACCCCAGACAGTTGAATGCTGGAAACCCATCTTCAAAAAACTAAATCTAGCATAGTACATCTTATATTCACTCTAAAACACAAAAGGTGTCTTTTAATATTTGGCCGAAGGCACATCGATGTGTTCAATAACCAACACAGATGACTGACATAGACCTTTCAATTATGTTCACACGTGGTAATAAAAAGTGTTTTATTATTAATACTTGTTATAATTTTCTCCTTCTTTTAATATTTTATTTTTAATCTAATTTATTGATATTTTCTGATATAGTATTTAATTTAGTGAGATAAGATGGGGGTAGGGTTAGGGGGCAAAGCAAAAGCCCTCCGACAACATAGCCCCTGGGATCACTGGGGCACACAAACCCCTTACCACGATAAGGTGGCGATTCACTTTGACCTCCTTATCAACATCCAGCACTGTGTACAGACCTAGCATTTCAGAAAGTGTACAAGAAAAAATATAAGGTTAGACATGGTTAAAACTGAGGAGAAATTGACAAAGCATACACTACACATACATGTGTGAGGCCATTTTCAAGGTCACTCCGACATATAAAATGTAATGATATGGTGAAAATCATTTTGTCTTGGTAACTGTACAGGCTATGTACCAGAAGGTGGCACAAGCACCCAGACCTTGAAATAGCATAAGGCGGAGCACAGTGTAAATGATACATGAAGTGAAGAGAGGTCACTATGCCTACTTACATATCTTACATAAAGCAAAAGACCATCCTAATAAAACAATGTTAATTTTCAAAAGCTGAATTTTTTTAATGGATTCTTATAACATGTACAAATCACATTTAGGTTTCTGCACACAGTCATGTATAAATAGAAATCAAACCTTTCCACACACATTTGAATTAATTTATAATGTTTTATATTCAACATTACCATATATAATATTACTTATCCAAATACTGCTCTGTACTGCTCCTATTAACTTTAGCTAAGAAAGCGCTGTTAAACAACAAAGGAACAATTAGACCAAAGACTCAAAGTTTGCTTGTGTATTTTAGAAGTGCACTGTATCCCCGGAGAGAGGCTTGGGTTTCATGCCTTTTGGAAAGTGCTAATTCAGCCATGTTTGACTGAGCTAGCCTGCGTGTCAATGCAAGCTCATATCACACGCTCTGTACTGACGGAAAGCTGTATATGCCAGAAGAGCAGCTTCCCAGACAGCAGCTTAATACTCACTTTCAACCTGGGAGTTAAACTTTTTGAAGAAGTGACAAAAGCCTACTTTTTCAGAGGCGCTACAGTGTCCAGAGTTGTACGCAGTGCAAATGTAAAATTATTAATAAAGTAATCAACCTCTACTCGAGTAGAGAAAGACGAAACCTATTCCTGCATATTCTCCTTCTTTTATGTGCTCCTCCTGTTCCTGTTGCACACATAATTGTTTTCAGTGAGGTTAAAGTTGCTGTCCCTTTGGATAACTGTCCTCTGTGCACCAAGGGAAATCTATTCTATTCTAAAATGAGTGAGAACTTGTCTCCAAATTATAATGAGATGGTAAAATAGTTAAAAGGGACACTCAACAATGTAACGTGGACTTTCTATACTGCTGGAAAGCTTTCTCTCGTTTTTACTAGCTATCTTGCTCTTTGTGTTGATGTTTGTGGTTATCAGCACAGTAATACTTAAATAAGAGGTAATCAACAGGAAGTACTGAGCCGCACACTATCCCAGTCAGACAGATGCCATCATGCACCCAAAAGCTATTCAAAAGTTGTTAAAGTTACTTAAGAGGTTCAGCTGTGTGATCACATTTTCTGCCCTTTAATGCTTAAAGGTATGATAGCTTATCATATTGAACTTCGGAGTCATTTCAATCAAAAATAGCTCTAATAAAAAATGTAAATTCTATGTCTAAAATAATAAAATTCAGCTGTAGTTGGGCTTTAATGGAAAACCGATAATGTAGTTATGCCACATGTCATATTTAATTGACATCAATTGGCAGGCTCAGTGTGTTTAAGGCCTGCAGCTACTGCTGCTCTATTTCGTCTTGTGTCTCTTTCTGGCCTTCTCTGCTGGGGGGGATCTTTTGCAAAAAAAATTTTTTTTTAAGAATTCTTTTTTACATACAATTACAATTTCATGTCAATAGCACCTTTAGACATATATTAGAAAACTGGCAACATGTTCAACCCCTGTCAGCTATATCAATCCAGACCAGTTTAAAATGCACATTGTACTGGACATCTGAGGTGAACGTTATTAGTCATTTTTTTAAATGGCTGGATACAGATACACACCTTTGGTTCAGTCTGTGTTCTCAACTGTCAGAGCTGGCACACACACCGTTTTATCTGAGCAACTTGAAAAGGGATCCAGTTCAAGTGATGAAGTGGGGTATTTTCACCCAGGACTGAGTTACACCAAAGGCTATTTTAGGCAGTGTCACCTCTGTCCTTCCTCCTGGACTGTTGGACAATAAAACAGGACCTGAAAAATGCTTACACTAGTACAGAAGCATTTTAATTCTCAGATAAGTAAACATGTCTGTTAATATACCATGACGCTTTACTCTGAACAAAAATAAATAATAAGTTCATCTAAATAAATGTGTCCATCTGTACCTTTTATATTCTTGTTAACTGAGATATTTTACTTTTACTGAGAATGCTAGATACTGAAAGTCAGTGGTAGCACTTAAGTCTCCGTCTTACGGCTCCATACAGTATAGGAACTATTTGGTGAGAAACATTGTCACTAAGCAACCCTGTTAACCTGAACTGAGTTCACTGGAAGGAATTATTTTTACTGCTGGGTAACTTTAGCACAGTGAGAAGTATTGGAAACCAGTAGGACACTATGTTTTTCCATTATAAATATTTTAAACACATGGAAAGAACTTGTGGTATTACATCCTACTGTAAACATGGGGATATTTGTTCATGACACAATTCTTTTGGATGTCTACGCACTGCTTTAACTTTAGGTGTAATCTATCATGTCATGCAGCTCCTGAAATTCATGCATTGTGTTTACAGCTTTTAAATCCTACTCTAATAATCACTGCACTTATCCCCATATTTACCTATCATTAATCTAACTTTTCTGACTGAAACTTGAGACGTGTACCTGTTGAGTCATGAGGCAACATGAGACAAGACCAGAGCGTGGTTCACATGCCAAGATGATGTTCTGTTAAGTCTCGGAGATGACAAGCATTCAACTGTATGATTCTCTATTTCAGTAACCTAGACCACTGAAAACTCAAACATAACATGATAAAGTTAAGACAAAAAGCACCAAAATTGTTTGTGCTTTTAGTGGAACACACAAAACGAAACACAAGGTTTTCTCCACTGCAGTGTGATGACAGATGGGAATGTACAAGCCCATAACATGTAGTCTTTTACAAGAAGTTGGTCCAATATAAATCAAAGTTTATCAACCACTGAATTGAGCCAGACTGTCAGACTGACTAAAGGTGTTTTTTTTTTAAATGGTCCTTGAATCTCATATGTTCATGTGGCACATTTCATCTGCAAAAAGTGCTGGATATGTTCCTAGGAAATGTTCTTCATCAATCTGTCCATCCTTTAATTCTTAAAATGTACTAGTTAGATTTCCATGAAGTCATATTCAGTTTTGGTGACCTTACATTGTTTCCTGTAATGCCATAAGACCATAAAACTTGACTATACTATTACATTAGAGTAGGAAATAAATCTTAAAGCAGTTAAATGGTAAAAAATGGTCTGTATTTATATAGCGCTTTACTAGTCCCTAAGGACCCCAAAGCGCTTTACACATCCAGTCATCCACCCATTCAAACACACATTCACACACTGGTGATGGCAAGCTACATTGTAGCCACAGCTGTCCTGGGGCGCACTGAGTTAAGAAGATGGATGATTAGCAAATATTGGTGGTGTATTACAAAGTGCGGTTAATGGGTCAGAGAAATATGTTCAGCTTAAAGTCAGTTTTCAGAGTTACAAAGGTTGCTCTCTTTTTATCTTGCTAGATCACTATAGCAACTTATGCTGAACACAGAACCCGGAACAGGTTATATTCAGGTTGGAAGTCCCAGGGTTACACTGATGTTGACTTACAGTATAATTTAAATGCTATACAGAGTCTCTGCTGAACTAATATGTTTTATAAAAGCAGCCTGTTGAGCTGTATCTAACTAACACTACAGGAGTAAGCCATGCAGCAGGGCCACAGCAGCAGAAACTGCATCACAGGGATTTACACATATTCAGTTGATGAAAATGCATAAATGTTTTCAAGTTTTGCGCTAATCTGCTGCCAAGTCTGTTTGGAATTACAGCTGATAGAGCACAAATAAGAAAGCCCAGTTTGTTGGACATTTTTGACCAAAATATTTTATCAGTAAACTAGCTGGGACCACATCCTCATTTTAGGTTTGACAGCATTTCTAGTAGATAAGGGTAGATGGCTTAAGCGTGAATTGAGGCTGCAGTTTGGGGAAGGCCAGTAAGGGTACTGGTGGCGGCTCCTGGGACTGGGCAGATCCCCATATGAAAACAAGAATGAACAGCTTGTAGTGTTGGAGGGGTCATATATAGACCCACCTCCATGCACCCCCCTTCCGGTTGTCCCGCTCCTGAAATTCAGATAATTTATCTCCAATGAACAATTTTCCGCCAGCATTACTCTTTGATCTCTGTTACTCGTTCTTCTGTTATGTTTCTGATTGGAGTTGACTGGTTCTGTTTTCTGTGACTGGGGTCAAAAAGAAAGCCACAAAGAATTATTTACACCTGTAAAGTCAGAATGTCTCTTCCTGCTTAAGTAGATTATCCAATTTAACTGTCCATCAAACTGATTACAATCAGAACTGATAATAAAATAGCAGTGTTTATAGAGAGAGCACTTCCTAAAGCCACATTACAAAGTGCTTCACATAATGTAGCAACTTAATAACAAGCAAGTCTTATTACAGTACACAACATTCATAGTTCACTCAGGGATTTATAAACAACAGTCTATTGTTTTAACACATTGTTGAAAGTTTAAAATGTATAAACACTTAAAGTTATAGATACAGAAATTTCATTAATTTCGACTAGCAAACATCACCCACAGGCAGTTTTCTGGGCAGTCTTCATAGTGTATTTAATGGTGACAAAATTCTCATACAAATTTTGGTGGCTGTGAAGTTACATATGAGTGATGTGTGAAACAACACAACTGGAGAACCTTTGCAGGAATAATGAATACAAAAATTAAAAGAACTGGGTTTTAATGACTGTTTAAAACAAAACAAAACATATAGATGTGAATAATCGCTGTATGTGTGACAATATCAGTCGAAGGTTTCATTCAGAATGGCCTTTACTTAAATAGGAGATAGGGTATATGCATATATCAGTATAGTAAGATGATATGTGACAGTAAAGTCGAACACTATTTTTAGTGAGGCAGAGTGTAGATGTGCTTCTGAAGCATATTGTATCATGTCTGTTGGAATCACAATGTCTCCAATGGGTGCGATCTACTCCGTCAGTCATGTCATAGTCCTGATGTAGCACAGTTGTGCCCCCATTGTATTCCCAGGGTGAGCAAACCTCGCAACTAAAAACTGATTATTTGACCACACACACGTACACACACACAGTCACTCAGTCACTCTGGTGAGTGTGTGTGTAGCTCTTTGGTTGAAGTACTGGAGACAGGTGCCACGAACTGGAGCAGAGCCTCACCAACTGCAGTAATCAAGAGTCTACAAATATCCAGCTCTGCCACCACCTCACTGCCAGATCGTAGTCTCCAACGCAAATGTGCTTTAGCCATCCTTTGATCTAGTTAGTTATTCAAGGCGGACTTGCTGATATTCCCCTCCTGAAATAACTCTCTCCTCCCTCTTGCAGTGCCTCCAGGCCCTGCTCTCCTTTCCTTCTGGCCCACCCCTTCCACTGGAACCCAGTAATATTCTCAGACCAGTAACCGCAGCTTCTCAGTCTGGACAGTCACTCAGCTTCTTATCACCCTTTGCAATGCAAACCCAGTTATTTGCTACCAGCCTCCCTTCATTTGTGTCTCTTTTTAGGTTTATCAGTACAGCATATGAAGAGGGACGTTTTTAGTTGTTTTAGCCATTTTAACTCTTTTTAACTCCTGTAAAAAAATGAAATCAACCACATTTACCCTTTTATGTATTTCTCAAAGAAGTCAATGGCATTGTTGAACCAAGTATTTCAGTTATTAGGAGCTCCTAACCAAACACATTTTACCGCCCACTTTCTAAACCCTAGTCTGCTCTGTTGTTCATTTTTACATTCAGCTATCATCTGATGCACTGGTAATGTGTGACGTGAGACGTGCCAGCTCACCAAGCGTTTTAGTGCTTTTATGGGTGATTTTAACCATTTGCTGATTGATAGAACACAACTTTTGTCGTCAACATCGAGGACAGGCTGAATTAGAAGACCATCACAGAGGTTGTGTACAAGAAAGGGAGCTCTTTCAATATGTACAGCAAAATCCTGGAGGCTTTTTATCAGGCAGTTGGTGAGCACAGTGTTTGCTGATTAACTGCTGGAGTTTGCTGATTAACTAGCCACAGGAAGGCTGGCTCTGTGATTGGCTGTCAAATGGTGGCGAGGCCATCACTGAACAAACTGTTAGGCATCATAGATATTCTTGGCCATCCTCTGGACCACTTATTGAGCACACACTGATTCAGCTCACAGCCACGTGTAAATACTCTTTATAATAAAATATGTCTCTCTGGTGAAGAGCTATCTGCTCTTTCATTAATATTTTATTTCCTTTTAAAAATTCAGTTGTGGTTGCTTTGACTTTAAAGCAACCACAACTGAATT
Source organism: Aulonocara sp. 'chitande type north' Nkhata Bay (assembly GCF_057382095.1). Lineage (NCBI taxonomy): Eukaryota > Metazoa > Chordata > Actinopteri > Cichliformes > Cichlidae > Aulonocara > Aulonocara sp. 'chitande type north' Nkhata Bay. The sequence goes on along the minus strand of NC_141350.1, from coordinate 26,253,389 downwards.
TTGCCAGCACCTGCTGGCAATCAGCTGTGATGACTGACCTGCTCCTCATCAGTGTTTTTTTTGTTGCTATGAAGTCTGACTCCCGTGAACCCTGTTGTGTGTGTGTGTGTGTGTGTGTGTGTGTGTGTGTGTGTGTGTGTACTAAACAGCCTGCAATATCAGACCGCTGTTGCTAGAACTCTTAACACCTGACCCTCCACTTTGTTATTGCCTTTGACCTTGCAAAATCCTGTAAATAAACCTGTTGAACCTTTACAGTGCTCGGTGATCATTCCATTAGTTTATGACATTAATACTGCTATTATTGTTACATTCATGTTGCTTTTTTATTATTATATGTATTATTTCAGCTGCAGTGACAGTGAGGTTCATGTGGTATTTCATTATAACATTATTTCTACATCATTTCAACTGCTGTGACAAAAGAATATCCCAATTATTGTAAACATGTATCATTTCATATATATACAACTTTCTTTTTGTTTCCTGCCCTCGCCAGGATAAATATCAACTTCTGTATAGCACTTCGCTGGGGACAGCACAACTTTCACTGCTCTCTCTGTGTACGCCACAGTCCATAGAGGCTAAAAACTATACATCACCATTGTAAACATATAGGAGCGCCTTCAAATCTAAGACACAAATCGTTTCAATTTTTTTAGTTTTATTTATATAGAGAGAAATCACAACAACAGTCATCTCGAGGAACTTGACATTGGAAGGTAAAGACCCTACAATAATACAAAGAAACTCTGGCAATTGGAAGACTCCCTATGAGCAAGTACTTGTGTGAAGGAAGAACTCTCTCCGGCAGACCCATGCTCAGTGAGGGCTGGTTGTCTGCCGCAGCGTTTGGGGGTGAGGGGAGCAAGACAAGACAAAATACTTACTGTGGAAGTGAGCCAGAGATTAATAATAACTCATAATTAAATTGAGAGGGGTGTATAAAGACACGGTTAGTGAAAATGGGTGAGAGAAGGAGAAACATTCATTGGATCATGGGAACCCCCCAGCAGCATAAAGTCTATTGCAGCATAACCAAGGGAGGATTCAGGGTCACCTGATCCACCTCTAACTATTAGCTTTGTCAAAAAGTAAAGTTTTAAGCTGTCACAGGGGCCCGGAGGTTGGTGCAATGATTTGGACCCAAGACCAGATTCAAACACGGAAGGCAATAGTACGATATAAGGGACTGGAGTGCACTGGTCCGAGCTGGGAGACATGGAATGTTGGTTGGATGCACATGGTAGCAGGAAGTTTAAGCTTGACAGCCGAATGACTGATTATGGACTTAACCTTGTAAGGACCGATGTAGTGGGGAGCAAGCTTGCGAGAGAGTGCCTTCAGAGGAATATCCTTAGCTGCCTTGGAGTATACCTGTTAGCCAATTGGCATAGTGGTATTGATGATTAGTGGCTTTGAGTAACGCCTTCCGAGTCTAAGCCCAGGCGCGGTGGCAATGCTGGAGATGGTGCTGGACTGAGGGAATGGCGAGGTCAGCCTCTTCCTCAGGAAATAGGGGTGGCTGATACCCTAGGGAGACAAGCCAGTTGCAGAAGATATGAGGGTGTTGTGTGCATACTCTATCCAAGGTAGATGAGAGGACCATGTCGCTGGGATGTAAGTGGTTAGGCAGTGGAGGTTAGACTCCAGCTCCTGGTTGAGCCTCTCTGTCTGGCCATTGGACTACCGATGGTATCCAGAACTGAGACTGACCTTGGCTCCCAGAGTAGTGCAGAAGGCCTTCCAGACATGCGAGGTGAACTGTGATCCCTGTTCCGAAACAATCTCCAAAGGGATGCCATGAAGCCTGAAGACATGGTTAACCAGGAGCTTAGTAGTCTGAAGGGCTGAAGGGAGTTTGTCATGGGTGACGAAATGAGCAGCCTTTGAAAACCTGTCGAATATGGACAAAATGACAGTTCCCAGAAGAGACAGGTAAACCAGTGACAAAATCTATGGCTATGTGAGACCAGGGGCAATGGGGAATAGTTAAAAGTTGAAGGAATCCTGCCGGTTGTTGAGTTCTGTTCTTACTCCTAGCACAGATGGTACAAGCCGCCACATGCTATATTTTTTCCAGTTTTCTCCCCCATTTCTTTTTCAGCTTAGACATCGTCATACTACATATATAATGTAGTAACTGAAATAACACTAAAAGAAATAACAAAGGGCATCCCTTTCCAGGGCCTCCCACCAGAAGTACCATTTTAATAATGAAATGGTCCTACCTACGCCGGGGTGACAGGCGAACTTAGCAGTGTTGATCCAGTTGATTACTGTGGAATGGGCTGAGGAGGGGACAAAACAGCAGTCAGGTGAACCAGTGCCAGGATCAGGTTCATCCTGGAGGGCCTGGCGAATTGTTTTCTCCACATCCCAGGAAATTAAACCCTCCCTGCAGGTGGCGGGTAAGATGGTCTCCCCTTGTGAGTGATCGGTGTTTGTGGCGAATTGGCGGGAGAGAGCATCCGACTTGATATTCAGAGAACCTGAACAGTATGAGATGGAAAAAGTTAAAACCTACAAAAACACAGTGACCATCAAACCTGGCGGGCATTTAGTTGTTTTGTGGTCCACAGGTAAGTGATATTCCTCTGGTCTGTCCATCTAAGAAAAGGCTGCTCGGCTCAATCTAGTGGGTGACGCCATTCCTCAAATACCAGCTTAATTGCAAATTATTTACGGTTGCCTACATCATAATTTTGTTCTGCCAGAATGAAACAATGTGAGAAGAAGGCACAGGGTTGCAGCTTTGAATGTGGCCTGGACCGCTGGGAGAGTACCACTCCTACACCAGTGTCTACCTCTACTGCACCTGTTCACATTCATCCCGACCCCATGATGTGTCATTTGTAGACCAATGTGCTAGAAACATTTTCAACGTTTTCTCGGACTTGCAAATATTTTACTGTTGCTTCACTTGGAACTACACTGCGTTCCACATTATTATGCAAATGATATTTTTCTCTGATTTTCCTAAATAGTCCATTCAAATGACAGTCAGCATATTTTTCGAGTCATCAACCGTTAGAGTATAAGTCAAATGTTACTGAACAAACCTCCCAATGAAAACAGTATGTTTTTCAAAAATAAAAAACTTAAAATGCACTGTTCCAAATTATTACGAACACAGAGTGTCAAAACATTTTATAGGTTATAGAGAATTGAAAATGGCTATTTGTCAAATTTGCAGCATTAGTAGATCAATTTTAGTGAAATCAAAAGCCATTTCAATCAAAAGCATCTTAACAGGTCAAGTTACATATTAACATAGGAACCCTTTATTGATAGCAGTTTCACAATTCTTGCATCCATGGAACTTGTGAGTTTTTGGAAAGTTTCTGCTTGAATGTCTTTGCAGGATGTCAGAATATCCTCCCAGAGCTGCTGTTTGGATGTGAACTGCCTCCCACCCTCATAGACCTTTTGCTTGAGGATGCTCCAAAGGTTCTCAATAGGACTGGGGTCAGGGGAGGATGAGGGCCACACCATGAGTTCCTCTCCTTTTATGCTGATAGCAGCCAATGATACAGAGGCATTCCTTGTAGCATGAGATGGTGCATTGTCTTGCATGAAGGTGATTTTGCTGCAGAAAGCACAGTTCTTCTTTTTCTATCGTGTAAGAAAGTGGTCAGTCAGAAACTCCACATACTTTGCAGAGGTCCTTTTCACACCTTCAGGGACCCTAAAGGGGCCGACCAGCTCTCTCCCTGTGATTCCGGCCCAAAACAAGACTCCACCACCTCCTTGCTGACGTCGCAGCCTTGTTGGGACATGGTGGCTGTCCACCAACCATCCACCACTGCATCCATCTTGACCATCCAGGGTTGCACTGCACTCATTGATGTTTTTAACGAACACCTTTTATTGCTTGTGATGCACAGACACACCAACAGAGGGCAGTAATATCTCTTCAACATACATTGTAAAATTACTATTACAACACTCCCACTTAATTTTACCATGGAGTTCACTTACTTGACTGCCATTGCTTATTTCTTTCAAAAAACAACATTATGCACCTATATCACGGTGTTACTAGAAAATAAACATTTTCTCTTTTGTTTTGAACTCACACAAAAAATGTACTGTGTCCATCTTAGACAAAACTATTATTCTTCATTACAGTTAAATGCTCACTATCTTAACATAAGCATAGTATAGGCATGTTAAGCATATGATAACCCTTTTAAACTGAACACAGTCCAATCTTCCCTCTGAGATACTCAAATTTTTGTCTAGGCAGCGGTTTGGTTAACATATCAGCCTTCATGTTTTCTGTACAGCAGTACTTCAGCTGGATTTGTCCATTTTGCACACATTCACGAATGTAGTGGTAACGAATGTCTATGTGCTTTGTTCTTGCATGATCGACTGGATTTTTTGCGATTGCAATTGCTCCTTGATTGTCCTCCAGGATCACTGTTGCTGTGGTTTCCATTCCAAGCTCAGTTAGTAGTCGTCTTAACCAAACTCCTTCTTGTGCAGCTTGGCTCAAAGCAATATACTCAGCCTCTGCAGTTGAAAGTGCAACTGTTGCTTGTTTCTTGCTAAGCCAACTGACTGCACCTCCTGCAAGTAGAAAGATGTTTCCAGTTGTAGAACGTCGATCGTCCTGATCACCTGCCCAATCAGCATCTGAATACCCAACCAAGGTTCCTGTTTCTGTTCTTTGATATTTGAGCCCCATGTTTAGAGTTCCTTTCAAATATCTCAGGATTCTTTTCACAGCTGTCAGGTGTGTAGTGTTTGGATTTGCATTGAACCTTGACACCACACTCACTGCTTGTGCAATATCTGGTCGTGTGGCCATGGCAGCATACAATAAACTTCCAACCATTGACTGATACATGCTTGGGTTTACAGGTTGACTGAGATCATCACTCTTTCTTAATTTGACATTTGTGTCAGCTGGAGTTGCTACTGGATTGGCACTGTCCATTCCATACTTTTGTAGTATGTTTTCAATATACTGCCTCTGATGAAGCATAACATGGTTTTTGTCCTTGTCTTGGACCACTGAGATGCCCAGAATGTAGGATAGCTCACCCATGTCCTTCATTTTGTAGTGTTTCTTCAGAGTGTCCTTTAAGGTCTTCATGCTCTCTGCTGATTCTGTAATCAAAATCAGATCATCAACATACACAGCCAATATTTCCAACTCCTGACCTGTTCTAACAAACACACACTGATCTGAAGTACTCTGTGTAAAACCAATACTTTTCATGAACTCTGTAAAAGCTCCAGCAACGTGGAGACTGCTTCAGTCCATATATTGACTTGTTTAGTTTGCACACTAGATGTTCCTGCCCAGGTTTGATGTAACCCTCTGGCTGCTCCATGTAGATTTCCTCTTCCAGGTGTCCATTCAAGAATGCAGTCACAACATCCATTTGATGCACATTTAGATTGTTTTGCACAGCAAATGACAACAATGTACGAATTGAACCAAATCGTACAACTGGAGAGAATGTTTCATCATAGTCTGCACCATAAATCTGTGAATAGCCTTTGGCAACAAGTCTGCACTTGTATCTTTCCACTTGTCCATCACTGTGATGCTTAACTTTAAAGACCCATTTTGATCCAACTGCTTTGCGATCCTTTGGTAGATCCACTAAATCCCATGTGCCATTTTCTAGCAGTGACTCATATTCCAAATCAGCTGCTTCTTTCCACTCCTTTGCATTTGGACTTGACATAGCCTCTTCTAGTGTATTTGGTTCTGTGACACAACAGATGTTTGCATAATGATCAACTGTAGCTGCATCAGCAAACTCCTCAAATCCATATCTCTTTGGAGGTCTTCTGATCCGCTGATCTCCTTTTGCAGCCTCACTGGTGACAGTCTCCTCAGTACTTGTTTGTCTTTCACCCGTGTGTAGTGTCACCTCATTCCCCAAACCGAGATCTTTTTCACTTTGTTTGCATTTAAACTCTGTTTCATTGAAGACCACATCTCGTCGAATCAGTATTTTTCCTTTTTCCTCATCCCACAGTCGGTAGCCTTTTGCATTGGTTGCATTTCCCAGGAAACGAACTTTCACTGCCTTTTTGTCCAGCTTCTTTCTCTCTGTGTCTGGAACATGAGCATAAGCAACGCAACCAAATACTTTCATATGGCTAATGTCTGGTTTTTTTTCATACCATCTCTGATAGGGTGTTTCGTTCTTTAAAGCAGATGTTGGGAGCATATTCTGTGTGTAAGCTGCAGTAGCAACAGCTTCTGCCCAGAATGTGTTTGGCAACTTTGCATGTGATAGCATGCTTCTAGCTGATTCCACTAGAGTTCTGTTTTTTCTTTCTGCAACACCATTTTGCTGTGGTGTGTGTGGTACAGTCATTTCATGGTGGATGCCTTGAGCTTTCAAATATTCTTGAAACTCTTTAGATGTGTATTCCCCACCATTGTCAGTTCTGAGTCTTATTACTCCCTGTCCACATTCATTTGAGAAGATTCTTTCAAACTCTTTGAACTTGCTCAGGACTTCTGTTTTTTCTCTTATGAAATACACTTTACAACATCTGGAGTAGTCATCAATGAAAGTCACAAAGTACTTTTTTCCTCCAAGTGACTCAGTTTGAAAAGGACCACAAACGTCACTATGCACTAATTGCAACTTGCGTTTTGTTCGTATTTCTCCCACTGATTTGTAAGGTTTTCTTGATAATTTGCCCTCAACACAAGCTTCACAAAAAATGTCCTCCTCTTCATTTGTAAAGCTAACTCCTTTTACCAAGTTTTTGACCTTTTTCAGATTTGAAGTGTGACCTAGACGCTGATGCCACATACTTGCTGGAACTGAAGCAGTTGACGCTCCATGACAGGTTGTGCAGTTTCCCTCAATATCCAGCTGATACAATCCGTCAGATCTTTGTGTTCCCATTCCATGGAGAGCTCCATTCTTTCCTCTTATGTAGCAATGAGTCCTTTTGAACTTCACTGTGTTTCCCTTCTTGGCAGCAGCTCCCACTGAGAAAAGGTTCATTGATAATTTGGGAACATACAGCACATCATACATTGTGACATCTTTTCCATTACTAACTCTGAATGACATTTTCATTGTTATGTTGCCCAGACCTAAAGCCTCAACTACTCTGCCATCACCGAGTTTCACTGTTTGTGGTTCTGAAAACTCTTGGTAGTTTTGTAGAGCTTCTTTATTCCATGTCATGTGTTTTGACGCTCCTGAATCAATTAACCATTCTTCTTGTTGTGCATCACTTTTACATGACTCATTTACAACAAAAGCTCCCTCATATGAGTCCTCTTTGTCCTTATACACCACGCTTTTAGCCTTGTGGGCCTTGTATTTCTTTTTAATGCTTGGACAATCACGCTTGATATGTCCTTCCTTCCCACATTTGTAACATCTCCATGAGTCGGAGCTGTTTGCTCCCACTGTTTTTGATCCACTCTGTTCATTTCTATGCATCTGAGATGACATCGCTGATACACTACTGGACACAGTGGTGTTGTCAGTAAGCACTCGCTTTTGTTCCTCATTTATCAAGGCTTGTTGAACAAACTGTAGTGTCAGACTGTCCATCTTTGTCTCCAAAGCAGTAACAACAGTCGCATAGCTGGGTGGCAAACTACCTAGAAGGGTGACAATTTGATCTTCCTCTTCAATTACAGAACCTATTGCCCCTAGCTGATCAGTAAGTTCCTTCATCCTCTTTAAATGATCATTGAGATGTTCTCCTTCCTTCATTTCACACCGGAAGTACTTCTTCTTCAGAAATAGCTTGTTAGCAACAGTATCTCTTTCAAACTGTGCTTTTAGCATCTCCCATGCTTCTTTGGGGGTCTTACAGTTTGTTATCAAGTACAATTGGGGTGTACTTACATTCAGTACCAGCACTGAAAATGCCTTTTCTTTCTTCCGTTCAAATTCAGCTCGCGCTTGGGCATTAGCATCCGCAGCTAACTGCTCCGTCTCCTGTACCATACCCCACAGTCCTTTTGCCTTCAACAGGTGCTCCAGTTGAAATTTCCACGTTGCCCAATTCTCCGGTCCGCTCAGCTTGTCAATAAACAGTCTATCTTCCATTGTGAATCCCACAATTCTGTTTATGACTCCCAAAAGAAAACGTGTTAGCAGCTTCCCTTGGCGACCTCTGGGCCCATAACCTGATGTTTTTAACGAACACCTTTTATTGCTTGTAATGCACAGACACACCAACAGAGGGCAGTAATATCTCTTCAACATACATTGTAAAATTACTATTACAACACTCATCACTGAACAAGACTGTTTAAAATTAGTCTTCATGTAGTTCTCGGTCCACTGCAGCCATTGTGAGCATTAGTTAGGGGTGGTTTATGCACAACTGCTAGTCTCTGGAGGATCCTACACCTTGATGTTCGCAGGGCTCCAGAGGCACCAGTAGCTTCAAATATGTGTTTGCTGCTTTGTAATGGCCTTTTAGCAGCTGCTCTCTTAATCTGAAGTATTTGTCTGGCAGAAACCTTCCTCATTGTGCCTTTATCTGCATGAACCCATGTGTGCTCTGACTCAGCCACAAATCTCTTAACATTATGGTGATCACGCTTAAGTTTTCGTGAAATATCTCTGGTTTTGGTTATGTGTCCAAGGCATTCAACTATTTCATGCAACAGCAGAGAGATCCTTTTTCTTACTCATATTGCTTGAAAATGGTGGTCTGCTTAATAATGTGGAACATCCTTCTTTAGTAGTTTTTCCTTTAATTGAGCTCACCTGTCAAACTCATGATCACAGGTCTCCGAGATTAATTCAGTGATCCACAAATCCCTGAGACACAATTCCATCCATGAGTTTAATTGAAAAACAACTTATTTAATCTTTATGACACTTAAACACAATGTGCATAATAACTTGGAACGCGATGTACAGCCAGGTAGCTGCACCTCTCACTCACCTCAAGTCCACCGAGATCCCCCTTCTACAGATCCCCTTCCGTTAAGTTAAAATATCTATTCACCGAATCCCAGAAAACATTGAAGATGTTTCCCAGATGTTGGTGTGGGCCATTACCTCACGACTAGAACGTTAGCTAGGTCTGTCTTCACCTGGCCTCCTGCTAGCATGTAGCCAAGAAGTGACTGAGGGTGAATGAAACTCACATATCTCTATTTTGACACATAACCGGCATTGAAGCATGCTCTGTCTTTCTAGTCCCTGTCAGTACTCTCAAGCAGTGATGGTCAAGTTACTTGAAAAAAGTAATCAGTAACTAATTACTGATTACTTCCCCCCAAAAGTAATTAGTTACTTAGTTACTTATTAAAAAAACTATTTACAACCTGAATAGGTAAAAAAGCAATAGATCTTTCAGCCCAATTCTATTTTTTCTGTATAATCCATCATATAAAATGTAATCAAATGAAAAAGTTTCTTTTTGAAACTAGTTTTATTAGTTTTAATCTTTTAACTTTATGCGTGAAGCAAACATTAAATGATATGCAACATTCTCTGACTGGAAGAAATTTGTTTAACATTTAAACCTTTTTTCTGCATATTCCAGCATATAAAATAAAATGGTTTTTTCAATTCAATTCAATTCAATTTTATTTATATAGCGCCAAATCACAACAAAAGTTGCCTCAAGGCGCTTCATAGATACAGAGAAAACCCAACAATCATATGACCCCCTATGAGCAAGCACTTTGGCGACATTGGGAAGGAAAAACTCCCTTTTAACAGGAAGAAACCTCCGGCAGAACCAGGCTCAGGGAGGAGCGGCCATCTGCTGCGACCGGTTGGGGTGATAGAAGGAAGACAGGATAAAGACATGCTGTGGAAGAGAGACAGAAGTTAATAACAGATATGATTCAATGCAGAGAGGTCTATTAACACATAGTGAGTGAGAAAGGTGACTGGAAAGGAAAAACTCAATGCATCATGGGAATCCCCCGGCAGCCTACGTCTATTGCAGCATAACTAAGGGAGGATTCAGGGTCACCTGGTCCAGCCCTAACTATATGCTTTAGCAAAAAGGAAAGTTTTAAGCCTAATCTTAAAAGTAGAGATAGTGTCTGTCTCCCGAATCCAAACTGGAAGCTGGTTCCACAGAAGAGGGGCCTGAAAACTGAAGGCTCTGCCTCCCATTCTACTTTTAAATACTCTAGGAACAACAAGTAGGCCTGCAGAGCAAGAGCGAAGTGCTCTAATAGGGTGATATGGTACTACAAGGTCATTAAGATAAGATGGGGCCTGATTATTTAAGACCTTGTATGTGAGGAGCAGGATTTTGAATTCAATTCTGGACTTAACAGGAAGCCAATGAAGGGAAGCCAAAACAGGAGAAATATGCTCCCTCTTTCTAGTCCCTGTCAGTACTCTTGCTGCAGCATTTTGGATTAACTGAAGGCTTTTCAGTGAGTTTTTTGGACATCCTGATAATAATGAATTACAGTCGTCCAGCCTGGAAGTAATAAATGCATGAACTAGTTTTTCAGCGTCACTCTGAGACAGGATATTTCTAATTTTAGAGATGTTGCGCAAATGGAAGAAAGCAGTCTTACATATTTGTTTAATATGTGCGTTGAAGGACATATCCTGGTCAAAAATGACTCCAAGGTTCCTCACAGCGTTACTGGAGGCCAAGGTAATGCCATCCAGAGTAAGTATCTGGTTAGACACCATATTTCTAAGATTTTCAGGGCCGAGTACAATAACCTCAGTTTTATCTGAATTAAGAAGCAGAAAGTTAGCGGCCATCCAGGTCTTTATGTCTTTAAGACCTTCCTGCAGTTTAACTAATTGGTGTGTGTTATCTGGCTTCATGGACAGATAGAGCTGGGTGTCATCAGCATAGCAGTGAAAATGTATGCTATGTCTTCTAATGATGCTGCCTAAGGGAAGCATGTATAATGTAAACAGAATTGGTCCTAGCACTGAACCCTGTGGAACTCCATAATTAACCTCAGTGTGTGAAGAGGACTCTCCATTTACATGCACAAATTGGAGTCTATTAGATAGATATGATACAAACCACTGCAGTGCAATACCTGTAATACCTACAGCATGTTCTAATCGCTCTAATAGGATATTATGGTCAACAGTATCGAATGCTGCACTAAGGTCTAGCAGGACAAGCACAGAGATGAGTACACTGTCAGAGGCCATAAGAAGATCATTTGTAACTAGAGCTGGGCGATATATCGAGTTTTTAAAAAATATCGATATATTTTTATACGAGATATAAGATGTGACAATATCCTTTATATCGATATAGTCTATGTTACGTTATAATTATACTTGTGGAGCCGCAAGTTTCCCTCTCTTTCGTCCACTTTCGTCTTTTCGCAACGTTACTCGGACTCGCCTCTCCTTCACTGAACACAACTCCCCCTCCTCCCCCATCGCTTCACCTGCAGGAAGCGACAAGATGGACACGGCAAATCTCCGTTAATGAGTTACTGGACGGTGTCAACGTGTTAGCTAGCTAACCACGCTAACGAGCTAACCACGCTAATGCCATGCAGCCCAGAGGTGCTGCACGGACTAAAATCCTTTCATTTTCTCAAATGTTGACAGCGCGCCTTATGTATGAATTTGGGTTGTGCTTGATGGCCGTGAACCGATTTTATGTAGAACACGGCGCTCAGCAATCTGTCAAAAAATGTTTTAGTACGACTTTGGTAAGCTACGGAGCTGCACCGCTTGATGGTTTGTCGGAGCATTACGGCTGAGCCTTGCGGAGTGATACGTACTGTGCTTCAACGTAATATTACCTTACTGTTAAAATGGCACTTGTTAAGAGACATGGTTGCGAAGCAGATTTCAAACTCCAGGCTGTCAGTCACGCAGTACAAGTTGGGAACAGAGCAGCTGTGAAATCTGTCTTTGTTATTGTGCTCAGCGTCTCTTAGTTTACATTTTGACTGCACAATTGTGAGCTTTTTGTTATGCAGAAAAACAACATTGTTTTCTTTTATTTATGGAGCGTTATTATTTAATAAATGCTCATAATTTATTTTTGAGTAAATTTTATGTAGGGGAGACCGGGGATAGTTGTAACGTGGGTCAGTTGTAACACTTCCAATTTCTCCAATCAGGGCTAAGTTTCAAATGATGTGACTCATCCTGTGCATGCCCAATTCAGTTCTGCTATCACATGTGAAAAATCAGCACATTTTGTCAAACACAGACAATTTAACACGAAAAAAAGTAATTTGTATGCCAAAAAGTAAGTTTTTCTACTTTATTTCAATTTGTAATAGCATTATCTGCTTTGCAGTTAAACTCATCAAACTTAAATTATGTTATTTGTATGTCTATGGGGATATATTCTGTGTAGGTCTTTAGTGCTAATGTTTTAGCCGTTGGCTATAATGTTAGCTAGTTCATGGCTATAGGAGTCTGGGTCAGTTGTAACAGCAACAGTCTGGGTTAGTTGTAACAATAATGCAGATGTTACAACTTACCGCACTATTACTTTAACTTATATTAAACAAGTTGGGGCAACGACATCAGCAGAGAGAGGTCCACTGGTCACTTTTGTATATGCGGTTAATGCCATTGGCAACACAATTCCTCCACTGTTTGTGTTCCCACACATACATTATGCAGACCTCTGTGTCAGAGATGGACCAGTAGGAAGTACTGGTAGTGGAAATAAATCAGGATGGGTGCAAGAAACAGATTCCCTCATCTTTCTGAAGCACTTTGCAAACCACACCAAGGTAAGCCATGATAAAAAGTAATGGAATTGCAATGCTGGTGAACAACTACATTTTTTCAGCTTCATTGTTATGTTCAAAATTGGTGCAAGAGTTGTAGGTTATAATGCCCACTGAGCCAATGAGGCCAAACTCAAGGAAGACCAACCAAAATGAACGAAATATTCAGTTGCAGAAATTTCCATAATTTGTCTTTTTTGGGGGGTTGGAATATGTTCAAAAGCTAGATTTCTGCATTCTGTCACACACACACACAGCTACACAAATGGCTCTAAGTGCATTCATGTGTTGAATAAACAAAGATTACATGTTAATGTTTTGTTAGTACCCTTATTTCATTGCGTTACATTTTACCCCAGGATATGTTACAACTAACCCAGACTATGGGGTTAATTGTAACATTTCACTCTTCGTGTTTGAGACCATACCATGCAATGGGTAATTGTGCTGCAGAGAAAATAGCTGCACTATTTAATAGCAGAGACATGAAAATACTTTGCATTACATTTTGAATCCACTACCTTAAAAGAGCTTCAATTTACAGACAGAAATGTCAAAAATGTTACAACTATCCCCGGTCTCCCCTACATCTATGCTCTATGTTAATAAAAGTGCCTGTGTGACATCTGGGACACAGCTTTGACTAAGAACTCTCTTTTTGTTCTTACTTTATGGCTTTAAAAAATATATCGAGATATATATCTTATATCGCCATCCAGCTAAAAAATATCGAGATATAAATTTTGGGTCATATCGCCCAGCCCTATTTGTAACCTTCACTAAAGCTGTTTCTGTGCTGTGATGAGCTCTGAAACCTGACTGAAACTCTTCAAATAAACCATTCCTCTGCACAATGTGTTGGTCCTTTTGTGTTTACACACACTTTTTCAAATAGATGCACGTAAAACACAGCAAAAAATAAATAAAATCAAAGACTCAGCGGCCCTGTTGCTCTATTTTCACCTGTATAGCAAGAGTGGGGCAGGCGGAAATTTGCCCTGGTGCAGGTGTGTCGTAGCGGTCAGTGGAAGGATCAGGCAGTTTCTCTGTGAATTTCACATTCCCGTGGCAGCTGTCGGTGCTTGCTTGGAAGTTTAGGGGGTTTTTTGCTGTAAAAAGAAGTTTTCTTCCCATGCAGTGAACAGCGACGCTAATGTTTTTGTCACCTTTTACTGAATCAAACTCAAAGTAAGGTCAGTACTTCCACTCTTTAAAAGCTGCACGGTCATACTCTCTCCCGCACTCGATATATTATCCATTGTTGATCTGCACACAGCTGTTGCCACGAAAGTCACACTCGCTTACGTCACTGTCATGGAACACTCTCGCAAAAAAATCACGGTTTTAGTAACGCAGTAATGCAGCGTGCTTACGGGAAAGTAACAGTAATCAAATTACCTTTTTTGCAATAGTAATCCCTTACTTTACACGTTACTTGAAAAAGTAATCAGATTACAGTAACACATTACTTGTAATGCTCTCAAGGCTTTTTAGGGAGTTTTTAGGGCATCCTGATAATAACGAATTACAGTACAGTGGTCTCTCGTTTATCGCGGCAGTTACGTTCTAAAAAATAACTTGCAATAGGTGAAGTCCGCGAAGTATCCAACTTTATTTTTTACAATTATTATATATGTTTTAAGGCTGTAAAACCCCTCACTGCACACTTTATACAGTTTTCTCAGACAGGCAAGAACATTTTCACACTTTTCTCTCTTGTTTAAACACTCTCAAAGTTCAAAACTTCGTAGAAAAATAAGTCCAGTATTATAGAATGAAACCAAAGGCGCCTGCGGTTGCCTTTGACGATGCAAAATGTTTCGTCAACATTGTTGTTGTTTGTTGGGGAGAAAAATTACAAACATACAGTACAGCACTTCAGAGTCGCACTGCTAACGATCGAAGATTTATGTAAATTTGAAAAGCTGAATGCATTCTGTACTGTACAGGAGACACGCCACGAGATTGATTCACAATGGTCTACAGCCAATCAGGACGCAGAACACAATGCGATGTACAAAAAAAAAAAAAAGCATGCAAAATTGCACAAAAAAATCCGTGAAACAGCGAGAAGGGAGACCGCGTTTTAGCGAGGGACCACTGTAGTCCAGCCTAGAAATAATAAACATACGAACTAGTTTTTCAGCATCACTGAAGGATGTTTCTAATGTTAGAGATAGTGCATAGAAGAAATGCACAAGGGAAGAAAGTCCTACAAATGTATTTAATGTGCGCACTGAAGTACATATCCTGATCACAAATGACTCCAAGAAATCTCACAGTGTTACTGTAGGCCAAGGTAATGCCATCCTGGGTAAGACTGCTCACTCAAAGCTGCAGAGAAACACAACAGAAAGAAAGAAGTCAGAGAAGGAACTTGAGTGAAAGACCGGAAATGATGGGCTTATATAAGGGAACAAACAAGGGAACGAGTAAGAAAATATCATGCTGAAAAGAAACAACAAATTCAGCTTGAACAACCTTTAACCCTAAAGCCTGGTGTAAAAAATATAACCACAGAAAAATGAGGAACAGACCAAGTAAGACATGCAATCCTAAAAGCCCAGAAGGTAAAGGCTACAATCCTGAAATCTAATGTTGAGAGTGTGAGATCAATTAAAACGCCTTTGGAAGAAAAACCTTGAAAGCTCTAGCAACAAATTTATCCAAGGGTCTTGAATGGTTTGAATGAAAAGCGTGCAGCATGTATAGGAAATTTTATTCAAATGTCTAGAAATAATGATAAAAAAAAGTAAAGCAAAAATGTATACACACACACACACACACACACACACACACACACACACACACACACATATATATATATATATATATGTAATGATCATCTCCCCACCTCTCTCCAGAGACAGAGGTGTCAGTCACGCACTCAGTGTGAGTGTGGAAAATCAGCATGTATAAGTAATGCAGGTACAAACACATGTGCACACACACACACACACACACACACACTATATAAATTCACCCCACCTGTCCTCTTGCACATACTGGTGTGTTGTTTCACATTTAGGCTACTAACCAACAGCAGTCAAAAGACAGAAGGGCACAAGGGCACCCAATCAGGCGCTTATGAGTGCTACTAACTCCACACCCTCTACCTCCAGTAGTGCACACCACACTAAGTTTCCTTCACACTAACACCAAGTCAGAGGAGAAAACAAGAAAGGAAGGGAAAGAATCTCTTTTTATTTCCCATCTTTTCATTTAGATCCCAGCGTATGTGGATTAGACTGACAAATAAATAACCAGACAAACAGGGCAGCTGTTAACAGAAATCAGTGGAAGCAGTTACAATGTCTGTTTATGGCCAGAATCACTTTACTTGGAATGGTACTCTGAGAGATCTGCATGGCAGCTATACAGGCTTCTGCACAGGTAGGTAAGACTAAGTGTGTTTGTGTACATGTGTATCAGTCACATGTATTTTCATTTGAAATTAAGAATACCTTTAAAAAAAAAAGCCATAGACAGTAAAGTTATGAGGAATAGCTTTTATTTATCAATGGACTTCATGCAAACTGCAGTAAAGAGAAAGTCTTCTGTTACTCCTCTGAGGTTGAAATCAAAACTTGTGGGGTCCATACCATTTATTGGATGTTCTTGTGTCCTTCTGGTGATTCTCTGGGGCTCTTTAAAATGCAGTAAAATGAATCTAGGATTAAATGAAACTTTCTCATGCATATGCAAACATACAGATTGCATGTCTATGCTTACTCTCCTGATGAGAACACGGACAGGGGGTGGGGGCGGGGGTGGAGTTGACTTGGCAGCCTGTGTAAGGTTGGCATGAGTGCCTGTATGCTTGTACACATCAAGACCAAGCAGAATTCTGACTTGGCATTACTTGCAAGAGCATTCAGTTGCAGTTGACACATTTAATTGTGGTGTACTGTAAGGCTTGGAATTCATTACACATCCATTTATGCATAAAATACTTTTTTTTCCACAGACAAATCTCAGTTTCCTCAGTTTCCTTACTTATAAACATTTGAACCAGACCACCAGTGCATTGATATGACTTCTGCTGTGATTGGGTACTCAATAAATAAATAATTTAAATCTAATCTCTTGTTTGTTACTATCACTTATTCTGAAAGAAGTAGTCATACTAACAAACTGCAGCTGTGAGTGTCAAAATGCAAAGAATGCCAGTTATGAAAAGCAACTTTTGCTTCTGTAGTCATGGAAAGGTTGCTTGAAAATATCTAGTGCCTCCAGTGCTAGTCAGACTGGAGTGCTATCTCTGCTATGTGGCTGTTATGTGCTCAATGTTACTGTGCATGCTGTGTCAACTCTCCACAGTAATAAGATGTCAGATCAGAGGCATAACAGAGAGGAGCAAAGTAGCATCCAGTGGGCTAATGACACATAAGTGATTTGAGTATGCTATAGGGTAGTCAAGGAAACTGTCACTCTTATTTATGGTTTAATGTCTTGGTAACGATAACATACTGTTTACTTGATAACAGTCTGAATTTACTGTTTGATATTTCTTTTTATGATCTCAGATCCCTGTGTACATTATAAGTTATCTAAAATCATATGAATTATGTCAGTGACTCATACACTTCTTTCTAGTTAGCAGTTAGTGAATGCAGTTCACCAGATTTTAGAAACCAACAGTGTCAATGAGAGTCTTGTAAAACTACAACTGAAGATGAATCCACTCAGCACACATCCTTAATTCTTATAGATGCAGAACATGAGTCAATAAACATGAGTAAATGTTAACTTGCAAAATAAGGGGCTTTGAGACAATTGTTGTTGTGTTTTAGTGCTGTAGAAATAAAGTTGAATTTAACTGAATGAGTCCATTCAACTGAGGGGAGGCCTTGCAATAGTTTTTGTTCGTTTTCTGTCATGGATCACTAGTAGACTTAACAGAAGATGAAAGAAAAGTCTGGAAAGGTTTAGGGCTGAACAACTACTAACTTGTTCGGCAATTTGAACTACAATAGCTCATTTGTTGAACTGGACCACATGGACTAGCCTTTGCTCGCTAAATGTGTTGGTGAGCCTTGGCCACCAATGATCTTATCACTGGTTTGCCACTTTTCCTTCCTTGGACTACTTTTGATGGATATTATACCACAACTGTAGTTCTGGAGATGCTCTGATACAATCATTTAGTCCAGCGGTCCCCAACCTTTTTTGCACCACGGACTGGTTTATGCCCGACAATATTTTCACGGACCGGCCTTTAAGGTGTCGTGGATACATACAACAAAATAAAACTAGTACCGGTACCGAAAAAAAGAAGATTTATTCATAACACACGTGAAAAGACCCAGGAAAACCGAGTAAACGATAAAAACGATAACAAAATAACGCTGAAAACCGATAAAAACCCTGAAAACCATACATTTCACACCTGAGCCTCAACTCTCGCGGCCCGGTACCAAACGACTCACGGACCGGTACCGGTCCGAGGCCCGGGGGTTGGGGACCGCTGATCTAGTCATCACAAGTTAGCCTACTCAAAATCACTCAAATCCTTAAGCTTGTCTATTTTTCCTGCTTCTAATACGTCAACTTTGAGGACAAATTGTTTACTTGCTCCCTAATGTATCCCATCCACTCAAAGGTGCTGAAATTTTATGCCTGTATATGTATATATATGTTTCCCACTCATCCTGCAAACGGTCTTTGTTGGTCCTTTAAAGACTTGAGGTCCTCTACCAGATGCCTGGGAGCTGAGAGCATAGTATCTTTGTTGTTCATAGGACAGAGATCGATCGATAGATGTCGTTCCTGAGATCTGCTGGAGCCACTTGCCCAGTTTGGGGGTCACTGCTCTGAGTGCCACAGAAACATTGTTGTCTTCACCCTCTACATCTTCTCGAGCTCCTCTCTCAGCCCTCCTCTTTAAAAAAATTCTTTCACTGTACAACTACACCTACCACTATGGCTGTCTTCATTTTACCATGAAATTTTGAGATACTGTCCAGTAATGGACAGTGTGAATAGAAAAGTGCTATGGTAATGCAGATACACTGAAGGAGAATATTGTTTTTAAATAACATTTCATTTACTATTATGTGAAATAAGGCTGTGTAAATGCATATCTGTCCTTTTGCTTCTCCCTTGCTCTGTCTGTCAGTCTGGATCATCTAGCCCGTGTGGATAAGGGTGGTGATTTATAGGTACATTCAATCGGAAAGGGCCTCCTTTGCTTCAAGTTTCCATTGCAGTGTGATTTACATCTGGGGGGAGGGGGCAGGGGCTTTAAAACTGGCATGCTTCAGATGCCGTGGGACTGTGGAACTGTTGAATCATGAGTAAATAAATAAGTCTGACAGTCCACTATCAGCCCCTAGAGGCTGAAGGGCTCAATGCCATGTGCCAATAATGTGCCAATACAGTGCAAAGCAGCTACCTGAACTGTACTCCCAGAGAGGCTGATTATCTTGTTGATAGTTTTACATCTTTTCTGCATACGACATTTGTGATATTATTCGAAGTGCGTTCCTGAGATAGCGACCGATGCCTCCCTTGCGCAAGTAAATCGATTGATTGCTGTTACCTTGTTTTTTCCTTCACGGGAATAAGTCTCTGAGTCAGCGGGGTCTGAGTTTAGACTCCACATTGTGTTTAGGAATCTAAGGAGCTTGGAAAGAAAAGCATCTGGACTTCTTTAAGTTGCTTGAAGACATTTCACCTCTCATCCGAGAAGCTTCTTCAGTTCTAAGGTCAAATGGTGTTAAGTCCCCTCTTAGGGGCTGGGGATGCTTTCCCTAGCCTGGGATGCTAATTGGGGATGGGGCTTGTGGGGTGCGTCAGGTGACCTAGGTGCTGTGCGACTCACACCTGTGTGTCATGGTGGGATCTGGCCCTTTTGGGGCTTGGGGAGGGGATGGATTGGGCTGATCATGATTGCTTCTGCCAGACATGAGGTGACCTTGATGCAATTTGCGTTTATATGTCTGGCAGGCATTGTTCCATCCCCTCCACTGTCCCACCTCCCTCCAGTTGCTTGCTTTCGCCTCACCAATTTGACTGGACCAGTTGGCAGACATATCGGTGGGACTGGTTGTCCTGTACCTCACCAATGTGGTTGTGCTGGCTGGTGTCTTTATTATCCTTTGGGTCTGTTCGCTGTCCCTCTGTGCTGTAGGCCTCAGTGGGGGCCTGGAAACTGGTGGAGACTTTCCTGCTTGTGTCTGGCAGAGCACACAGGTATTCAGGGCTTCTTGGTCTTGGTCTTTTGATTGGAGTAATGATATCTTTACAGTATAACTCACCACAATGCTTGTTTTTGTCTTTGTGTCATTGTGGTACATTTTGCTACTGAAGTGATGGTGATAATGTGGAAGATCATAGGCATAACTTAACAAATGGAGGGAACAAAATGATACATCACAAGTATATCAGTTCACTGATGTCTCAACCTGGCATGTTTGGACCCAAAATGCAGAACTGAAGCCAAACTTAATGAACAAACTAACCTTTATTCATGTGAAGTTGGGAACCAAATGTCCAATGAGCAGAAACCAAACATCCATGAATCCAAAAAAGAGAAAACACATGGCGGAGCGGAGACCTCTGGCAGAGACGAAGTAAAACCAGCAGACGAGGAAACTAGGGGTGCAACGATACACAAAATTCACGGTTCGGTTCGATACTTTGGTGTCACGGTTCGATATTTTTTAATTTGTCATTTATTAAAATTATAAATATATATTTTAACTCAAAAGTACAGTTTTTAAATTTAATGTTGCTGAAACAACAAAGTAATAAAAAAATAAATCTATCTGATTGAGAAATCACTCATCTTTGGAAAAGAGAGTTTATTACAGAGAAATGGCTCTTTCCAAAATAAAAGCAATACTATACGCTTCTTCTGGGCTATATTCTCAGCAGCATATTAAACATATCAGGTCCCCATAAGGAGAATCATGTGCTAACGGCTGTCTAAATGACTCGGGTAAAGTTTGTAGCATGCGTGCTTGTTGTTTTTGTCTGCTTCCACTTGTCTTTGCACTAGGATGATGTCGGAGTAAATGTGCAGTCATATTCATTTTGTTCCCACTAGTGCTGTCAGCGTTAATCTCGTTGAAATGACGTTAACGCCATAACACGGCAAATCTCTGTTAACGACCTACCGCGGATCACCCCGTGCGTGGGGCTGGACGGCCAACACGTTAACGAGCTAACTGCGCTAACACACTAGTTCCCACCAATGTAAATGAGCATTGCGTGGCACATCCGACATACTGTTTTACTGTAGTCCATGACGCGCTTACCTTCAGGGTCATACGTCACATGAAAACCAAAATAGTTCCAAACGCCACATCTGAACTGGGGGGGGGGGGTCAATTTGCCATGTTGCAATAACCGTATGACTGTTCCCACCACTAACACATGACCCTACGCTGTGTTCACTGCATCATTCCATGTTTTGGCACTGATCACCACCTGCACTCATGTATATATCTATCTATCTACTTAGCACTTTTAATTCTTATTCCCATTTTTATTTTCATGTCTATTTAAGCTTAATTTATAACAGTATGTTTGCACTGAAGCACCGCAGCAATTTCCTAATGTTGTAAACCCGCTCAACATTTGGCAATAAAACCCTTTCTGATTCTGATTCTGCAACGAGAGCTTACCTTCTGTCTCGCTAGCTTGCCCTGCGCTCAGTGAATCTGCGTTCGACTACTCCGCCTAGGCTGCACTGTCGAGGGCAGATCCACTGAGCGTTCAACACAGACAGCAACGTAAGAGGGAAAGTTGATAAAATGAATTAAAAATTTTGTATTGTTCGATACATATGCGTACCGAACCAAAAGCACTGTATCGAACGGTTCAATATCGATACGAGTATCGTTGCACCCCTAGTGGAAACCTGTGGCAAAGACGAGGCACGGCCAGCAGGTTTGGAAACCTCTGGCAGCTGCTGCTGGGGCATGGGAACCTGGGAGTGGATGCATTCAGCTAGCTCCAGAGCGTGAATCCCTTCCCTGACTTCATGCAGATGTTTAATAAAATCAATAAAGCCTTACTAATTTTGGTCCTGAAGCCAGTCATTTCATCAAGTTTGGGCTGCCGACACCGGCACCCACAGTTTCTGTGTTGCTGCAACATGTTTTGCGTTTAGATGGTACTGTAAGGTTGAAGTGCTTCGGTGGTATGCAAACTCCATTTTGCACAGTTTGCACAAAATCACGCTTTTATCAAGGCTTCCGTCGAGCAGTCTTTTGCAATGAAATTCGCCTCTGATCTATGGCAAGCCATTAAAATGCCGTTTAATTATTCCGAAAACAGAGTTTTTTCTGCCACTCAGATGGGGTGTTCAAGGCGCCAGTCTGTGGCGTAAAAAAATGGTGTTCTGTTGGGACAAACTGCGGGGTTTTTCAGCGTTTTGAATAATTAAACAGCGTTTTTTACGCCATTTCTTAACCAAACGGGTTAGAAAAGTGGCGATTTTTGGCTCTAATGGCTTGCCATACTGATCAGTCCTAGCGCTTTCTTCTGATTCTTCCATTTTTGAAGCCATGTGCATCAGTGTAATCGGTATACCAGGAAATCATGCATTGACAAAAGTTCCCCATTGCTTGGAATGCAAAGTGTGATTAAATGCGTTGATCTTTTTATGCTTTTTTTTTTTTTTTCAAATTAATTAATCACAATTAACGTATTAAATTCCCACCCCTAATAATTATATAAATGAATCAGTTTGGCACCTGTCATTTAATAGTGATTTTATTCAATTGGAAATATGTAATTTTACTATGACATTTTATTAAGTGGGCAAATAGTGTTTCTTGTTTCTGACCTGTGTGTTATCAGTAATTTATACACTGATTATAATGAGAAAATGAAATAGACTACATACTCATGAGTGTTTTGTTGCATTTTGCTGAACAAGTTTTACCTAGCCATTGCAGTCTTGCAGCAGTAAACACATGTTTTTCTATAATTTTAATTGAAAACTAAATTAGTAAATAAAAAATTAAATGTAATGTTTCTAAATACCATGAAACAGGCTTACTGGGAGAAAATGGAAAAAAAAAAACACCACTGGTTTTACAACAGCAGTAGTGAGTTGTGAGCAGCGTCTATGTGTGCTGCTCTGCTCAAATGAGTTATACATGGAAAGCCAAGACGTGCATATCAGTGTACCAGCCTGCTGTCTGAAGGCATCAGTGAAACTAGACAGCTGGAGCAACACTCAGGGTTCTCCCCTCATTATTGTGGAAATGGAAATGTGCGTGGGTGTGCAACATATAGCTGTGTCAAGCCCGGGGAATCCTCTCTGGGAGAGCAGTATGTCTTTGATTTCACCTGTGGATTAGGAGTTCCTGATGGGAATGTTATGGCATTTTTCAGTTGTTGATGTGATTTTCTTTTATTACCTATGTGTGTGCGCTTGTGCGTGTGTTTGTGAAATAGAGAGAGAGAGAGAGAGAGAGAGAGAGAGAGAGAGAGAGAGAGAGAGAGAGAGAGAGAGCAAACGAGTGAGAGACAGTAACAGAGAGACAGAATGGCACAAGCTGAAGGGCACAGTGGTTGAGAATGTTCATCCTTAATCCCAACTTTCAACCAGCCAGCTCAAAGCCAGCTCTCCAGCCCATATGAACTTTAAAGCATGTTGACTCTTCTCATGAAGTCATAATGCACATATGTTTGCACACACACAGACACACACTAACAAGATAAGAAAGTAGTGACTGAAACAGAGTAATACATAATATATAGATTCCTTCAGGGTAGACGAGGACAACAGAATGAAACCAATGAAAGCACAGGTGTGGATTTTTTGGGTGGGACACAACAACTCTGACCTGTGAAGCAGTTATGGGCTGTGCTACCTAATTAGTCAGTCAGACGTTTATTCTGGTCAGCGGCTCTTTCTCCACAGTTCTTGGTATCTTCAAATGTAGTGCTGCACCAATGGTACTGCAGCCTGCTCCTCCTGGAAACTGATGTGGTTGCCTAGAAACAATGGTTACAACCCGCCATCCTTTAAAAGCAGTAAATTACTTTCCACATTGTCTTAGAATTTTATTTTTCAGAAGAGCTGTCAAAAACCAAATTGTGAACCCAAAAACCGAAAAGTGCTCTGTGTCTGTCAGTCTCCCTTACTGGCTGCCTTTCTGATTTAATTGTGTGTTTAGCATCACTTTTTTGTAAGTAGAATAAATTTAAAGGTGAATAAATTATTATATGGATCAACAGATGAGTACTTTCATCCTGGGAGTTAGTAAGACTGAGTCAGATAAGCAGCATTGAATACACTGTAGTGTTTTTTCTGGGTTAGAGTACGGTGGTACTGAATATAGTCTGTGCCCTGCAGCTGCCCTGCTGGTCTTGTCAAAGCCTTTTTATAGTGGCAGTCTTCTCAGCACCACAGCACAAATGTTTTCTGGAGCTCTTTATCCTAGAGGGGTAGGATTACACATGCAAAGTCACGTGTGCGTACTTAAACACAATAACACACACATATAATCACTTTTCTATAAAAATATTTTTCTTGTATTTTATGGTAGGAGGAATGTGTTTATTGTTATGTTTTTTGCATGTGTTTTATGATCGTGTAAAACAGACTGAGCAGAAATGACACACACTCTCAGGATGACATTAACTTTACTAATACACATGTCCAGCAATGACACACACACCAGCACGCGTGCCCCCTCCCTGGCCCTGTGAGTGTCACTCCGCTGTGTTTAGACACAGTATCGTTACAGCCTGTGCAGAGAGAAAAGCACACTGATGCTATAAGTGTGTCTGTGTGTGTTTGTTTGAAGTACTGCTTGCATGTTGCTGAGGAGACACTTCGGCTCTCAGACTGTCCAAGTCCTCATTGATGATCCCGTTTCATTTTGTCGTTTGTCTGTTTAAAAGTTTGTTCACCTTTCCTTCACTCTTTTGATTCGTCCATCTGTTGACTGGAACAGGACGAGGTCGACCAAGTATGACGGCCACCTTAAGCTCCTCCAGCGGCTTAGAGGTCCTCCTTTCCACTCTGCAGGTATGTGCT
The DNA here is from genome assembly GCF_057382095.1 of Aulonocara sp. 'chitande type north' Nkhata Bay. Lineage (NCBI taxonomy): Eukaryota > Metazoa > Chordata > Actinopteri > Cichliformes > Cichlidae > Aulonocara > Aulonocara sp. 'chitande type north' Nkhata Bay. The sequence continues at coordinate 26,228,712 of NC_141350.1, read as the reverse complement.
CCTGTATGTGACGTGTTGGTATAAAACACTGAAATAACAAATCAAAACAATTACTTAACTTCCATATTAGCTTTAATGTATGCTGAGCCCCTAATAGTCTGTTAGGGATATAAAAAAAAGGAGAAAAATAAAAGAAAAACTAAAATATGTTTTGCTTTGCCTCAGCTGATTTACTGAGAGGAATATCTGAGGTTTGCGTGTTTGGAATATTAACAAGATATGATTTTTGTACTTTGCGTGTGGTATATTTTGCAGGCTCGCATTGGGAAATTGCTGCATCAAACATGTATCAAATATACATCAAGCTCGATCCACATTCATATGCTGTATCATGTTCACATTATTTGGTTTGTGGTTGACACTGGATCCTTAAAAAGTTGAATGACGTAAAAAAAAATGTCAATAATATTGGACATAAACTTGGGTCCTGCATCAGCATTAAACTAGGATCTTTAAATAAAAGACATGTAACTGCAACACACTCATATGGAGCAGTGATGAAAACCTATCTATCTATCTATCTATCTATCTGTCTGTCTGTCTGTCTGTCTGTCTGTCTGTCTGTCTGTCTATCTATCTGCTTGTTAAGGTATTGGTGAAAGGGACCGTGATGGTATGATACAAAACATCCCTGGGGTGCTACAGTTGGATACTGGGGGGTATAGGGGTGGAGAGATTGAAACAGCAGGTGGCATTACTGGCTGAACATCATTCTTTAAAAAGTGGCGGACTAACCTCACATTTTTAATGACAACACATTCTGACTACTGAGTCTGGGCAGTTCTTTCAAATAGTGTTTCATACCCACAGTCCTGAATTTACAGTTCAGTCAGTCTAAACCTAATCCCAGCATCTGAGAATGAACAGATTTCCTGAGTGTGGATGGACTGCCAGAAACCATTCTAACTGCAGATGAACCCTGAGTTGCTGAATCGGACTTAATAATACAATTCAAAGTACAGTTTTTAGTGACTGATCTTTATTAAGTGTTCCTCTGAAGGAACCTCAAAAGCCACGAAAGGTGGTCATATAGGATATCTCCTCTACAGAGAAAGTTTCTTTCAGCACTCCCCTATTAGCACAAAACAAACGAGGAAAGGAATATATTGGCTTTACATTGAACATATTCATGCAGCTCTTATCGATTTTTTGTTACTGCTAAAGGACACAAAGACAGACAATGTGAAAAATGAAGCGCACTACATGATTCAAAAGCTTGTAGAACAACCTTCAGCAGCATTATCCAGAAGCTATCATTTTCTGTAGGACTTTATCAGTCTCTGTGATCACTGAGGAGGAATTTTGTTCCATTCTTCTTTACAGTGTTGCTTCGCTCATTCAGGCTTGCAAGCAGTCATTTATACGCAGCTCTCTGAAGGTCTCAACACAGCATTTCAGCCAGTTTCAGACAAAGTTTAGCTGTCTGACCGATGGCCTCTCCTTTGACTCTAGAATATTTTGGTACACAGAGGAGTTCATGTTAGACTCGGTGACTGCACCGTTCTTGGGTCCTGTGGCTGTAAATCCAGCTTAAATCATCCCCCCTCCACCACCGTGCTGACAGCTGGTATGAGGTGTTTGTGCTGATATATCGTATTTGGTTTTCTCCAAACGTGGTGTTGTCCATGAACACCAAGCATCTCCAGTTTGGTTTGTCCAAAGGCATTGGCCTTCATACCTCAATTTGATTTTACTTTACAAATAGATTTAGAAGTCCATTTCACACTTACAACCAGATGAAGACCTAACTGTGCTGGGAAAGTAAAGACAAATCTTTAAAATGAATACTACTATTACTACCACTACTACTACTAATAATATTAACAGTACCATAGCACTTAATTTACAAAGCACTTTTAAAAACAACAACCGGGCTGACCGAAGTGAGCAGTTTTCTAAAACATCATAGGCCACAAAATGTACAGAATTACACAAAAAAATACAAGGCATGTAAGGAAAACAAAGTGATAAAAGTAAAGACGTAGGCTTTATCCTTTTAATTTAAATATATTTAATTAATCTCACTCGTCTTAACTTAAATGGTCTTATCTTTCTTTCTTTCTTTCTTTCTTTCTTTCTTTTAAAAAATTGCAGTAAGTTTCTCATCTCAGGCTAACAGGACACTTACTTGTTCTCTTTCTTTTAGGGGAAATGACATCGAGCTTTCCTTTTTTTTTTTTATCAGGTGAAGCCTTTCTTTGTTATTTACTTAATTTTAAACGGTCATCACTCTCATAGAAACACTAAGAATGTTGTCCATTTTCTGGCTGAGTAGCTTTTCTACTCAGACTTTCTCCTTCTGTTTTGCCTTAGAGACGCACACTTCTCTCTTACATCGTCACCTCCAGATGAACCTGTTTCTTTGTATAGACAAATGGGGAGGGGTGGCTTTATGCAGATTATAGGCAGTATGTAGGATTTAAAATGACTGTGATTTATTAATATACGCACAGCAGTAAGAAAAAAACTGTGGCATAAATCTAACATGACTTTAATTGCAAACTCTTTTTTTGTAAGAAATTTCTCGTGCATTTATCAGCAAATGAGGCCCATTGTTTCAGAAGTCTTGTGGTTTGTTCAGGTTTCAGCTTTGCAAACCTATGTTACCTTCTGCAACCCTTCCTAACCTCCTTGCTCAGGGTTAACATTTATCATTGCTAATTGAGGCCTGTAAAGTTTTTTGCAGGTTCTCTTAGTATTGCATGCGCTGACCTTTGGGTGAAAATTTGCTGGGATGTCCACCTTTGGGAAAATTGTCAGCTGTCTTAAATGTTTTCCAGTTGTGAATAATAATAATAGCACTGTGGACTTCAAGTTGTTTGCAAATGAGCTCATAAAGGTTCCCAGATTATTGGGAATATTTATATTTTTTGTTACTGCCTGTTAAAGCAGCTCTTGCGGAATCAAACCTGTAGACATGATTATTCAATTTTGTGTTAGGGCAGTTTCTAAAAACTGTCAGATGAGAATCACAGTCTGAGGAACAGACATATTTAATTACTGTCACAGAATTTCCTCCCTTCTAAACATGTGAAACTTCAGAAGGGTAGAAATATTTCATGGGTAGACAGCCTGAGATACTGGCTCATTCAGTTCTCTACATCAGTGTAATGGGTCAACTTTGCTGTGAGTGCTCTTTTTTCACTGAGAGGGTGAAAAAAAAAAATTAAAGCTCATTTAAAATTATGTATCTCAGTGTTAACTGAAAAGTCACACGTTTTCATATATGTCTGGACTATAAGACCTGAGCCAAGAAGCCACTGTCAGAAGCCTCATCATGGTTAGAATAGAACAGAATAATCCTTTAATTGTCCCAGAAGGGGAAATTTGGTTGTAACAGCAGCCAGAAAGAAAGGTTGAGTGCAGCACAAGCACCATTTTTATATGCAGGGTTTAAGTTACAAAAAAGTAAAGACAGTGCAAAAACAAAGCTCCCTCATCAAACATAGGGCCTTTTTTAAAAATAGCTTTCAGGCTGTCACCCACTTCAGACTGGAACATGTGGTTGCAGTGAAAAGTGGCAAGTTGCTTCAACTGGTTAAGTTGACATAACCTGTCTATCCTATTTAAGATGTTATTACCTTTGTGTAGCAATCTTTGCTCAACACAAGCCTGTACTATTTTATTACTTTTCACACTGAATAGCTAGAACTAAAGACCAATGCAATTTGAGAAAATTCCAGTCGAGTGGCGTGTAAAGAAACACAAATTTACGTATTTACCGACTACTACACAAGAAAAATCTCGAGTCTTTCTTGTATAGCCCAGTCTGTTCCACTGGAATACCAGATGAGATCAGTGAGTTTGCAGGAAAATAGATGAGCAGAAGCAGCAAGGCAAGATCAGACTCAAGATTATGAATTTTACAGGGTAATGTGGAGGATTAAACATGAGATGGCCTCCCACAAGACCTCAAAATATTTTTACCTTAAATTTGACCATGAGCTAAGGTTGTTCCAGTGGTTCCTAGTCCCTAGGGAAAGATCCTGTTGCGGAAACAAGACTATAGTTTCTATTTGAACAGGCAGATTGCTGGCCATCTAAACAGCCTGTCTGGATGCAACACATTAAGTTATTTATATCTGGCATCAGATATTCATCAGCGGCCTCATTTGGACATTGGAGAAGGTTTCTTCATACAACGCACATTTTAACGAGGGAGATGTTTGGCCACCTTAAAAGATTTCTGTTGAAACGGCAGAATTTAATCAGCCAGATTGGGTAGTTGATAAGACCAGCAGACCTCTGCTCAGTCGGATCGTTTTGAAAATGTGGGATTAGAATCTCTGAGAAAATCCATCTGCATGTACATGTGGAGTAAATGTGACATAAGAAACATGTATATAAACTAATATCCTAGTGTCCATTAGTTTGGAAATATTGGACACATTTTATGTATATAAGGCCACGAGTCCGTCATGATTGGCTCCAGCTCCCCTGCAACGCTGATAAGGATAAAGGGAAGAGAGGTGTGTGTATAAAAGGTTTTTTTTAAATATGGTGTCATCCACTGGAACTGTTTGTGCTCCATTACATGAAAGGAGCTGAATTTAACAGGAAGTAGGAAAAAATGGAAAAGCCTAAAAATATTGCCAGTGTAATTAATATGAAGACATTTCACAGCCAGGATTTCAACAGGCTATAGAAACATTTCTTCACAGTAACATGTCAAGGTCAGTGCCACTTTCTGCCCTGTCTGCATATAAAGTCCTGAAGCAAGCTATGCTCACACTGTGTTCCAGGACGTGTCAATGCAGGATGCAGAATTTCCATGAAACACATCTACTTGTTCAAATTCAAATTTTATTTGTCTCACACACACACACACACACACACACACACACACACACACACACACACACACACACACACACACACACACACACACACACACACGGGTGAAATGCTTGTAGCTGTACAATGCCCGACCATTAAATGACAGAAGAAAAGTTTTACAATATTTACAATTTACTACAAAAATTTACAAATTAACTTAGGAATTTACAGTAAAGAACGTGCAAATAGCAGAAGAGATTATAAAGATAAGGATTATAAATTATAGGAATTATAGGATTATAGGAAATGTGTGGTGACGTGTGTGAGAGTCCAGTCTTATAGTGACGTGTTTGGGAGAGTCCAGTCCTACACCTGGTTCAGGCCCCGAATAGCCTGGGGGAAGAAGCTCCTCTTCATTCTCTCTGTTTTGGCCTTAAGGGAGCAGAAGTGCTTCCCAGACCTCAACAGTGAGAAGAGTCCATTGTTGGGATGGGAGAGGTCCATCATAATCTTCCTAGCTTTGGACTTGCACCGCTTGGTGTAGATGGACAGCAGGTCAGGGAGCTCTGATTGAATGATGCGTTCTGCCGAGCGCACCACCCTTTGCAGATCTCGTCTATCCTGCTTGGTGCTGTTCCCAAACCAGGTGCAGATGTTTGACGTCAGGACGCTCTCGATGGTGCAGGAGTAGAAGTTCTTGAGCGCCTTCAGTGGCAGATGGAAGTCTAAGTCTTCTGAGGAAGAAGAGACGCTGACGGGCTTTCTTAACCAGGGTGTTGATGTGACAGGACCATGACAGGTCCTGAGTGATGTGGACACCCAGGTATCGGAAACTGTCCACTCTCTCCACTGGCGTGCCACTGATGATGAGGGGTTTGTAATTCCTCGCCTGCTTTGTAGTGAAGTCCACGATCAGCTCCTTAGTCTTGCTGATGTTTAGGAGGAGGTTATTCTCCTGGCACCAGGTCTCCAGGTTCCTAATCTCCAACAGGTAGGCCGTCTCGATGTTGTCGGAGATTGTTAGGTGTGGCTGTGTGCAGGCAGGAATAGGACCCAAGGTGCAGACTCCGGAGACAGACGTGAACTCAAAAAGGCTTTAATTTGGTACTCAAAAATATAACATAACTGAAAAAACTCAAAACAAACTTAAACCAGAGGAATGACAGAACACACAGCTAAGAAAACGGTAGATCACGACACAGACACTAAGAAACACAGGGCTTAACCCTTGTGTCATACTGGGCCCTTTTTGGGTCCCTTTGTGTGTTTGCATGAAAGCCATTTTCACTGTGTTGGGTGTAATATAGCCAAACTTGCCAAACGGCTTCGTTTTTGTAAAATATTTAAAATTCCAGTCTGATTTTCTTAAATCAGCCTAACACGGCTGAGCAGCAAAAATACTCACACTGATCACCCTAGGGACCGTTTTGGGCCCATTGACTTCCATTATAAACGCTATTTTTCACTGCAGAATTATTACCGTTAACATCTGGGTGACGGCTTAGGTTTCGTTTTTGTTTTGTAGAAGAGGCCTTAGAGTTGTAATTTTTTTATTTGTCCACCAGGTGGCGCCCTTGCTCCACATTTGACCCCGGGCTGGAAAACAGCGGGCTGCCGTAACGGACCTGCGGGAAATGAAGCCTGATTCCCCGCGTGCAGCAGCGGCTTCGCCCGCTGATCGGCCGGGACCATTTTCGGGCCCTAGGGTGATGAGAGGGTGTAATTTTTTTTTAAATCAACAGGAAATGACGTATTTGTTGTCACGTGATACCGGAAGTGTGCGCTGGAAAAAGGAGTCCGACGCAACATGCCCCGATCATCGTCGCGAGTTAACCCGGGAGAATGCACTCATTTCGGCCTAGAGGAGGAGCATTTGCCGCCTGGAGACCATTTTCTGGTTCTGGAAAAAAAAAAAAAAGGCGATCGAAATGACTGTTTGTGCCAATCTTTAGTCCATCTAAAGGCCTAATTATAATAACAATAAAATATTACTTCAAATGTTTTTTTTGGAAAATATTTTATGTTTTATGTTTTATGTTTTTGGGGCAAAAAAAGCAGTGCACTCATGTGACGAAACCGGGATATAAAGGGTTAAAATCCGCGAAATGTAATTAAAACTTGACATGAATATTTCAGGGAGAAGTAGTTTTAAAAGACTGACCAATTTAAAGTGAAAAAAAAAATTAATATTTAATATTTTTATTGCACTTTTTGGGCGTGGTCGATAGTGTGCATTTTATGAAATGCGCTCCTGGAAAAAAAAATAAAAGGCGATCGAAATGACTCTTGGTGCCAATCTTTAGTCCATCTAAAGGCCTAATTATAATAACAATCAAATATTACTTCAAATGTTTTTTTTTGAAAATATTTAGTTTTTTTGTTTTTTGGGGCTAAAAAAACAGGGCGTTCATGTAATAAAACTGGGATTTAAAGGGTTAAAACAACGAAAATATAATTAAAACTTTATGTGAATATTTCAGGCAGAAGTAGTCTTAAAAGACTGACTCATTTAAAGTGGTAAAAAATATTAGTATATAACATTTTTATTGCACTTTTTGGGGCGGGACCTTTTTGGGTCCCCAGGGTGATCAACGTAAGTTTTTTAAAGGATGACACAAGGGTACACAGAGGGAGCAATCAGGGAATGAGTAACAGGAGGGAAACACAGCTGGGGCAAATCAGAACTGACGAGACCAAAGAAGCGTAAAATGAACACACTGAGAAAAGACGGAGACCTTCAAAGTAAAACAGGAAACACATAACACAGACTGAACAAAGACACAGACTCACATGCAGGCACTACAGAGGGAACAGAGACGTGGGAACAGGGCAGACACAAACACTGACTGAACACGGGGATATAGGAACTTAAGATACACATAGACGCGAACTAGACAAGGGGATGCAGGTGATAGGGGAGACAGAGCAACTAAAGAAGACAGAGACCTAAGCCATAAGACAGAACTCAAAGAAACCAAAAACTAGACAGTATAAATAATATCATAAACTCAAAAACCCTGGGTCGATGACCCAGGCATCCTAACACTACTACACTCACCGTGTTCCATCTGGTCATAATCAGCTGACTGTGCTCAACTTTGGGATTGCAGGCCTCAGTCCTGACAGCTGATGACATGAAGACAATTATAAGAGATTCACAAAACATGAGAATTTGCAAAACAAATTGCAATCATTCCACTTTCATATAAACACAAGCAAGAAAAATCAGCTTTGTTGAGTGATAAAATCATTCAACAAAAACAAGAATAACAATATGTAGTGACAGTCACTAAAAAAGTGCAAAAACCACAACCATTAGTAGCAGCTGGGTTGTTTGGATTGTATATGGAGTCCACATTCTGATTTAGATACTGTGTGTCATGCTTCTCTGAGGTTCATCACTAACTGTAAATTTCAGACACACCACAGTTATACTCTCAGGTGGGAGGGGCTGCTTTGGCCAGTCGGAGGAACTCTCATTTATACAGTTTTATATATAAGGCAATACTCAGATTGCTGCCTTTCTATATGTGTTCCCTGCTTGCAATGAAACATGCTGATCGTTATTCTCTTCGTCCGCAAGGTTACTTGTTGCTTTCGGTTCCATTTGCCCGAACTGAACTTGGCAAAAGAGCTTTTGTCCATTTAGCACCCTTTGCTTATAACGAGCTGCAGAACGACTGGAAAATGACTGAATTCATTTCATTAAGTGCTTTTGAATCTAAACTAAGAATCCTTGTGACCAATTCCATAACATGCAACTGTTTCAATAAGATTGTTTGTCATTTTAACTGAATTTTAGAATTTTTATTTAATTTTATCTTTATTTATTTATTTATTTAATTAATTAATTAATTTTTCATTTATTTTAGAATGTCTGTTGTTGCTGCCTGTGTTTAATTGAGTAATTTTTGTAACAGTGAGACATTTGCTGCTGCCTATCTTAGGCAGGTCTCCGTTCAAAAATAGGTTTTTAATCTCAATGGGATCTTCCTGGTTAAATAAAAAAAAAGTAGGTTAGATGCATTCTAACTTTTTTATTCTTTTATTTTGTGGGTTTAAATGTCTTATATTCTCTCTCTCTCCCTCTCTCTCTCTCTCTCTCTGTGTGTGTGTGTGTGTGTGTGTGTGTGTGTGTGTGTTGTCTCTGCAGAATGTAGGGGATGTGGAGAGCACCTTAAATATCCTCAGTGTCTTGGATGAACTTCTGTCAGCTGGTAAGATCATCTTCTCACCATTTGGTTTCCATCCTTACGTAAAAAGTTGTTGTGCTATGGAAAATGCCAATAAACACACAAAGCCTTTAAAGGCACAGTCTGTTTTTTTAATTAAATATACTAAAAACTAAGTTACTAAGAACTCATAACTGTACTTAAATTCATGTGTAATTACATCTTCCAACAAGCAGATGCAATCTTTTGAACTTAGAATTCATCCGTTCACTTTTTTCCTCCATAAAGATGACATTTGACGACCTCCCCTGTACCTTTAAGATGAGTTTTGACTCCTCATTATATATATATCAATAAAAACATGACTTGATGATCATTAATAAAGTTTCCAGGTTTTTCCAAGGGTAGCTGCATAGTCAGAAACCTAGAAGCAGGTCTGAAATATGACAGAAACCTCTCAATTCAGAAAAGTTCTTCAAGCATTATTCCTACTAGCCTTTCAGGGAGTAAAGAGTTGAAAATACACAGGAGCGGGCAATGGTTTGAAGTCATCGTGCTGCCTCATCATCCTGAATAAAATAGCCGGGATGAACGTCACTGTTCCAACTAATTGCAATTTATGTACGAGGCTAGAGACCAGCTACAAATATAGTATACCAAGGGGGAAAGGAGAGGAGAACTCGTAGGCATTTGTGCTGGAGAGGCAAATTTTAATATGTGTCTGCACCTTTATGTCACAGTGTGGCAGAAGCAGACTGTGTGGATTGACAAAACGGACCCAAAACACAGATTCACAAAGTTTTAGATGAGTAAAAAAACACAAACAACCAACATATTGACAGCTGAGGTAAATAGTGGAGCCGCAACCCACACTCAGAGTGACAGTCTATGCAGATAAATATCAGCCACAGTTGTTTGTCATACAGCGGCCACTGTAGCTAGGATCACACACTTTAATTGGGAGGTAGAAGAAAACAGAGCTCATTTGACTTCAGCTGGCATCTAGGGCTGGGTGTAGCATGTGCCAAATGAATGGATGACAGTAATCCTATTTTTAGTAATGCAGTTATGTAATGCGTTACTGTACTAAATTCTGTAAATACATTAAAATTAATATTATTTTGTTACTTGCGTTACTTGTTTTTTCAGATATATGCACCAGGAAGGATAGGAAGAAAACAGCATACACATGTATGCTGGGAAGACAAAAAATATAGAGTGGTTTATAGCTTTTGAGAAGTGGCAATATGGACATTAATTTTATTTGTATTGCATGAAAGGACATAAGTGCAATGGTGAAATCCAAACAACATCCAAGACAGAAACAACTGCAGTATACTGCTAACAGAACTGTGGCTCTTAGACAGATTGCTAAGAAGCTAATCAACAACAAGTGATGTCAAAGCTGAGTGTATTCAGACCCCAGCCCAGCAGCCAGAGGCTGAACTTCTGCAGGTAACAAAGGCAATGATGTGTCTATATATAGACATATAATAGGATCAAATGTGGAAACTGGTTACAGCTGAGTACATAGATAGAAAAACAAATAAAATAGGGGAATCGCAAAAAAGGTAAATAAATAAAAGAAGGGAAAAAAAAGAGATTTTATTATCAGATAAGTAATATTTTTCAGAATTAGAAGGTGAGGGCACTTGGAAGATATCTGTGGCTGTCACACCCCTCGTATTCTGAGGATGACTAAGGTTTAAGTCTTCATTTGGAGCAGTAATGTCCTTTGCAATAAATAGAAGTACTTGATGAATGCCCATTTGAATGCGGCTTGTAGCATCCTTTATATTTTTTCAAAATAGTAAAAAAAGGCACTATTTATATTTCAGTCCCTTTCAGCCAAGCACTAACCTCTGCTCTCTGTTCAGGTACAGATCGGCGCATCCACTATATGATCAAGAAAGGTGGTAGTGAGGCTCTGCTGACTGCACTGGTTAAATATGGCCACACTTTCAGTCCCAACTACACTATACTCATACCACTCCTGCACCTGCTAGCTAAAGTTGGACACAAAGGTGGGAATGAACAAAACAACATGTATTGTGATAACTCTTTCTAACTCTTAAAGTTTGTTTAGGAAAGGTGAGATGATCTACAAAAATAGCACAGTGGTTCCTGATTCACTGACAGCTATGTTTGTGTGTGAATAATGAAAGCTTCTCACAGAGATATATCTGTGCTTATTTGTCTGACCAACAATTTAAATCATACTGAGGGTCATTGTATGTTACAATGTACATGGTATGAAGGCATATTCATAACATACCTTCATACCGTGTACATTGTAATATACCCATAATAGACCCATTTTTGTACCTTCATACCTATAACAGACCCATTTCTGTAATATATCTATATACCTATATTATTGCTAATATGTATTTTGTAATATATTTATATCATGGCTAAAGCACTTCCGGATGGATGCAAACTGCATTTCGTTGCCTTGTACTGTGACATGTGCAATGACAATAAAGTTTAATTCTATTCTAGTCTAATTCTATGTTGCAATATTAAAAAAAAAGCAAAAGGTCTATAATGGAAATACAAAGCAAACTGCTAATACATTTAGGTAGCACTTAGTTATTATTAGCAAGTGCTTAATTCATCATTTACATGTCATTACGAGTCCTTAATATGTCATTTAGAAATGCAGATATGTTTCGCCATCTGCTAATGTTACACCATGTCAAGCGATCACTGCTTGGTGTAACTATGTAGAGCTATTAATGCTACTACATCACTGCTAGTAATAATCACAATTACACTCATGGTAATTTTCCAAAGATGGAAAAAAATCATATAACTTTAATATTTGAATGCTACTATTTTAAGTACTTTTTCATTGGGGTTGCTGTTATTTTTGGATGTTTTTGGATTCTTGCATTCTTAAAATTTTCATCACTTACTTTCACAATACTTACTGTCACCATGCGTATTCATTGCAATGTATATATATATATGTAGACCGTCGTATTGGTATGAAAGCAGAAGAGGCAGGTGCAGTGCTGCTGACTCTGAATCTGCTGAAACACAATGGCCAGCATGCCAGGAGAACTGCTGCCTGCCTCTGGGTGATCCAAGTCTTCTGTTCATCAGGTAAACAATATAGTTGTTTTTGTCACCAGCTTGGAGTTAAATTCATATCCTGGAGGCTTACCCTAAAAATAATCATAGCTGCTATTTCTCTAAATTCTAATCCAAACTTTACCCTTATCCTAAACCCTACCTTATACATTGTCATCCAGAGTACTTTATTATTGAATTCTTCATTAACAAGTAAAGCCTCCACCTTAATTTTTAAGGGGAGAGTATTTCAGAAGCTTTACCTGTTGCTGTGTTTAAACTTATATGTTGATAATCTTAGTAACAGAGTTAAAGTCAGTTGTGTTGTCTTGACAGTTTCTACAGCAAACCTCATAGGAGAAAACCATGGACTGGATGTCATCTACCGCCTCATTCCTCAATACACAACCAAGCATCTGCATGCTATTAAGTAAGTATCCTAAGGGCTTTCTGCATTTTCCACTGATCAGTTTTACCATATAGATACAGTCAGGGCCATAGGCTTTTGAACAATTTTTCATCCAGAATCCAATAATGTTTTTGACACAATTTTTTTGTAATTTTGCTTTCTGCAGTACCGCAGTGGACTCTAAATTAAACAATCAAGGTGTGATTTAAGTGCAGACTTTCAGCATTAATTCAAGTGGTTTATAGAAATAGTTGATGAATTATAGCTAGCTGTTTATAATACCAGTTTTGGAAGCTAGGGATCGGAGTGCCAGGACCTCTCGATCCACTAACACTGAAGCCCTATGTCGACTCCTGCGGGTGGTGGGCCCACAGGCGGACGGACCCATGTTGCTTTTCTGGCCCGGCCACCAGATGCTCACCAGACATTCACTCGAGACACTACCCTGGGCCTGGTGCGCTGGACCCTTGAATTGTTCTGGATGAACATTTTTGCAGCACATGATTGGCTGAAGTTCAGAATTCATGGACTCCCTTGGGACGCTCAGCTAGACTTTAACTGTAGATGCTTTCAGTTGCAGCTTGTTTGGGGATCTCTCTGACTACAGTACTGTCTTCAATACTGAAAAGCATGACTGAGATGAGGTTGCTGACATGGAAGAATATCCTATTTTTTTGCCTTGAGAAACCTTTGGGTGAGAACTGCGATAATAAATAAAGCCAATGACAACTATGATAGGCTATATTTGGATAAATAGTTCAAGTAATGGTTTTATTAAATCCTTCGAATTAAAGTCTGAACTTCAATACAATGTGACGGCATCAAGAACCAAACTTATAAAATTGTGTCACTGTCTACTGACCACTCATAGTTCTTTAAACTACAAGCCACATTTAACCATATATGAGAATATTTAACTGCCCCCCATTGATCCATCCATTTTCTTAATCGCCTGTCCAGTTAAGGGTTGCAGTGGGACCAGTAGCCTGTCCCAGCTCTCACTGGGTGACAGGCAGGGTGGTGGTCACCCATACGGAAAAGAAATAGTAAAAACTTATATGTGATTTACTCATGAAAGTGGCCACTTTCGCATTACTTTCATACATTGTTTTAGTAAGTATCCAAAACATACACGTTTCATTATATAATTTTTCAAGGGATCTTATATCTGTTTTCACACTTATATGCTTTTCATACAAGTTTCACACAAGACAGATACAAACTTTATAAGATTTATATATATCTTTTCCATATGGGCAGAGAAACTGAGATTTTGTTATAGTCCAGGTATAGTACACTGTCACGGAGAAGTGTAGGCTTTAAAGATATTATCTCCCCCCTGCTTGTAATGCAACATCTGCATGCAGTAATACAACTTCTGCATGTGTGTCTATTTCCAGTTTTAAAGCAGCAAAGCATGAAATGGACATGGTGGACCGGCCTGTCTATTACATGTTTTCCTGTTTCCTGTAATACTGGGTTGGAGATTCCTGCTGGACCCACGTACTCGGTTTAAAAATTCATGGGGATATGACTTTTTGGGCAAGGTTGTGGATTTTTCTTCCACTGCCTTTACTCTGTAAACTCCACTGATTCATTTAAAAAACAGCTGAAGGCATACTGACAACCTTTAGGTAAATTGTTGTTTTATGTTTGTTTTTTTTGTTCATTCTTATGATATATTTTATTTCTGGTTTTATTGTAAAGTATATTGTGATTTTTACCTGTAAAAAGTGTTTATAAATGCATTTTACTTACTTACTTGACCTCAGTGTAGCATTTGACACCACAGACCACAAAATGTTAACACAGTGATTACAAAATGTGTTAGCCATTAAAGTTACTGCCCTGCAGTGGTTTGAATCATAGCTCGCTAATATCATTAACTCTAATTTGTTCGTGTAAATGGAGAGTCAAACACTAAGCACTGTTATAGAGTACCACAGGGTTCTGTTTTTGGACCAATTCTGTTTAAATTATACAGGCATAATACATTAGGCAGTATTGGTAGAAGCCATAACATACAGTGCATTCTCATTGCTATGCAGATGATACCTAGCTTTATCGATCCATGAAGCCAGATGACATACACCGATTAGTTAAACTGCATGAATGTCTTAAAGACATACAGACCTGGATGAACTCTAATGCCTTGTTTCTAAATTCAGATTAAATTGACTTTCTTGTACCATTTTACAAACACAATTCTTACTCTAGATGGCATTACCTTGACCTCCAGTAACACTTGGAGCCATTTTTGACTAAATGTCCTTCAATGCGTATATTAAAACAACCACATCTGTGTTATTAGCACAGTTATATTTAATATCTTAGTTACCGGTATATCTAAGGCAGTATTCAGGGTCAACTAATCCAGCCCTAACTATATGCTTTATCAAAAAGAAAAGTTTTCGGGTTAATCTTAAAGAATAGAAAGTGTCTTTTTCCCAGATCCAAACTCTACTTGGTTCCACAGGCTCAGTAAGCCAGCAGTTTGAGAGCAAAGTGCTCAATTGGGACAATATGGTACTCTGAAGCCTTTAAGAAAAGACAATTCAAGACCTTGTATGTAAGAAGAAAGATATTAAATTCAGTTCTGGAATTAACAGGTAGCTAAGACAAGGCAATACAGGAGAAAAATACTCACTTTCCAGTCCTTGTCAGTACTCTCACTGCAGCATTTTCGATCAACTGAAGGCTTTTCAGGGAGCTTTAGGACATCCTGACAAAAATGAACTACAGTAGTCCAGACTGGAAGTAATAATGAAGATGAATCAATTTTTCAGCGTCACCCTGAGTCAAGATGTTTCTAATTTTAGAAGTCAAATAATTTCATGTTCACTCATACATAAAGATTTACTTTGACAATTACAAATGCAATTCGTTTTTTATTTTAATTTGGTGTTGATTCAAATGAGTCAGACGTCACTTTTCTGTTTTTTTCCTAGGGCAGCCATTAATGCCTTTTCTGCTCTGCTGTGCACAAGTAAGTTTTTTTATTACCTTGAGCATTCCTCAGCTGATGTTTCCATTTTCATCATCACCATCTTCATTACCATCATGTCACAACTGTTTCTCCGGGGACACATTGGCAATGCTTGATTTGTGAGGTCATTTTGTTTTCTTATGATTTTTGTGTCTAATTTCAAGGACCATAAAGATACCTTACACGGCATTTAGTGCAATGAAAATAGATTTAAATAGATATTGCATTTTTTTATGTACTATAGAACTTAACAGGTGGGGATCAGGCTAATATAAACTACTGCTTTCACAAAATAAAAAATAGGGCACTAACAAGAGCTGCATGCTTACTTGAGTTTAAGCTGGTTGACAAAAATGTAAGGCTTATACATTGGGGCAGTTTAGAACACAGCTCTCATATCTGTGGCTTCAAGGTGGAAGAGCCTAAGAGGAAGAGCTTTCCACATGATTCCAAGATAGTGTTTAAGTTATAACTACAGAAGGAATAAGCTAATGCATGATACTGTGCACAAGAACAGAGTCTGCAGAGAGGGATCAAGACAGGCCCATGAATGAGGGTTTAAAATGTTTGGTTAATTGTCACAAATTGACAGAACTTCCAGGAACCATTAAGCAGTTCATTTAAATGCATAAATACAGATGAACAGAACTGCAATTCAACGTTATTACATTTCAGAAGTTATTGTCATTAAAATCTTCTAATCGACAGTTTTGACATATGATCTGTTACTGACATGATCTGAATTTGTTGTTGTTGGCTTTTGGAGGTGTAATAAAAGTATATGTGCATTGCGCAGTGTCATTTTAAAAACTGGAGGTGAAGACTGAATTTACTCTCTCAGCTGTCAAGCTTTTGCTACTATAGTCAAAATTACATTACAAAAAACATTGGAAGTGCAGCTTAAAATTGAAGAAACAGTTTGTTTTATTTAAATTGTTTTCAATAAAATGTAGACAAAATAGATTAAAATTTGACAAGGGGTGGACCTCATCAACCCCTTTCATAAAGATGGGAACCACCACCCTGGTCGGCCAATCCAGGGGTACTGCCCCTGATCTCTATGCAACATTGTAGAAGCGTGTCAACCAAGACAGCCCTACTAGGACTCCTTCTTCAGTTTGGTGGCTTCCCTCACCTCTCCAAACATTTTTTTTACAAATAAATAACTGAAAAGTGGGGTGTGCGTAATTATTCAGCCCCCTGAGTCAATACTTTGTAGAACCACCTTTTGCTGCAATTACAGCTGCCAGTCTTTTAGGGTATGTCTCTACCTTTCCATTGTTGCCCTGGCTTTATGTTTAGGGTCGTTGTCCTGCTGGAAGGTGAACCTCCGCCCCAGTCTCAAGTCTTTTGCAGACTCCAAGAGGTTTTCTTCCAAGATTGCCCTGTATTTGGTTCCATCCATCCGTTTGCTGTGTCCCCCACATGGCTTGTGGCAAACTGCAAATGGGACTTCTTATGGTTTTCTGTTAACAATGGCTTTCTTCTTGCCACTCTTCCATAAAGGCCAACTTTGTGCCGTACACGACTAGTAGTTGTCCTATGGACAGATTCCCCCACCTGAGCTGTAGATCTCTGCAGCTCGTCCAGAGTCACCATGGGCCTCTTGGCTGCATTTCTGATCAGCGCTCTCCTTGTTCAGCCTGTGAGTTTAGGTGGACGGCCTTGTCTTGGTAGGTTTACAGTTGTGCCATACTCCTTCCATTTCTGAATGATCGCTTGAACAGTGCTCCGTGGGATGTTCAAGGCTTGGGAAATCTTTTTGTAGCCTAAACCTGCTTTAAATTTCTCAATAACTTTATCCCTGACCTGTCTGGTGTGTTCTTTGGACTTCATGGTGTTGTTGCTCCCAATATTCTCTTAGACAACGGTCGTGTCCAAATTCATGGGCTGCATCCTCCTGAGGACCCAGCCTTCGCGGTCTACGTGGGCCGGGTCCTCAGAAGGTCGGGTAGGCCGGAAGTAAACGGCTGTGGAATTGGACGGTCTAGCCTTCTGATTAGCGTCACCGCTATCTCGGTGGAGTTTAATAAACTCAGCCGTCTGCTCCTTTCTATCTAAAATATAACAGGACACTGGAGTAAATTCTCGACCATCTCACACTTCTGTTTAATCAGTTTTCTGTTTGACGTTTATTCAGCTGTGTGAAAACCAAGGAGGAGGGGGATTAATAAAGTTTTATTTTATCTAATCTAATCTAATAACTTTAATCTCAGCCAAACCGATTTACTCACAAAAACAAAAAAACAAAAACAAAAAAACACTGAAAAAAGCCCAACAATAACATTTTTAGGTTGTCTAAGTGAATTATATATCACGTTTAACCTGAGTAGCGAAAGTCTGCGGTGATCTGAAAATGATGTGCTGGGAGTTGTGCCGTTCTCAGCGGCTTCAGTAACCCTCGAGCGCTCGGCTAGCTATCGAGCTGGTGGGTAACAGACGTCTCCGAAAATGTCGAACCACTTTTGCAAATATGCAATGTCTTGATAAACCGAGCAG